>NW_027325689.1:0-327500 GCF_048418805.1 Vulpes vulpes | reverse complement strand
TAACCCTAACCCTAACCCTAACCCTAACCCTAACCCTAACCCTAACCCTAACCCTAACCCTAACCCTAACCCTAACCCTAACCCTAACCCTAACCCTAACCCTAACCCTAACCCTAACCCTAACCCTAACCCTAACCCTAACCCTAACCCTAACCCTAACCCTAACCCTAACCCTAACCCTAACCCTAACCCTAACCCTAACCCTAACCCTAACCCTAACCCTAACCCTAACCCTAACCCTAACCCTAACCCTAACCCTAACCCTAACCCTAACCCTAACCCTAACCCTAACCCTAACCCTAACCCTAACCCTAACCCTAACCCTAACCCTAACCCTAACCCTAACCCTAACCCTAACCCTAACCCTAACCCTAACCCTAACCCTAACCCTAACCCTAACCCTAACCCTAACCCTAACCCTAACCCTAACCCTAACCCTAACCCTAACCCTAACCCTAACCCTAACCCTAACCCTAACCCTAACCCTAACCCTAACCCTAACCCTAACCCTAACCCTAACCCTAACCCTAACCCTAACCCTAACCCTAACCCTAACCCTAACCCTAACCCTAACCCTAACCCTAACCCTAACCCTAACCCTAACCCTAACCCTAACCCTAACCCTAACCCTAACCCTAACCCTAACCCTAACCCTAACCCTAACCCTAACCCTAACCCTAACCCTAACCCTAACCCTAACCCTAACCCTAACCCTAACCCTAACCCTAACCCTAACCCTAACCCTAACCCTAACCCTAACCCTAACCCTAACCCTAACCCTAACCCTAACCCTAACCCTAACCCTAACCCTAACCCTAACCCTAACCCTAACCCTAACCCTAACCCTAACCCTAACCCTAACCCTAACCCTAACCCTAACCCTAACCCTAACCCTAACCCTAACCCTAACCCTAACCCTAACCCTAACCCTAACCCTAACCCTAACCCTAACCCTAACCCTAACCCTAACCCTAACCCTAACCCTAACCCTAACCCTAACCCTAACCCTAACCCTAACCCTAACCCTAACCCTAACCCTAACCCTAACCCTAACCCTAACCCTAACCCTAACCCTAACCCTAACCCTAACCCTAACCCTAACCCTAACCCTAACCCTAACCCTAACCCTAACCCTAACCCTAACCCTAACCCTAACCCTAACCCTAACCCTAACCCTAACCCTAACCCTAACCCTAACCCTAACCCTAACCCTAACCCTAACCCTAACCCTAACCCTAACCCTAACCCTAACCCTAACCCTAACCCTAACCCTAACCCTAACCCTAACCCTAACCCTAACCCTAACCCTAACCCTAACCCTAACCCTAACCCTAACCCTAACCCTAACCCTAACCCTAACCCTAACCCTAACCCTAACCCTAACCCTAACCCTAACCCTAACCCTAACCCTAACCCTAACCCTAACCCTAACCCTAACCCTAACCCTAACCCTAACCCTAACCCTAACCCTAACCCTAACCCTAACCCTAACCCTAACCCTAACCCTAACCCTAACCCTAACCCTAACCCTAACCCTAACCCTAACCCTAACCCTAACCCTAACCCTAACCCTAACCCTAACCCTAACCCTAACCCTAACCCTAACCCTAACCCTAACCCTAACCCTAACCCTAACCCTAACCCTAACCCTAACCCTAACCCTAACCCTAACCCTAACCCTAACCCTAACCCTAACCCTAACCCTAACCCTAACCCTAACCCTAACCCTAACCCTAACCCTAACCCTAACCCTAACCCTAACCCTAACCCTAACCCTAACCCTAACCCTAACCCTAACCCTAACCCTAACCCTAACCCTAACCCTAACCCTAACCCTAACCCTAACCCTAACCCTAACCCTAACCCTAACCCTAACCCTAACCCTAACCCTAACCCTAACCCTAACCCTAACCCTAACCCTAACCCTAACCCTAACCCTAACCCTAACCCTAACCCTAACCCTAACCCTAACCCTAACCCTAACCCTAACCCTAACCCTAACCCTAACCCTAACCCTAACCCTAACCCTAACCCTAACCCTAACCCTAACCCTAACCCTAACCCTAACCCTAACCCTAACCCTAACCCTAACCCTAACCCTAACCCTAACCCTAACCCTAACCCTAACCCTAACCCTAACCCTAACCCTAACCCTAACCCTAACCCTAACCCTAACCCTAACCCTAACCCTAACCCTAACCCTAACCCTAACCCTAACCCTAACCCTAACCCTAACCCTAACCCTAACCCTAACCCTAACCCTAACCCTAACCCTAACCCTAACCCTAACCCTAACCCTAACCCTAACCCTAACCCTAACCCTAACCCTAACCCTAACCCTAACCCTAACCCTAACCCTAACCCTAACCCTAACCCTAACCCTAACCCTAACCCTAACCCTAACCCTAACCCTAACCCTAACCCTAACCCTAACCCTAACCCTAACCCTAACCCTAACCCTAACCCTAACCCTAACCCTAACCCTAACCCTAACCCTAACCCTAACCCTAACCCTAACCCTAACCCTAACCCTAACCCTAACCCTAACCCTAACCCTAACCCTAACCCTAACCCTAACCCTAACCCTAACCCTAACCCTAACCCTAACCCTAACCCTAACCCTAACCCTAACCCTAACCCTAACCCTAACCCTAACCCTAACCCTAACCCTAACCCTAACCCTAACCCTAACCCTAACCCTAACCCTAACCCTAACCCTAACCCTAACCCTAACCCTAACCCTAACCCTAACCCTAACCCTAACCCTAACCCTAACCCTAACCCTAACCCTAACCCTAACCCTAACCCTAACCCTAACCCTAACCCTAACCCTAACCCTAACCCTAACCCTAACCCTAACCCTAACCCTAACCCTAACCCTAACCCTAACCCTAACCCTAACCCTAACCCTAACCCTAACCCTAACCCTAACCCTAACCCTAACCCTAACCCTAACCCTAACCCTAACCCTAACCCTAACCCTAACCCTAACCCTAACCCTAACCCTAACCCTAACCCTAACCCTAACCCTAACCCTAACCCCTAACCCTAACCCTAACCCTAACCCTAACCCTAACCCTAACCCTAACCCTAACCCTAACCCTAACCCTAACCCTAACCCTAACCCTAACCCTAACCCTAACCCTAACCCTAACCCTAACCCTAACCCTAACCCTAACCCTAACCCTAACCCTAACCCTAACCCTAACCCTAACCCTAACCCTAACCCTAACCCTAACCCTAACCCTAACCCTAACCCTAACCCTAACCCTAACCCTAACCCTAACCCTAACCCTAACCCTAACCCTAACCCTAACCCTAACCCTAACCCTAACCCTAACCCTAACCCTAACCCTAACCCTAACCCTAACCCTAACCCTAACCCTAACCCTAACCCTAACCCTAACCCTAACCCTAACCCTAACCCCTAACCCTAACCCTAACCCTAACCCTAACCCTAACCCTAACCCTAACCCTAACCCCTAACCCTAACCCTAACCCTAACCCTAACCCTAACCCTAACCCTAACCCTAACCCTAACCCTAACCCTAACCCTAACTCTCAGAAGTGTGTATGCTTTGCAAGGAGATGTCTGCTAGACACTGATGGGAGCAACGACCGAGCTACACTCTCATTGAACAAGGACGTTTGCAAAGTCTGTATTGGACTCAGATTCCCTTGAGGAGAGTCCTGTCACTTCCATATGCTTTTCACACAACGTCTTCCAGCACCTAACAAGGATGCTGGGACCTACGTCTACGGGCAGTCAGGATGCGGGAGGGTCCTGTCCTGACCTCAGCTCGCACAAGGAAGCATGCCTACAAGCCAGCTTTCAACTAGCTGCGTTTTTGGGCACTGAGAACGTAGCAGTACTTAGAGTACTGCCAGGAGGTACCCAGAATACCTCTCCACTGCAGCTGGAGACACCCTCCAGGTCTGCCTACTCCACTTGCGTCTCACAAGCCTCTGACAAACGGCTGTGGTGCAGATGTTGGAAACTCATTCTGCCAGCAGTGTGAGACTCAACTCTCCGAGGGAAGTTGCTTCTGGACAAGGCGTTCAGCTAGCTTCTCTCGTATGGCACTTAGGATGTAGCACCTGGCTCACACAGGAAATACTAGGAAATCGCTAGATTGAGCTTGGATGCACTAGTCTTGTGGGCCGGGACTTTCCACTTACCTCTCACAACACTTCAGTCACGCATCGGGGCTAGGCCTGTTAGGAGCGAGGTGTACCTGCAGGCAGGATGTGGGAGGGACAGTCCGTAAGCTCAACTCTCGGAAGTGTGTATGCTTTGCAGGCAGATGTCTGCCACTTTGATCGAGCTAGGACCGAGCTACACTCTCATTGGACAAGGACGTTTGCAAAGTCTGTATTGAGATCAGATACACATGAGGAGAATCCTGTCACTTCCACTTGCTTTTCACACAACCTCTTCCGGCGCCTAACATAACGATGATGGTACCTATGTCTATGGGCAGTCAGGATGCGGGAGGGTCCTGCCCTGACCTCAGCTCGCACAGGGAAGCATGCCTACAAGCCAGCTTTCAACTAGCTGCATTCGTAGGGTACAGAGAACGTAGCAGTACTCTAAGCCAGGGCGTACCCAGAATACCTCTCCACTGCAGCTGGAGACACCATCCAGGTCTGCCTACTCCACTTGCGTCTCACAAGCCTCTGACAAACGGCTGTGGCGCAGATGTTGGAAACTCATTCTGCCGGCAGTGTGAGACTGTGAGGGACTGAGGGTGAGCTCAACTCTCCGAGGGAAGTTGCTTCTGGACAAGGCGTTCAGCTAGCTTCTCTCGTATGGCACTTAGGATGTAGCACCTGGCTCACACAGGAAGTTCTAGGAAATCGCTAGATTGAACTTGGATGCACTAGTCTTATGGGCCGGGACTTTCCACTTACCTCTCACAACACTTCAGTCACGCATCGGGGCTAGGCCTGTTAGGAGCGAGGTGTACCTGCAGGCAGGATGTGGGAGGGACAGTCCGTAAGCTCAGCTCTCGGAAGTGTGTATGCTTTGCAGGCAGATGTCCGCCAGACACTTTGATCGAGCTAGGACCCAGCTACACTCTCATTGAACAAGGACGTTTGCAAAGTCTGTATTGAGATCAGATACACATGAGGAGAATCCTGTCACTTCCACATGCTTTTCACACAACCTCTTCCGGCGCCTAACATAACGATGATGGTACCTATGTCTATGGGCAGTCAGGATGCGGGAGGGTCCTGCCCTGACCTCAGCTCGCACAAGGAAGCATGCCTACAAGCCAGCTTTCAACTAGCTGCGTTCTTAGGGCACTGAGAACGTAGCAGTACTTAGAGTACTGCCAGGAGGTACCCAGAATACCTCTCCACTGCAGCTGGAGACACCCTCCAGGTCTGCCTACTCCACTTGCGTCTCACAAGCCTCTGACAAACGGCTGTGGCGCAGATGTTGGAAACTCATTCTGCCGGCAGTGTGAGACTGTGAGGGACTGAGGGTGAGCTCAACTCTCCGAGGGAAGTTGCTTCTGGACAAGGCGTTCAGCTAGCTTCTCTCGTATGGCACTTAGGATGTAGCACCTGGCTCACCCAGGAAATACTAGGAAATCGCTAGATTGAGCTTGGATGCACTAGTCTTGTGGGCCGGGACTTTCCACTTACCTCTCACAACACTTCAGTCACGCATCGGGGCTAGGCCTGTTAGGAGCGAGGTGTACCTGCAGGCAGGATGTGGGAGGGACAGTCCGTAAGCTCAACTCTCGGAAGTGTGTATGCTTTGCAGGCAGATGTCCGCCAGACACTTTGATCGAGCTAGGACCGAGCTACACTCTCATTGAACAAGGACGTTTGCAAAGTCTGTATTGAGATCAGATACACATGAGGAGAATCCTGTCACTTCCACATGCTTTTCACACAACCTCTTCCGGCGCCTAACATAACGATGATGGTACCTATGTCTATGGGCAGTCAGGATGCGGGAGGGTCCTGCCCTGACCTCAGCTCGCACAGGGAAGCATGCCTACAAGCCAGCTTTCAACTAGCTGCATTCGTAGGGTACAGAGAACGTAGCAGTACTCTAAGCCAGGGCGTACCCAGAATACCTCTCCACTGCAGCTGGAGACACCATCCAGGTCTGCCTACTCCACTTGCGTCTCACAAGCCTCTGCCAAACGGCTGTGGTGCAGATGTTGGAAACTCATTCTGCCGGCAGTGTGAGACTGTGAGGGACTGAGGGTGAGCTCAACTCTCCGAGGGAAGTTGCTTCTGGACAAGGCGTTCAGCTAGCTTCTCTCGTATGGCACTTAGGATGTAGCACCTGGCTCACACAGGAAATACTAGGAAATCGCTAGATTGAGCTTGGATGCACTAGTCTTGTGGGCCCGGACATTCCCCTTTACCTCTCACAACACTTCAGTCACGCATCGAGCCTAGACCTGTTAGGAGCGAGGTGTACCTGCAGGCAGGATGTGGGAGGGACAGGCCATAAGCTCAACTCTCAGGAGCGTGTATGCCTGGGAGGCAGATGTCTGCTCCCCACTCATACAGGGGAGTTAGAACCTAGCTACACTCTAATTGAACAAGGACGTTGGCAATCGCTGTATTCAACTCAGATTTCCGTCAGGACAGGCCTGACGCTTCCACACACATTTCTCACCACCTCTCCCTGCACCTGACATGAGGATGTTAGCAGCTCCACCCACAGAGGGACCCGTAGCAGGAGGGTCCCTCGTTGTGCTCAACTCTCAAAACGAAGCATGCCCCGAATGCAGCTTTCCACTAGCTGCGTTCTTATGGCCGTGAGAACGTAGCAGCACTGGAAGTCAGGACGTTGCGTGAATACCGCTCCACTGCACCGAGGGACAGCACCATTGAGGCCTGCAGCTTGCCCCTTCGTCCCATGAGCTTCTGACAAACATGTCTAGTGAGGATGTTCGTAACTCCATGTGCAGGCAGTGTGGAAGTGGGAAGGACCGCGAGTCAGCTCATCTCACAGAAGGAAGTTCCCCTGAGAAAGAGCTTGCAACTAGGTACTCAGGGTTGGAAGGTAGTATGTACCACCTCTCTGAGGGACGGAGTCGTCAGAAGTCACTGGATTGAGCTACGAGACACTTGCTTCTCACAAAGCTGGAATCCCGTGTCCAACGAAATCCCTTGGCTGCAAAGGGTAGAGGCGGTCAGCATGTGGGAGGTTGAAGCCATAAGCTCAAGCCAAAGGAGTGTGCATGCCTTGGAGACAGCTGTCTGCTAGGCGCGAAATTGACAAGCCGGTCACTTGGTTCTCTCTCTGCTCCTGTCCCGCGTAGAACCAAATGCTGTGCAAGCGAACTGTACAGGCAGTCAGGATGTGGGAGCGATAGGCCATAAGCTCAAGTCTCGGAAGTGTGTATGCTTTGCAGGGAGATGTCTGCTAGACACTGATGGGAGCAACGACCGAGCTACACTCTCATTGAACAAGGACGTTTGCAAAGTCTGTATTGGACTCAGATTCCCTTGAGGAGAGTCCTGTCACTTCCATATGCTTTTCACACAACGTCTTCCGGCACCTAACAAGGATGCTGGGACCTACGTCTACGGGCAGTCAGGATGCGGGAGGGTCCTGCCCTGACCTCAGCTCGCACAAGGAAGCATGCCTACAAGCCAGCTTTCAACTAGCTGCGTTCTTAGGGCACTGAGAACGTAGCAGTACTCTAAGCCAGGAGGTACCCAGAATACCTCTCCACTGCAGCTGGAGACACCCTCCAGGTCTGCTTATTCCACTTGCATCTCACAAGCCTCTGACAAACGGTTCTGGGGCAGATGTTGCAAACTCATTCTGCAGGCAGTGTGCAACTGTGAGGGACTGAGGGTGAGCTCAACTCTCCGAGGAAAGTTGCTTCTGGACAAGGCGTTCAGCTAGCTTCTCTCGTACGGCACTTAGGATGTAGCACCTGGCTCACACAGGAAGTTCTAGGAAATCGCTAGATTGAGCTTGGATGCACTAGTCTTGTGGGCCGGGACTTTCCACTTACCTCTCACAACACTTCAGTCACGCATCGGGGCTAGGCCTGTTAGGAGCGAGGTGTACCTGCAGGCAGGATGTGGGAGGGACAGTCCGTAAGCTCAACTCTCGGAAGTGTGTATGCTTTGCAGGCAGATGTCCGCCAGACACTTTGATCGAGCTAGGACCGAGCTACACTCTCATTGGACAAGGACGTTTGCAAAGTCTGTATTGAGATCAGATACACATGAGGAGAATCCTGTCACTTCCACATGCTTTTCACACAACCTCTTCCGGCGCCTAACATAACGATGATGGTACCTATGTCTATGGGCAGTCAGGATGCGGGAGGGTCCTGCCCTGACCTCAGCTCGCACAAGGAAGCATGCCTACAAGCCAGCTTTCAACTAGCTGCATTCGTAGGGTACAGAGAACGTAGCAGTACTCTAAGCCAGGGCGTACCCAGAATACCTCTCCACTGCAGCTGGAGACACCAACCAGGTCTGCCTACTCCACTTGCGTCTCACAAGCCTCTGCCAAACGGCTGTGGTGCAGATGTTGGAAACTCATTCTGCCGGCCGTGTGAGACTCAACTCTCCGAGGGAAGTTGCTTCTGGACAAGGCGTTCAGCTAGCTTCTCTCGTATGGCACTTAGGATGTAGCACCTGGCTCACACAGGAAATACTAGGAAATCGCTAGATTGAGCTTGGATGCACTAGTCTTGTGGGCCCGGACATTCCCCTTTACCTCTCACAACACTTCAGTCACGCATCGAGCCTAGACCTGTTAGGAGCGAGGTGTACCTGCAGGCAGGATGTGGGAGGGACAGGCCATAAGCTCAACTCTCAGGAGCGTGTATGCCTGGGAGGCAGATGTCTGCTCCCCACTCATACAGGGGAGTTAGAACCTAGCTACACTCTAATTGAACAAGGACGTTGGCAATCGCTGTATTCAACTCAGATTTCCGTCAGGACAGGCCTGACGCTTCCACACACATTTCTCACCACCTCTCCCTGCACCTGACATGAGGATGTTAGCAGCTCCACCCACAGAGGGACCCGTAGCAGGAGGGTCCCTCGTTGTGCTCAACTCTCAAAACGAAGCATGCCCCGAATGCAGCTTTCCACTAGCTGCGTTCTTATGGCCGTGAGAACGTAGCAGCACTGGAAGTCAGGACGTTGCGTGAATACCGCTCCACTGCACCGAGGGACAGCACCATTGAGGCCTGCAGCTTGCCCCTTCGTCCCATGAGCTTCTGACAAACATGTCTAGTGAGGATGTTCGTAACTCCATGTGCAGGCAGTGTGGAAGTGGGAAGGACCGCGAGTCAGCTCATCTCACAGAAGGAAGTTCCCCTGAGAAAGAGCTTGCAACTAGGTACTCAGGGTTGGAAGGTAGTATGTACCACCTCTCTGAGGGACGGAGTCGTCAGAAGTCACTGGATTGAGCTACGAGACACTTGCTTCTCACAAAGCTGGAATCCCGTGTCCAACGAAATCCCTTGGCTGCAAAGGGTACAGGCGGTCAGCATGTGGGAGGTTGAAGCCATAAGCTCAAGCCAAAGGAGTGTGCATGCCTTGGAGACAGCTGTCTGCTAGGCGCGAAATTGACAAGCCGGTCACTTGGTTCTCTCTCTGCTCCTGTCCCGCGTAGAACCAAATGCTGTGCAAGCGAACTGTACAGGCAGTCAGGATGTGGGAGCGATAGGCCATAAGCTCAAGTCTCGGAAGTGTGTATGCTTTGCAGGGAGATGTCTGCTAGACACTGATGGGAGCAACGACCGAGCTACACTCTCATTGAACAAGGACGTTTGCAAAGTCTGTATTGGACTCAGATTCCCTTGAGGAGAGTCCTGTCACTTCCATATGCTTTTCACACAACGTCTTCCGGCACCTAACAAGGATGCTGGGACCTACGTCTACGGGCAGTCAGGATGCGGGAGGGTCCTGTCCTGACCTCAGCTCGCACAAGGAAGCATGCCTACAAGCCAGCTTTCAACTAGCTGCGTTCTTAGGGCACTGAGAACGTAGCAGTACTTAGAGTACTGCCAGGAGGTACCCAGAATACCTCTCCACTGCAGCTGGAGACACCCTCCAGGTCTGCCTACTCCACTTGCGTCTCACAAGCCTCTGACAAACGGCTGTGGTGCAGATGTTGGAAACTCATTCTGCCGGCAGTGTGAGACTCAACTCTCCGAGGGAAGTTGCTTCTGGACAAGGCGTTCAGCTAGCTTCTCTCGTATGGCACTTAGGATGTAGCACCTGGCTCACACAGGAAATACTAGGAAATCGCTAGATTGAGCTTGGATGCACTAGTCTTGTGGGCCGGGACTTTCCACTTACCTCTCACAACACTTCAGTCACGCCTCGGGGCTAGGCCTGTTAGGAGCGAGGTGTACCTGCAGGCAGGATGTGGGAGGGACAGTCCGTAAGCTCAACTCTCGGAAGTGTGTATGCTTTGCAGGCAGATGTCCGCCAGACACTTTGATCGAGCTAGGACCGAGCTACACTCTCATTGGACAAGGACGTTTGCAAAGTCTGTATTGAGATCAGATACACATGAGGAGAATCCTGTCACTTCCACATGCTTTTCACACAACCTCTTCCGGCGCCTAACATAACGATGATGGTACCTATGTCTATGGGCAGTCAGGATGCGGGAGGGTCCTGCCCTGACCTCAGCTCGCACAGGGAAGCATGCCTACAAGCCAGCTTTCAACTAGCTGCATTCGTAGGGTACAGAGAACGTAGCAGTACTCTAAGCCAGGGCGTACCCAGAATACCTCTCCACTGCAGCTGGAGACACCATCCAGGTCTGCCTACTCCACTTGCGTCTCACAAGCCTCTGACAAACGGCTGTGGCGCAGATGTTGGAAACTCATTCTGCCGGCAGTGTGAGACTGTGAGGGACTGAGGGTGAGCTCAACTCTCCGAGGGAAGTTGCTTCTGGACAAGGCGTTCAGCTAGCTTCTCTCGTATGGCACTTAGGATGTAGCACCTGGCTCACACAGGAAGTTCTAGGAAATCGCTAGATTGAACTTGGATGCACTAGTCTTATGGGCCGGGACTTTCCACTTACCTCTCACAACACTTCAGTCACGCATCGGGGCTAGGCCTGTTAGGAGCGAGGTGTACCTGCAGGCAGGATGTGGGAGGGACAGTCCGTAAGCTCAGCTCTCGGAAGTGTGTATGCTTTGCAGGCAGATGTCCGCCAGACACTTTGATCGAGCTAGGACCCAGCTACACTCTCATTGAACAAGGACGTTTGCAAAGTCTGTATTGAGATCAGATACACATGAGGAGAATCCTGTCACTTCCACATGCTTTTCACACAACCTCTTCCGGCGCCTAACATAACGATGATGGTACCTATGTCTATGGGCAGTCAGGATGCGGGAGGGTCCTGCCCTGACCTCAGCTCGCACAAGGAAGCATGCCTACAAGCCAGCTTTCAACTAGCTGCGTTCTTAGGGCACTGAGAACGTAGCAGTACTTAGAGTACTGCCAGGAGGTACCCAGAATACCTCTCCACTGCAGCTGGAGACACCCTCCAGGTCTGCCTACTCCACTTGCGTCTCACAAGCCTCTGACAAACGGCTGTGGCGCAGATGTTGGAAACTCATTCTGCCGGCAGTGTGAGACTGTGAGGGACTGAGGGTGAGCTCAACTCTCCGAGGGAAGTTGCTTCTGGACAAGGCGTTCAGCTAGCTTCTCTCGTATGGCACTTAGGATGTAGCACCTGGCTCACCCAGGAAATACTAGGAAATCGCTAGATTGAGCTTGGATGCACTAGTCTTGTGGGCCGGGACTTTCCACTTACCTCTCACAACACTTCAGTCACGCATCGGGGCTAGGCCTGTTAGGAGCGAGGTGTACCTGCAGGCAGGATGTGGGAGGGACAGTCCGTAAGCTCAACTCTCGGAAGTGTGTATGCTTTGCAGGCAGATGTCCGCCAGACACTTTGATCGAGCTAGGACCGAGCTACACTCTCATTGAACAAGGACGTTTGCAAAGTCTGTATTGAGATCAGATACACATGAGGAGAATCCTGTCACTTCCACATGCTTTTCACACAACCTCTTCCGGCGCCTAACATAACGATGATGGTACCTATGTCTATGGGCAGTCAGGATGCGGGAGGGTCCTGCCCTGACCTCAGCTCGCACAGGGAAGCATGCCTACAAGCCAGCTTTCAACTAGCTGCATTCGTAGGGTACAGAGAACGTAGCAGTACTCTAAGCCAGGGCGTACCCAGAATACCTCTCCACTGCAGCTGGAGACACCATCCAGGTCTGCCTACTCCACTTGCGTCTCACAAGCCTCTGACAAACGGCTGTGGCGCAGATGTTGGAAACTCATTCTGCCGGCAGTGTGAGACTGTGAGGGACTGAGGGTGAGCTCAACTCTCCGAGGGAAGTTGCTTCTGGACAAGGCGTTCAGCTAGCTTCTCTCGTATGGCACTTAGGATGTAGCACCTGGCTCACACAGGAAGTTCTAGGAAATCGCTAGATTGAACTTGGATGCACTAGTCTTATGGGCCGGGACTTTCCACTTACCTCTCACAACACTTCAGTCACGCATCGGGGCTAGGCCTGTTAGGAGCGAGGTGTACCTGCAGGCAGGATGTGGGAGGGACAGTCCGTAAGCTCAGCTCTCGGAAGTGTGTATGCTTTGCAGGCAGATGTCCGCCAGACACTTTGATCGAGCTAGGACCCAGCTACACTCTCATTGAACAAGGACGTTTGCAAAGTCTGTATTGAGATCAGATACACATGAGGAGAATCCTGTCACTTCCACATGCTTTTCACACAACCTCTTCCGGCGCCTAACATAACGATGATGGTACCTATGTCTATGGGCAGTCAGGATGCGGGAGGGTCCTGCCCTGACCTCAGCTCGCACAAGGAAGCATGCCTACAAGCCAGCTTTCAACTAGCTGCGTTCTTAGGGCACTGAGAACGTAGCAGTACTTAGAGTACTGCCAGGAGGTACCCAGAATACCTCTCCACTGCAGCTGGAGACACCCTCCAGGTCTGCCTACTCCACTTGCGTCTCACAAGCCTCTGACAAACGGCTGTGGCGCAGATGTTGGAAACTCATTCTGCCGGCAGTGTGAGACTGTGAGGGACTGAGGGTGAGCTCAACTCTCCGAGGGAAGTTGCTTCTGGACAAGGCGTTCAGCTAGCTTCTCTCGTATGGCACTTAGGATGTAGCACCTGGCTCACCCAGGAAATACTAGGAAATCGCTAGATTGAGCTTGGATGCACTAGTCTTGTGGGCCGGGACTTTCCACTTACCTCTCACAACACTTCAGTCACGCATCGGGGCTAGGCCTGTTAGGAGCGAGGTGTACCTGCAGGCAGGATGTGGGAGGGACAGTCCGTAAGCTCAACTCTCGGAAGTGTGTATGCTTTGCAGGCAGATGTCCGCCAGACACTTTGATCGAGCTAGGACCGAGCTACACTCTCATTGAACAAGGACGTTTGCAAAGTCTGTATTGAGATCAGATACACATGAGGAGAATCCTGTCACTTCCACATGCTTTTCACACAACCTCTTCCGGCGCCTAACATAACGATGATGGTACCTATGTCTATGGGCAGTCAGGATGCGGGAGGGTCCTGCCCTGACCTCAGCTCGCACAGGGAAGCATGCCTACAAGCCAGCTTTCAACTAGCTGCATTCGTAGGGTACAGAGAACGTAGCAGTACTCTAAGCCAGGGCGTACCCAGAATACCTCTCCACTGCAGCTGGAGACACCATCCAGGTCTGCCTACTCCACTTGCGTCTCACAAGCCTCTGCCAAACGGCTGTGGTGCAGATGTTGGAAACTCATTCTGCCGGCAGTGTGAGACTGTGAGGGACTGAGGGTGAGCTCAACTCTCCGAGGGAAGTTGCTTCTGGACAAGGCGTTCAGCTAGCTTCTCTCGTATGGCACTTAGGATGTAGCACCTGGCTCACACAGGAAATACTAGGAAATCGCTAGATTGAGCTTGGATGCACTAGTCTTGTGGGCCCGGACATTCCCCTTTACCTCTCACAACACTTCAGTCACGCATCGAGCCTAGACCTGTTAGGAGCGAGGTGTACCTGCAGGCAGGATGTGGGAGGGACAGGCCATAAGCTCAACTCTCAGGAGCGTGTATGCCTGGGAGGCAGATGTCTGCTCCCCACTCATACAGGGGAGTTAGAACCTAGCTACACTCTAATTGAACAAGGACGTTGGCAATCGCTGTATTCAACTCAGATTTCCGTCAGGACAGGCCTGACGCTTCCACACACATTTCTCACCACCTCTCCCTGCACCTGACATGAGGATGTTAGCAGCTCCACCCACAGAGGGACCCGTAGCAGGAGGGTCCCTCGTTGTGCTCAACTCTCAAAACGAAGCATGCCCCGAATGCAGCTTTCCACTAGCTGCGTTCTTATGGCCGTGAGAACGTAGCAGCACTGGAAGTCAGGACGTTGCGTGAATACCGCTCCACTGCACCGAGGGACAGCACCATTGAGGCCTGCAGCTTGCCCCTTCGTCCCATGAGCTTCTGACAAACATGTCTAGTGAGGATGTTCGTAACTCCATGTGCAGGCAGTGTGGAAGTGGGAAGGACCGCGAGTCAGCTCATCTCACAGAAGGAAGTTCCCCTGAGAAAGAGCTTGCAACTAGGTACTCAGGGTTGGAAGGTAGTATGTACCACCTCTCTGAGGGACGGAGTCGTCAGAAGTCACTGGATTGAGCTACGAGACACTTGCTTCTCACAAAGCTGGAATCCCGTGTCCAACGAAATCCCTTGGCTGCAAAGGGTAGAGGCGGTCAGCATGTGGGAGGTTGAAGCCATAAGCTCAAGCCAAAGGAGTGTGCATGCCTTGGAGACAGCTGTCTGCTAGGCGCGAAATTGACAAGCCGGTCACTTGGTTCTCTCTCTGCTCCTGTCCCGCGTAGAACCAAATGCTGTGCAAGCGAACTGTACAGGCAGTCAGGATGTGGGAGCGATAGGCCATAAGCTCAAGTCTCGGAAGTGTGTATGCTTTGCAGGGAGATGTCTGCTAGACACTGATGGGAGCAACGACCGAGCTACACTCTCATTGAACAAGGACGTTTGCAAAGTCTGTATTGGACTCAGATTCCCTTGAGGAGAGTCCTGTCACTTCCATATGCTTTTCACACAACGTCTTCCGGCACCTAACAAGGATGCTGGGACCTACGTCTACGGGCAGTCAGGATGCGGGAGGGTCCTGCCCTGACCTCAGCTCGCACAAGGAAGCATGCCTACAAGCCAGCTTTCAACTAGCTGCGTTCTTAGGGCACTGAGAACGTAGCAGTACTCTAAGCCAGGAGGTACCCAGAATACCTCTCCACTGCAGCTGGAGACACCCTCCAGGTCTGCTTATTCCACTTGCATCTCACAAGCCTCTGACAAACGGTTCTGGGGCAGATGTTGCAAACTCATTCTGCAGGCAGTGTGCAACTGTGAGGGACTGAGGGTGAGCTCAACTCTCCGAGGAAAGTTGCTTCTGGACAAGGCGTTCAGCTAGCTTCTCTCGTACGGCACTTAGGATGTAGCACCTGGCTCACACAGGAAGTTCTAGGAAATCGCTAGATTGAGCTTGGATGCACTAGTCTTGTGGGCCGGGACTTTCCACTTACCTCTCACAACACTTCAGTCACGCATCGGGGCTAGGCCTGTTAGGAGCGAGGTGTACCTGCAGGCAGGATGTGGGAGGGACAGTCCGTAAGCTCAACTCTCGGAAGTGTGTATGCTTTGCAGGCAGATGTCCGCCAGACACTTTGATCGAGCTAGGACCGAGCTACACTCTCATTGGACAAGGACGTTTGCAAAGTCTGTATTGAGATCAGATACACATGAGGAGAATCCTGTCACTTCCACATGCTTTTCACACAACCTCTTCCGGCGCCTAACATAACGATGATGGTACCTATGTCTATGGGCAGTCAGGATGCGGGAGGGTCCTGCCCTGACCTCAGCTCGCACAAGGAAGCATGCCTACAAGCCAGCTTTCAACTAGCTGCATTCGTAGGGTACAGAGAACGTAGCAGTACTCTAAGCCAGGGCGTACCCAGAATACCTCTCCACTGCAGCTGGAGACACCAACCAGGTCTGCCTACTCCACTTGCGTCTCACAAGCCTCTGCCAAACGGCTGTGGTGCAGATGTTGGAAACTCATTCTGCCGGCCGTGTGAGACTCAACTCTCCGAGGGAAGTTGCTTCTGGACAAGGCGTTCAGCTAGCTTCTCTCGTATGGCACTTAGGATGTAGCACCTGGCTCACACAGGAAATACTAGGAAATCGCTAGATTGAGCTTGGATGCACTAGTCTTGTGGGCCCGGACATTCCCCTTTACCTCTCACAACACTTCAGTCACGCATCGAGCCTAGACCTGTTAGGAGCGAGGTGTACCTGCAGGCAGGATGTGGGAGGGACAGGCCATAAGCTCAACTCTCAGGAGCGTGTATGCCTGGGAGGCAGATGTCTGCTCCCCACTCATACAGGGGAGTTAGAACCTAGCTACACTCTAATTGAACAAGGACGTTGGCAATCGCTGTATTCAACTCAGATTTCCGTCAGGACAGGCCTGACGCTTCCACACACATTTCTCACCACCTCTCCCTGCACCTGACATGAGGATGTTAGCAGCTCCACCCACAGAGGGACCCGTAGCAGGAGGGTCCCTCGTTGTGCTCAACTCTCAAAACGAAGCATGCCCCGAATGCAGCTTTCCACTAGCTGCGTTCTTATGGCCGTGAGAACGTAGCAGCACTGGAAGTCAGGACGTTGCGTGAATACCGCTCCACTGCACCGAGGGACAGCACCATTGAGGCCTGCAGCTTGCCCCTTCGTCCCATGAGCTTCTGACAAACATGTCTAGTGAGGATGTTCGTAACTCCATGTGCAGGCAGTGTGGAAGTGGGAAGGACCGCGAGTCAGCTCATCTCACAGAAGGAAGTTCCCCTGAGAAAGAGCTTGCAACTAGGTACTCAGGGTTGGAAGGTAGTATGTACCACCTCTCTGAGGGACGGAGTCGTCAGAAGTCACTGGATTGAGCTACGAGACACTTGCTTCTCACAAAGCTGGAATCCCGTGTCCAACGAAATCCCTTGGCTGCAAAGGGTACAGGCGGTCAGCATGTGGGAGGTTGAAGCCATAAGCTCAAGCCAAAGGAGTGTGCATGCCTTGGAGACAGCTGTCTGCTAGGCGCGAAATTGACAAGCCGGTCACTTGGTTCTCTCTCTGCTCCTGTCCCGCGTAGAACCAAATGCTGTGCAAGCGAACTGTACAGGCAGTCAGGATGTGGGAGCGATAGGCCATAAGCTCAAGTCTCGGAAGTGTGTATGCTTTGCAGGGAGATGTCTGCTAGACACTGATGGGAGCAACGACCGAGCTACACTCTCATTGAACAAGGACGTTTGCAAAGTCTGTATTGGACTCAGATTCCCTTGAGGAGAGTCCTGTCACTTCCATATGCTTTTCACACAACGTCTTCCGGCACCTAACAAGGATGCTGGGACCTACGTCTACGGGCAGTCAGGATGCGGGAGGGTCCTGTCCTGACCTCAGCTCGCACAAGGAAGCATGCCTACAAGCCAGCTTTCAACTAGCTGCGTTCTTAGGGCACTGAGAACGTAGCAGTACTTAGAGTACTGCCAGGAGGTACCCAGAATACCTCTCCACTGCAGCTGGAGACACCCTCCAGGTCTGCCTACTCCACTTGCGTCTCACAAGCCTCTGACAAACGGCTGTGGTGCAGATGTTGGAAACTCATTCTGCCGGCAGTGTGAGACTCAACTCTCCGAGGGAAGTTGCTTCTGGACAAGGCGTTCAGCTAGCTTCTCTCGTATGGCACTTAGGATGTAGCACCTGGCTCACACAGGAAATACTAGGAAATCGCTAGATTGAGCTTGGATGCACTAGTCTTGTGGGCCGGGACTTTCCACTTACCTCTCACAACACTTCAGTCACGCCTCGGGGCTAGGCCTGTTAGGAGCGAGGTGTACCTGCAGGCAGGATGTGGGAGGGACAGTCCGTAAGCTCAACTCTCGGAAGTGTGTATGCTTTGCAGGCAGATGTCCGCCAGACACTTTGATCGAGCTAGGACCGAGCTACACTCTCATTGGACAAGGACGTTTGCAAAGTCTGTATTGAGATCAGATACACATGAGGAGAATCCTGTCACTTCCACATGCTTTTCACACAACCTCTTCCGGCGCCTAACATAACGATGATGGTACCTATGTCTATGGGCAGTCAGGATGCGGGAGGGTCCTGCCCTGACCTCAGCTCGCACAGGGAAGCATGCCTACAAGCCAGCTTTCAACTAGCTGCATTCGTAGGGTACAGAGAACGTAGCAGTACTCTAAGCCAGGGCGTACCCAGAATACCTCTCCACTGCAGCTGGAGACACCATCCAGGTCTGCCTACTCCACTTGCGTCTCACAAGCCTCTGCCAAACGGCTGTGGCGCAGATGTTGGAAACTCATTCTGCCGGCAGTGTGAGACTGTGAGGGACTGAGGGTGAGCTCAACTCTCCGAGGGAAGTTGCTTCTGGACAAGGCGTTCAGCTAGCTTCTCTCGTATGGCACTTAGGATGTAGCACCTGGCTCACACAGGAAATACTAGGAAATCGCTAGATTGAGCTTGGATGCACTAGTCTTGTGGGCCCGGACATTCCCCTTTACCTCTCACAACACTTCAGTCACGCATCGAGCCTAGACCTGTTAGGAGCGAGGTGTACCTGCAGGCAGGATGTGGGAGGGACAGGCCATAAGCTCAACTCTCAGGAGCGTGTATGCCTGGGAGGCAGATGTCTGCTCCCCACTCATACAGGGGAGTTAGAACCTAGCTACACTCTAATTGAACAAGGACGTTGGCAATCGCTGTATTCAACTCAGATTTCCGTCAGGACAGGCCTGACGCTTCCACACACATTTCTCACCACCTCTCCCTGCACCTGACATGAGGATGTTAGCAGCTCCACCCACAGAGGGACCCGTAGCAGGAGGGTCCCTCGTTGTGCTCAACTCTCAAAACGAAGCATGCCCCGAATGCAGCTTTCCACTAGCTGCGTTCTTATGGCCGTGAGAACGTAGCAGCACTGGAAGTCAGGACGTTGCGTGAATACCGCTCCACTGCACCGAGGGACAGCACCATTGAGGCCTGCAGCTTGCCCCTTCGTCCCATGAGCTTCTGACAAACATGTCTAGTGAGGATGTTCGTAACTCCATGTGCAGGCAGTGTGGAAGTGGGAAGGACCGCGAGTCAGCTCATCTCACAGAAGGAAGTTCCCCTGAGAAAGAGCTTGCAACTAGGTACTCAGGGTTGGAAGGTAGTATGTACCACCTCTCTGAGGGACGGAGTCGTCAGAAGTCACTGGATTGAGCTACGAGACACTTGCTTCTCACAAAGCTGGAATCCCGTGTCCAACGAAATCCCTTGGCTGCAAAGGGTAGAGGCGGTCAGCATGTGGGAGGTTGAAGCCATAAGCTCAAGCCAAAGGAGTGTGCATGCCTTGGAGACAGCTGTCTGCTAGGCGCGAAATTGACAAGCCGGTCACTTGGTTCTCTCTCTGCTCCTGTCCCGCGTAGAACCAAATGCTGTGCAAGCGAACTGTACAGGCAGTCAGGATGTGGGAGCGATAGGCCATAAGCTCAAGTCTCGGAAGTGTGTATGCTTTGCAGGGAGATGTCTGCTAGACACTGATGGGAGCAACGACCGAGCTACACTCTCATTGAACAAGGACGTTTGCAAAGTCTGTATTGGACTCAGATTCCCTTGAGGAGAGTCCTGTCACTTCCATATGCTTTTCACACAACGTCTTCCGGCACCTAACAAGGATGCTGGGACCTACGTCTACGGGCAGTCAGGATGCGGGAGGGTCCTGCCCTGACCTCAGCTCGCACAAGGAAGCATGCCTACAAGCCAGCTTTCAACTAGCTGCGTACTTAGGGCACTGAGAACGTAGCAGTACTTAGAGTACTGCCAGGAGGTACCCAGAATACCTCTCCACTGCAGCTGGAGACACCCTCCAGGTCTGCCTACTCCACTTGCGTCTCACAAGCCTCTGCCAAACGGCTGTGGTGCAGATGTTGGAAACTCATTCTGCCGGCAGTGTGAGACTCAACTCTCCGAGGGAAGTTGCTTCTGGACAAGGCGTTCAGCTAGCTTCTCTCGTATGGCACTTAGGATGTAGCACCTGGCTCACACAGGAAATACTAGGAAATCGCTAGATTGAGCTTGGATGCACTAGTCTTGTGGGCCGGGACTTTCCACTTACCTCTCACAACACTTCAGTCACGCATCGGGGCTAGGCCTGTTAGGAGCGAGGTGTACCTGCAGGCAGGATGTGGGAGGGACAGTCCGTAAGCTCAACTCTCGGAAGTGTGTATGCTTTGCAGGCAGATGTCTGCCACTTTGATCGAGCTAGGACCGAGCTACACTCTCATTGGACAAGGACGTTTGCAAAGTCTGTATTGAGATCAGATACACATGAGGAGAATCCTGTCACTTCCACATGCTTTTCACACAACCTCTTCCGGCGCCTAACATAACGATGATGTTACCTATGTCTATGGGCAGTCAGGATGCGGGAGGGTCCTGCCCTGACCTCAGCTCGCACAGGGAAGCATGCCTACAAGCCAGCTTTCAACTAGCTGCATTCGTAGGGTACAGAGAACGTAGCAGTACTCTAAGCCAGGGCGTACCCAGAATACCTCTCCACTGCAGCTGGAGACACCATCCAGGTCTGCCTACTCCACTTGCGTCTCACAAGCCTCTGACAAACGGCTGTGGTGCAGATGTTGGAAACTCATTCTGCCGGCAGTGTGAGACTGTGAGGGCCTGAGGGTTAGCTCAACTCTCCGAGGGAAGTTGCTTCTGGACAAGGCGTTTAGCTAGCTTCTCTCGTATGGCACTTAGGATGTAGCACCTGGCTCACACAGGAAGTTCTAGGAAATCGCTAGATTGAGCTTGGATGCACTAGTCTTGTGGGCCGGGACTTTCCACTTACCTCTCACAACACTTCAGTCACGCCTCGGGGCTAGGCCTGTTAGGAGCGAGGTGTACCTGCAGGCAGGATGTGGGAGGGACAGTCCGTAAGCTCAACTCTCGGAAGTGTGTATGCTTTGCAGGCAGATGTCCGCCAGACACTTTGATCGAGCTAGGACCGAGCTACACTCTCATTGGACAAGGACGTTTGCAAAGTCTGTATTGAGATCAGATACACATGAGGAGAATCCTGTCACTTCCACATGCTTTTCACACAACCTCTTCCGGCGCCTAACATAACGATGATGGTACCTATGTCTATGGGCAGTCAGGATGCGGGAGGGTCCTGCCCTGACCTCAGCTCGCACAGGGAAGCATGCCTACAAGCCAGCTTTCAAGTAGCTGCATTCGTAGGGTACAGAGAACGTAGCAGTACTCTAAGCCAGGGCGTACCCAGAATACCTCTCCACTGCAGCTGGAGACACCATCCAGGTCTGCCTACTCCACTTGCGTCTCACAAGCCTCTGACAAACGGCTGTGGCGCAGATGTTGGAAACTCATTCTGCCGGCAGTGTGAGACTGTGAGGGACTGAGGGTGAGCTCAACTCTCCGAGGGAAGTTGCTTCTGGACAAGGCGTTCAGCTAGCTTCTCTCGTATGGCACTTAGGATGTAGCACTTGGCTCACACAGGAAATACTAGGAAATCGCTAGATTGAGCTTGGATGCACTAGTCTTGTGGGCCCGGACATTCCCCTTTACCTCTCACAACACTTCAGTCACGCATCGAGCCTAGACTTGTTAGGAGCGAGGTGTACCTGCAGGCAGGATGTGGGAGGGACAGGCCATAAGCTCAACTCTCAGGAGCGTGTATGCCTGGGAGGCAGATGTCTGCTCCCCACTCATACAGGGGATTTAGAACCTAGCTACACTCTAATTGAACAAGGACGTTGGCAATCGCTGTATTCAACTCAGATTTCCGTCAGGACAGGCCTGACGCTTCCACAGACATTTCTCACCACCTCTCCCTGCACCTGACATGAGGATGTTAGCAGCTCCACCCACAGAGGGACCCGTAGCAGGAGGGTCCCTCGTTGAGCTCAACTCTCAAAACGAAGCATGCCCCGAATGCAGCTTTCCACTAGCTGCGTTCTTATGGCCGTGAGAACGTAGCAGCACTGGAAGTCAGGACGTTGCGTGAATACCGCTCCACTGCACCGAGGGACAGCACCATTGAGGCCTGCAGCTTGCCCCTTCGTCCCATGAGCTTCTGACAAACATGTCTAGTGAGGATGTTCGTAACTCCATGTGCAGGCAGTGTGGAAGTGGGAAGGACCGCGAGTCAGCTCATCTCACAGAAGGAAGTTCCCCTGAGAAAGAGCTTGCAACTAGGTACTCAGGGTTGGAAGGTAGTATGTACCACCTCTCTGAGGGACGGAGTCGTCAGAAGTCACTGGATTGAGCTACGAGACACTTGCTTCTCACAAAGCTGGAATCCCGTGTCCAACGAAATCCCTTGGCTGCAAAGGGTACAGGCGGTCAGCATGTGGGAGGTTGAAGCCATAAGCTCAAGCCAAAGGAGTGTGCATGCCTTGGAGACAGCTGTCTGCTAGGCGAGAAATTGACAAGCCGGTCACTTGGTTCTCTCTCTGCTCCTGTCCCGCGTAGAACCAAATGCTGTGCAAGCGAACTGTACAGGCAGTCAGGATGTGGGAGCGATAGGCCATAAGCTCAAGTCTCGGAAGTGTGTATGCTTTGCAGGGAGATGTCTGCTAGACACTGATGGGAGCAACGACCGAGCTACACTCTCATTGAACAAGGACGTTTGCAAAGTCTGTATTGGACTCAGATTCCCTTGAGGAGAGTCCTGTCACTTCCATATGCTTTTCACACAACGTCTTCCGGCACCTAACAAGGATGCTGGGACCTACGTCTACGGGCAGTCAGGATGCGGGAGGGTCCTGTCCTGACCTCAGCTCGCACAAGGAAGCATGCCTACAAGCCAGCTTTCAACTAGCTGCGTACTTAGGGCACTGAGAACGTAGCAGTACTCTAAGCCAGGAGGTACCCAGAATACCTCTCCACTGCAGCTGGAGACACCCTCCAGGTCTGCCTACTCCACTTGCGTCTCACAAGCCTCTGCCAAACGGCTGTGGTGCAGATGTTGGAAACTCATTCTGCCGGCAGTGTGAGACTCAACTCTCCGAGGGAAGTTGCTTCTGGACAAGGCGTTCAGCTAGCTTCTCTCGTATGGCACTTAGGATGTAGCACCTGGCTCACACAGGAAATACTAGGAAATCGCTAGATTGAGCTTGGATGCACTAGTCTTGTGGGCCGGGACTTTCCACTTACCTCTCACAACACTTCAGTCACGCATCGGGGCTAGGCCTGTTAGGAGCGAGGTGTACCTGCAGGCAGGATGTGGGAGGGACAGTCCGTAAGCTCAACTCTCGGAAGTGTGTATGCTTTGCAGGCAGATGTCCGCCAGACACTTTGATCGAGCTAGGACCGAGCTACACTCTCATTGGACAAGGACGTTTGCAAAGTCTGTATTGAGATCAGATACACATGAGGAGAATCCTGTCACTTCCACATGCTTTTCACACAACCTCTTCCGGCGCCTAACATAACGATGATGGTACCTATGTCTATGGGCAGTCAGGATGCGGGAGGGTCCTGCCCTGACCTCAGCTCGCACAGGGAAGCATGCCTACAAGCCAGCTTTCAACTGGCTGCATTCGTAGAGTACAGAGAACGTAGCAGTACTCTAAGCCAGGGCGTACCCAGAATACCTCTCCACTGCAGCTGGAGACACCATCCAGGTCTGCCTACTCCACTTGCGTCTCACAAGCCTCTGACAAACGGCTGTGGTGCAGATGTTGGAAACTCATTCTGCCGGCAGTGTGAGACTGTGAGGGCCTGAGGGTTAGCTCAACTCTCCGAGGGAAGTTGCTTCTGGACAAGGCGTTTAGCTAGCTTCTCTCGTATGGCACTTAGGATGTAGCACCTGGCTCACACAGGAAGTTCTAGGAAATCGCTAGATTGAGCTTGGATGCACTAGTCTTGTGGGCCGGGACTTTCCACTTACCTCTCACAACACTTCAGTCACGCCTCGGGGCTAGGCCTGTTAGGAGCGAGGTGTACCTGCAGGCAGGATGTGGGAGGGACAGTCCGTAAGCTCAACTCTCGGAAGTGTGTATGCTTTGCAGGCAGATGTCCGCCAGACACTTTGATCGAGCTAGGACCGAGCTACACTCTCATTGGACAAGGACGTTTGCAAAGTCTGTATTGAGATCAGATACACATGAGGAGAATCCTGTCACTTCCACATGCTTTTCACACAACCTCTTCCGGCGCCTAACATAACGATGATGGTACCTATGTCTATGGGCAGTCAGGATGCGGGAGGGTCCTGCCCTGACCTCAGCTCGCACAGGGAAGCATGCCTACAAGCCAGCTTTCAACTAGCTGCATTCGTAGGGTACAGAGAACGTAGCAGTACTCTAAGCCAGGGCGTACCCAGAATACCTCTCCACTGCAGCTGGAGACACCATCCAGGTCTGCCTACTCCACTTGCGTCTCACAAGCCTCTGACAAACGGCTGTGGCGCAGATGTTGGAAACTCATTCTGCCGGCAGTGTGAGACTGTGAGGGACTGAGGGTGAGCTCAACTCTCCGAGGGAAGTTGCTTCTGGACAAGGCGTTCAGCTAGCTTCTCTCGTATGGCACTTAGGATGTAGCACTTGGCTCACACAGGAAATACTAGGAAATCGCTAGATTGAGCTTGGATGCACTAGTCTTGTGGGCCCGGACATTCCCCTTTACCTCTCACAACACTTCAGTCACGCATCGAGCCTAGACCTGTTAGGAGCGAGGTGTACCTGCAGGCAGGATGTGGGAGGGACAGGCCATAAGCTCAACTCTCAGGAGCGTGTATGCCTGGGAGGCAGATGTCTGCTCCCCACTCATACAGGGGAGTTAGAACCTAGCTACACTCTAATTGAACAAGGACGTTGGCAATCGCTGTATTCAACTCAGATTTCCGTCAGGACAGGCCTGACGCTTCCACAGACATTTCTCACCACCTCTCCCTGCACCTGACATGAGGATGTTAGCAGCTCCACCCACAGAGGGACCCGTAGCAGGAGGGTCCCTCGTTGAGCTCAACTCTCAAAACGAAGCATGCCCCGAATGCAGCTTTCCACTAGCTGCGTTCTTATAGCCGTGAGAACGTAGCAGCACTGGAAGTCAGGACGTTGCGTGAATACCGCTCCACTGCACCGAGGGACAGCACCATTGAGGCCTGCAGCTTGCCCCTTCGTCCCATGAGCTTCTGACAAACATGTCTAGTGAGGATGTTCGTAACTCCATGTGCAGGCAGTGTGGAAGTGGGAAGGACCGCGAGTCAGCTCATCTCACAGAAGGAAGTTCCCCTGAGAAAGAGCTTGCAACTAGGTACTCAGGGTTGGAAGGTAGTATGTACCACCTCTCTGAGGGACGGAGTCGTCAGAAGTCACTGGATTGAGCTACGAGACACTTGCTTCTCACAAAGCTGGAATCCCGTGTCCAACGAAATCCCTTGGCTGCAAAGGGTACAGGCGGTCAGCATGTGGGAGGTTGAAGCCATAAGCTCAAGCCAAAGGAGTGTGCATGCCTTGGAGACAGCTGTCTGCTAGGCGAGAAATTGACAAGCCGGTCACTTGGTTCTCTCTCTGCTCCTGTCCCGCGTAGAACCAAATGCTGTGCAAGCGAACTGTACAGGCAGTCAGGATGTGGGAGCGATAGGCCATAAGCTCAAGTCTCGGAAGTGTGTATGCTTTGCAGGGAGATGTCTGCTAGACACTGATGGGAGCAACGACCGAGCTACACTCTCATTGAACAAGGACGTTTGCAAAGTCTGTATTGGACTCAGATTCCCTTGAGGAGAGTCCTGTCACTTCCATATGCTTTTCACACAACGTCTTCCGGCACCTAACAAGGATGCTGGGACCTACGTCTACGGGCAGTCAGGATGCGGGAGGGTCCTGTCCTGACCTCAGCTCGCACAAGGAAGCATGCCTACAAGCCAGCTTTCAACTAGCTGCGTACTTAGGGCACTGAGAACGTAGCAGTACTCTAAGCCAGGAGGTACCCAGAATACCTCTCCACTGCAGCTGGAGACACCCTCCAGGTCTGCCTACTCCACTTGCGTCTCACAAGCCTCTGCCAAACGGCTGTGGTGCAGATGTTGGAAACTCATTCTGCCGGCAGTGTGAGACTCAACTCTCCGAGGGAAGTTGCTTCTGGACAAGGCGTTCAGCTAGCTTCTCTCGTATGGCACTTAGGATGTAGCACCTGGCTCACACAGGAAATACTAGGAAATCGCTAGATTGAGCTTGGATGCACTAGTCTTGTGGGCCGGGACTTTCCACTTACCTCTCACAACACTTCAGTCACGCATCGGGGCTAGGCCTGTTAGGAGCGAGGTGTACCTGCAGGCAGGATGTGGGAGGGACAGTCCGTAAGCTCAACTCTCGGAAGTGTGTATGCTTTGCAGGCAGATGTCCGCCAGACACTTTGATCGAGCTAGGACCGAGCTACACTCTCATTGGACAAGGACGTTTGCAAAGTCTGTATTGAGATCAGATACACATGAGGAGAATCCTGTCACTTCCACATGCTTTTCACACAACCTCTTCCGGCGCCTAACATAACGATGATGGTACCTATGTCTATGGGCAGTCAGGATGCGGGAGGGTCCTGCCCTGACCTCAGCTCGCACAGGGAAGCATGCCTACAAGCCAGCTTTCAACTGGCTGCATTCGTAGAGTACAGAGAACGTAGCAGTACTCTAAGCCAGGGCGTACCCAGAATACCTCTCCACTGCAGCTGGAGACACCATCCAGGTCTGCCTACTCCACTTGCGTCTCACAAGCCTCTGACAAACGGCTGTGGCGCAGATGTTGGAAACTCATTCTGCCGGCAGTGTGAGACTGTGAGGGCCTGAGGGTTAGCTCAACTCTCCGAGGGAAGTTGCTTCTGGACAAGGCGTTTAGCTAGCTTCTCTCGTATGGCACTTAGGATGTAGCACCTGGCTCACACAGGAAGTTCTAGGAAATCGCTAGATTGAGCTTGGATGCACTAGTCTTGTGGGCCGGGACTTTCCACTTACCTCTCACAACACTTCAGTCACGCCTCGGGGCTAGGCCTGTTAGGAGCGAGGTGTACCTGCAGGCAGGATGTGGGAGGGACAGTCCGTAAGCTCAACTCTCGGAAGTGTGTATGCTTTGCAGGCAGATGTCCGCCAGACACTTTGATCGAGCTAGGACCGAGCTACACTCTCATTGGACAAGGACGTTTGCAAAGTCTGTATTGAGATCAGATACACATGAGGAGAATCCTGTCACTTCCACATGCTTTTCACACAACCTCTTCCGGCGCCTAACATAACGATGATGGTACCTATGTCTATGGGCAGTCAGGATGCGGGAGGGTCCTGCCCTGACCTCAGCTCGCACAGGGAAGCATGCCTACAAGCCAGCTTTCAACTAGCTGCATTCGTAGGGTACAGAGAACGTAGCAGTACTCTAAGCCAGGGCGTACCCAGAATACCTCTCCACTGCAGCTGGAGACACCATCCAGGTCTGCCTACTCCACTTGCGTCTCACAAGCCTCTGACAAACGGCTGTGGCGCAGATGTTGGAAACTCATTCTGCCGGCAGTGTGAGACTGTGAGGGACTGAGGGTGAGCTCAACTCTCCGAGGGAAGTTGCTTCTGGACAAGGCGTTCAGCTAGCTTCTCTCGTATGGCACTTAGGATGTAGCACTTGGCTCACACAGGAAATACTAGGAAATCGCTAGATTGAGCTTGGATGCACTAGTCTTGTGGGCCCGGACATTCCCCTTTACCTCTCACAACACTTCAGTCACGCATCGAGCCTAGACCTGTTAGGAGCGAGGTGTACCTGCAGGCAGGATGTGGGAGGGACAGGCCATAAGCTCAACTCTCAGGAGCGTGTATGCCTGGGAGGCAGATGTCTGCTCCCCACTCATACAGGGGAGTTAGAACCTAGCTACACTCTAATTGAACAAGGACGTTGGCAATCGCTGTATTCAACTCAGATTTCCGTCAGGACAGGCCTGACGCTTCCACAGACATTTCTCACCACCTCTCCCTGCACCTGACATGAGGATGTTAGCAGCTCCACCCACAGAGGGACCCGTAGCAGGAGGGTCCCTCGTTGAGCTCAACTCTCAAAACGAAGCATGCCCCGAATGCAGCTTTCCACTAGCTGCGTTCTTATGGCCGTGAGAACGTAGCAGCACTGGAAGTCAGGACGTTGCGTGAATACCGCTCCACTGCACCGAGGGACAGCACCATTGAGGCCTGCAGCTTGCCCCTTCGTCCCATGAGCTTCTGACAAACATGTCTAGTGAGGATGTTCGTAACTCCATGTGCAGGCAGTGTGGAAGTGGGAAGGACCGCGAGTCAGCTCATCTCACAGAAGGAAGTTCCCCTGAGAAAGAGCTTGCAACTAGGTACTCAGGGTTGGAAGGTAGTATGTACCACCTCTCTGAGGGACGGAGTCGTCAGAAGTCACTGGATTGAGCTACGAGACACTTGCTTCTCACAAAGCTGGAATCCCGTGTCCAACGAAATCCCTTGGCTGCAAAGGGTACAGGCGGTCAGCATGTGGGAGGTTGAAGCCATAAGCTCAAGCCAAAGGAGTGTGCATGCCTTGGAGACAGCTGTCTGCTAGGCGAGAAATTGACAAGCCGGTCACTTGGTTCTCTCTCTGCTCCTGTCCCGCGTAGAACCAAATGCTGTGCAAGCGAACTGTACAGGCAGTCAGGATGTGGGAGCGATAGGCCATAAGCTCAAGTCTCGGAAGTGTGTATGCTTTGCAGGGAGATGTCTGCTAGACACTGATGGGAGCAACGACCGAGCTACACTCTCATTGAACAAGGACGTTTGCAAAGTCTGTATTGGACTCAGATTCCCTTGAGGAGAGTCCTGTCACTTCCATATGCTTTTCACACAACGTCTTCCGGCACCTAACAAGGATGCTGGGACCTACGTCTACGGGCAGTCAGGATGCGGGAGGGTCCTGTCCTGACCTCAGCTCGCACAAGGAAGCATGCCTACAAGCCAGCTTTCAACTAGCTGCGTACTTAGGGCACTGAGAACGTAGCAGTACTCTAAGCCAGGAGGTACCCAGAATACCTCTCCACTGCAGCTGGAGACACCCTCCAGGTCTGCCTACTCCACTTGCGTCTCACAAGCCTCTGCCAAACGGCTGTGGTGCAGATGTTGGAAACTCATTCTGCCGGCAGTGTGAGACTCAACTCTCCGAGGGAAGTTGCTTCTGGACAAGGCGTTCAGCTAGCTTCTCTCGTATGGCACTTAGGATGTAGCACCTGGCTCACACAGGAAATACTAGGAAATCGCTAGATTGAGCTTGGATGCACTAGTCTTGTGGGCCGGGACTTTCCACTTACCTCTCACAACACTTCAGTCACGCATCGGGGCTAGGCCTGTTAGGAGCGAGGTGTACCTGCAGGCAGGATGTGGGAGGGACAGTCCGTAAGCTCAACTCTCGGAAGTGTGTATGCTTTGCAGGCAGATGTCCGCCAGACACTTTGATCGAGCTAGGACCGAGCTACACTCTCATTGGACAAGGACGTTTGCAAAGTCTGTATTGAGATCAGATACACATGAGGAGAATCCTGTCACTTCCACATGCTTTTCACACAACCTCTTCCGGCGCCTAACATAACGATGATGGTACCTATGTCTATGGGCAGTCAGGATGCGGGAGGGTCCTGCCCTGACCTCAGCTCGCACAGGGAAGCATGCCTACAAGCCAGCTTTCAACTGGCTGCATTCGTAGAGTACAGAGAACGTAGCAGTACTCTAAGCCAGGGCGTACCCAGAATACCTCTCCACTGCAGCTGGAGACACCCTCCAGGTCTGCCTACTCCACTTGCGTCTCACAAGACTCTGACAAACGGCTGTGGCGCAGATGTTGGAAACTCATTCTGCCGGCAGTGTGAGACTGTGAGGGACTGAGGGTGAGCTCAACTCTCCGAGGGAAGTTGCTTCTGGATAAGGCGTTCAGCTAGCTTCTCTCGTATGGCACTTAGGATGTAGCACCTGGCTCACACAGGAAGTTCTAGGAAATCGCTAGATTGAGCTTGGATGCACTAGTCTTGTGGGCCGGGACTTTCCACTTACCTCTCACAACACTTCAGTCACGCCTCGGGGCTAGGCCTGTTAGGAGCGAGGTGTACCTGCAGGCAGGATGTGGGAGGGACAGTCCGTAAGCTCAACTCTCGGAAGTGTGTATGCTTTGCAGGCAGATGTCCGCCAGACACTTTGATCGAGCTAGGACCGAGCTACACTCTCATTGAACAAGGACGTTTGCAAAGTCTGTATTGAGATCAGATACACATGAGGAGAATCCTGTCACTTCCACATGCTTTTCACACAACCTCTTCCGGCGCCTAACATAACGATGATGGTACCTATGTCTATGGGCAGTCAGGATGCGGGAGGGTCCTGCCCTGACCTCAGCTCGCACAAGGAAGCATGCCTACAAGCCAGCTTTCAACTAGCTGCATTCGTAGGGTACAGAGAACGTAGCAGTACTCTAAGCCAGGGCGTACCCAGAATACCTCTCCACTGCAGCTGGAGACACCCTCCAGGTCTGCCTACTCCACTTGCGTCTCACAAGCCTCTGCCAAACGGCTGTGGTGCAGATGTTGGAAACTCATTCTGCCGGCAGTGTGAGACTGTGAGGGACTGAGGGTTAGCTCAACTCTCCGAGGGAAGTTGCTTCTGGACAAGGCGTTCAGCTAGCTTCTCTCGTATGGCACTTAGGATGTAGCACCTGGCTCACACAGGAAATACTAGGAAATCGCTAGATTGAGCTTGGATGCACTAGTCTTGTGGGCCCGGACATTCCCCTTTACCTCTCACAACACTTCAGTCACGCATCGAGCCTAGACCTGTTAGGAGCGAGGTGTACCTGCAGGCAGGATGTGGGAGGGACAGGCCATAAGCTCAACTCTCAGGAGCGTGTATGCCTGGGAGGCAGATGTCTGCTCCCCACTCATACAGGGGAGTTAGAACCTAGCTACACTCTAATTGAACAAGGACGTTGGCAATCGCTGTATTCAACTCAGATTTCCGTCAGGACTGGCCTGACGCTTCCACACACATTTCTCACCACCTCTCCCTGCACCTGACATGAGGATGTTAGCAGCTCCACCCACAGAGGGACCCGTAGCAGGAGGGTCCCACGTTGAGCTCAACTCTCAAAACGAAGCATGCCCCGAATGCAGCTTTCCACTAGCTGCGTTCTTATGGCCGTGAGAACGTAGCAGCACTGGAAGTCAGGACGTTGCGTGAATACCGCTCCACTGCACCGAGGGACAGCACCATTGAGGCCTGCAGCTTGCCCCTTCGTCCCATGAGCTTCTGACAAACATGTCTAGTGAGGATGTTCGTAACTCCATGTGCAGGCAGTGTGGAAGTGGGAAGGACCGCGAGTCAGCTCATCTCACAGAAGAAAGTTCCCCTGAGAAAGAGCTTGCAACTAGGTACTCAGGGTTGGAAGGTAGTATGTACCACCTCTCTGAGGGACGGAGTCGTCAGAAGTCACTGGATTGAGCTACGAGACACTTGCTTCTCACAAAGCTGGAATCCCGTGTCCAACGAAATCCCTTGGCTGCAAAGGGTACAGGCGGTCAGCATGTGGGAGGTTGAAGCCATAAGCTCAAGCCAAAGGAGTGTGCATGCCTTGGAGACAGCTGTCTGCTAGGCGCGAAATTGACAAGCCGGTCACTTGGTTCTCTCTCTGCTCCTGTCCCGCGTAGAACCAAATGCTGTGCAAGCGAACTGTACAGGCAGTCAGGATGTGGGAGCGATAGGCCATAAGCTCAAGTCTCGGAAGTGTGTATGCTTTGCAGGGAGATGTCTGCTAGACACTGATGGGAGCAACGACCGAGCTACACTCTCATTGAACAAGGACGTTTGCAAAGTCTGTATTGGACTCAGATTCCCTTGAGGAGAGTCCTGTCACTTCCATATGCTTTTCACACAACGTCTTCCGGCACCTAACAAGGATGCTGGGACCTACGTCTACGGGCAGTCAGGATGCGGGAGGGTCCTGCCCTGACCTCAGCTCGCACAAGGAAGCATGCCTACAAGCCAGCTTTCAACTAGCTGCGTTCTTAGGGCACTGAGAACGTAGCAGTACTCTAAGCCAGGAGGTACCCAGAATACCTCTCCACTGCAGCTGGAGACACCCTCCAGGTCTGCTTATTCCACTTGCATCTCACAAGCCTCTGACAAACGGTTCTGGGGCAGATGTTGCAAACTCATTCTGCAGGCAGTGTGCAACTGTGAGGGACTGAGGGTGAGCTCAACTCTCCGAGGGAAGTTGCTTCTGGACAAGGCGTTCAGCTAGCTTCTCTCGTATGGCACTTAGGATGTAGCACCTGGCTCACCCAGGAAATACTAGGAAATCGCTAGATTGAGCTTGGATGCACTAGTCTTGTGGGCCGGGACTTTCCACTTACCTCTCACAACACTTCAGTCACGCCTCGGGGCTAGGCCTGTTAGGAGCGAGGTGTACCTGCAGGCAGGATGTGGGAGGGACAGTCCGTAAGCTCAACTCTCGGAAGTGTGTATGCTTTGCAGGCAGATGTCCGCCGGACACTTTGATCGAGCTAGGACCGAGCTACACTCTCATTGAACAAGGACGTTTGCAAAGTCTGTATTGAGATCAGATACACATGAGGAGAATCCTGTCACTTCCACATGCTTTTCACACAACCTCTTCCGGCGCCTAACATAACGATGATGGTACCTATGTCTATGGGCAGTCAGGATGCGGGAGGGTCCTGCCCTGACCTCAGCTCGCACAAGGAAGCATGCCTACAAGCCAGCTTTCAACTAGCTGCATTCGTAGGGTACAGAGAACGTAGCAGTACTCTAAGCCAGGGCGTACCCAGAATACCTCTCCACTGCAGCTGGAGACACCATCCAGGTCTGCCTACTCCACTTGCGTCTCACAAGCCTCTGACAAACGGCTGTGGCGCAGATGTTGGAAACTCATTCTGCCGGCAGTGTGAGACTGTGAGGGACTGAGGGTGAGCTCAACTCTCCGAGGGAAGTTGCTTCTGGACAAGGCGTTCAGCTAGCTTCTCTCGTATGGCACTTAGGATGTAGCACTTGGCTCACACAGGAAATACTAGGAAATCGCTAGATTGAGCTTGGATGCACTAGTCTTGTGGGCCCGGACATTCCCCTTTACCTCTCACAACACTTCAGTCACGCATCGAGCCTAGACCTGTTAGGAGCGAGGTGTACCTGCAGGCAGGATGTGGGAGGGACAGGCCATAAGCTCAACTCTCAGGAGCGTGTATGCCTGGGAGGCAGATGTCTGCTCCCCACTCATACAGGGGATTTAGAACCTAGCTACACTCTAATTGAACAAGGACGTTGGCAATCGCTGTATTCAACTCAGATTTCCGTCAGGACAGGCCTGACGCTTCCACAGACATTTCTCACCACCTCTCCCTGCACCTGACATGAGGATGTTAGCAGCTCCACCCACAGAGGGACCCGTAGCAGGAGGGTCCCTCGTTGAGCTCAACTCTCAAAACGAAGCATGCCCCGAATGCAGCTTTCCACTAGCTGCGTTCTTATGGCCGTGAGAACGTAGCAGCACTGGAAGTCAGGACGTTGCGTGAATACCGCTCCACTGCACCGAGGGACAGCACCATTGAGGCCTGCAGCTTGCCCCTTCGTCCCATGAGCTTCTGACAAACATGTCTAGTGAGGATGTTCGTAACTCCATGTGCAGGCAGTGTGGAAGTGGGAAGGACCGCGAGTCAGCTCATCTCACAGAAGGAAGTTCCCCTGAGAAAGAGCTTGCAACTAGGTACTCAGGGTTGGAAGGTAGTATGTACCACCTCTCTGAGGGACGGAGTCGTCAGAAGTCACTGGATTGAGCTACGAGACACTTGCTTCTCACAAAGCTGGAATCCCGTGTCCAACGAAATCCCTTGGCTGCAAAGGGTACAGGCGGTCAGCATGTGGGAGGTTGAAGCCATAAGCTCAAGCCAAAGGAGTGTGCATGCCTTGGAGACAGCTGTCTGCTAGGCGAGAAATTGACAAGCCGGTCACTTGGTTCTCTCTCTGCTCCTGTCCCGCGTAGAACCAAATGCTGTGCAAGCGAACTGTACAGGCAGTCAGGATGTGGGAGCGATAGGCCATAAGCTCAAGTCTCGGAAGTGTGTATGCTTTGCAGGGAGATGTCTGCTAGACACTGATGGGAGCAACGACCGAGCTACACTCTCATTGAACAAGGACGTTTGCAAAGTCTGTATTGGACTCAGATTCCCTTGAGGAGAGTCCTGTCACTTCCATATGCTTTTCACACAACGTCTTCCGGCACCTAACAAGGATGCTGGGACCTACGTCTACGGGCAGTCAGGATGCGGGAGGGTCCTGTCCTGACCTCAGCTCGCACAAGGAAGCATGCCTACAAGCCAGCTTTCAACTAGCTGCGTACTTAGGGCACTGAGAACGTAGCAGTACTCTAAGCCAGGAGGTACCCAGAATACCTCTCCACTGCAGCTGGAGACACCCTCCAGGTCTGCCTACTCCACTTGCGTCTCACAAGCCTCTGCCAAACGGCTGTGGTGCAGATGTTGGAAACTCATTCTGCCGGCAGTGTGAGACTCAACTCTCCGAGGGAAGTTGCTTCTGGACAAGGCGTTCAGCTAGCTTCTCTCGTATGGCACTTAGGATGTAGCACCTGGCTCACACAGGAAATACTAGGAAATCGCTAGATTGAGCTTGGATGCACTAGTCTTGTGGGCCGGGACTTTCCACTTACCTCTCACAACACTTCAGTCACGCATCGGGGCTAGGCCTGTTAGGAGCGAGGTGTACCTGCAGGCAGGATGTGGGAGGGACAGTCCGTAAGCTCAACTCTCGGAAGTGTGTATGCTTTGCAGGCAGATGTCCGCCAGACACTTTGATCGAGCTAGGACCGAGCTACACTCTCATTGGACAAGGACGTTTGCAAAGTCTGTATTGAGATCAGATACACATGAGGAGAATCCTGTCACTTCCACATGCTTTTCACACAACCTCTTCCGGCGCCTAACATAACGATGATGGTACCTATGTCTATGGGCAGTCAGGATGCGGGAGGGTCCTGCCCTGACCTCAGCTCGCACAGGGAAGCATGCCTACAAGCCAGCTTTCAACTGGCTGCATTCGTAGAGTACAGAGAACGTAGCAGTACTCTAAGCCAGGGCGTACCCAGAATACCTCTCCACTGCAGCTGGAGACACCCTCCAGGTCTGCCTACTCCACTTGCGTCTCACAAGACTCTGACAAACGGCTGTGGCGCAGATGTTGGAAACTCATTCTGCCGGCAGTGTGAGACTGTGAGGGACTGAGGGTGAGCTCAACTCTCCGAGGGAAGTTGCTTCTGGATAAGGCGTTCAGCTAGCTTCTCTCGTATGGCACTTAGGATGTAGCACCTGGCTCACACAGGAAGTTCTAGGAAATCGCTAGATTGAGCTTGGATGCACTAGTCTTGTGGGCCGGGACTTTCCACTTACCTCTCACAACACTTCAGTCACGCCTCGGGGCTAGGCCTGTTAGGAGCGAGGTGTACCTGCAGGCAGGATGTGGGAGGGACAGTCCGTAAGCTCAACTCTCGGAAGTGTGTATGCTTTGCAGGCAGATGTCCGCCAGACACTTTGATCGAGCTAGGACCGAGCTACACTCTCATTGAACAAGGACGTTTGCAAAGTCTGTATTGAGATCAGATACACATGAGGAGAATCCTGTCACTTCCACATGCTTTTCACACAACCTCTTCCGGCGCCTAACATAACGATGATGGTACCTATGTCTATGGGCAGTCAGGATGCGGGAGGGTCCTGCCCTGACCTCAGCTCGCACAAGGAAGCATGCCTACAAGCCAGCTTTCAACTAGCTGCATTCGTAGGGTACAGAGAACGTAGCAGTACTCTAAGCCAGGGCGTACCCAGAATACCTCTCCACTGCAGCTGGAGACACCCTCCAGGTCTGCCTACTCCACTTGCGTCTCACAAGCCTCTGCCAAACGGCTGTGGTGCAGATGTTGGAAACTCATTCTGCCGGCAGTGTGAGACTGTGAGGGACTGAGGGTTAGCTCAACTCTCCGAGGGAAGTTGCTTCTGGACAAGGCGTTCAGCTAGCTTCTCTCGTATGGCACTTAGGATGTAGCACCTGGCTCACACAGGAAATACTAGGAAATCGCTAGATTGAGCTTGGATGCACTAGTCTTGTGGGCCCGGACATTCCCCTTTACCTCTCACAACACTTCAGTCACGCATCGAGCCTAGACCTGTTAGGAGCGAGGTGTACCTGCAGGCAGGATGTGGGAGGGACAGGCCATAAGCTCAACTCTCAGGAGCGTGTATGCCTGGGAGGCAGATGTCTGCTCCCCACTCATACAGGGGAGTTAGAACCTAGCTACACTCTAATTGAACAAGGACGTTGGCAATCGCTGTATTCAACTCAGATTTCCGTCAGGACTGGCCTGACGCTTCCACACACATTTCTCACCACCTCTCCCTGCACCTGACATGAGGATGTTAGCAGCTCCACCCACAGAGGGACCCGTAGCAGGAGGGTCCCTCGTTGAGCTCAACTCTCAAAACGAAGCATGCCCCGAATGCAGCTTTCCACTAGCTGCGTTCTTATGGCCGTGAGAACGTAGCAGCACTGGAAGTCAGGACGTTGCGTGAATACCGCTCCACTGCACCGAGGGACAGCACCATTGAGGCCTGCAGCTTGCCCCTTCGTCCCATGAGCTTCTGACAAACATGTCTAGTGAGGATGTTCGTAACTCCATGTGCAGGCAGTGTGGAAGTGGGAAGGACCGCGAGTCAGCTCATCTCACAGAAGGAAGTTCCCCTGAGAAAGAGCTTGCAACTAGGTACTCAGGGTTGGAAGGTAGTATGTACCACCTCTCTGAGGGACGGAGTCGTCAGAAGTCACTGGATTGAGCTACGAGACACTTGCTTCTCACAAAGCTGGAATCCCGTGTCCAACGAAATCCCTTGGCTGCAAAGGGTACAGGCGGTCAGCATGTGGGAGGTTGAAGCCATAAGCTCAAGCCAAAGGAGTGTGCATGCCTTGGAGACAGCTGTCTGCTAGGCGCGAAATTGACAAGCCGGTCACTTGGTTCTCTCTCTGCTCCTGTCCCGCGTAGAACCAAATGCTGTGCAAGCGAACTGTACAGGCAGTCAGGATGTGGGAGCGATAGGCCATAAGCTCAAGTCTCGGAAGTGTGTATGCTTTGCAGGGAGATGTCTGCTAGACACTGATGGGAGCAACGACCGAGCTACACTCTCATTGAACAAGGACGTTTGCAAAGTCTGTATTGGACTCAGATTCCCTTGAGGAGAGTCCTGTCACTTCCATATGCTTTTCACACAACGTCTTCCGGCACCTAACAAGGATGCTGGGACCTACGTCTACGGGCAGTCAGGATGCGGGAGGGTCCTGCCCTGACCTCAGCTCGCACAAGGAAGCATGCCTACAAGCCAGCTTTCAACTAGCTGCGTTCTTAGGGCACTGAGAACGTAGCAGTACTCTAAGCCAGGAGGTACCCAGAATACCTCTCCACTGCAGCTGGAGACACCCTCCAGGTCTGCTTATTCCACTTGCATCTCACAAGCCTCTGACAAACGGTTCTGGGGCAGATGTTGCAAACTCATTCTGCAGGCAGTGTGCAACTGTGAGGGACTGAGGGTGAGCTCAACTCTCCGAGGGAAGTTGCTTCTGGACAAGGCGTTCAGCTAGCTTCTCTCGTATGGCACTTAGGATGTAGCACCTGGCTCACCCAGGAAATACTAGGAAATCGCTAGATTGAGCTTGGATGCACTAGTCTTGTGGGCCGGGACTTTCCACTTACCTCTCACAACACTTCAGTCACGCCTCGGGGCTAGGCCTGTTAGGAGCGAGGTGTACCTGCAGGCAGGATGTGGGAGGGACAGTCCGTAAGCTCAACTCTCGGAAGTGTGTATGCTTTGCAGGCAGATGTCCGCCAGACACTTTGATCGAGCTAGGACCGAGCTACACTCTCATTGAACAAGGACGTTTGCAAAGTCTGTATTGAGATCAGATACACATGAGGAGAATCCTGTCACTTCCACATGCTTTTCACACAACCTCTTCCGGCGCCTAACATAACGATGATGGTACCTATGTCTATGGGCAGTCAGGATGCGGGAGGGTCCTGCCCTGACCTCAGCTCGCACAAGGAAGCATGCCTACAAGCCAGCTTTCAACTAGCTGCATTCGTAGGGTACAGAGAACGTAGCAGTACTCTAAGCCAGGGCGTACCCAGAATACCTCTCCACTGCAGCTGGAGACACCCTCCAGGTCTGCCTACTCCACTTGCGTCTCACAAGCCTCTGCCAAACGGCTGTGGTGCAGATGTTGGAAACTCATTCTGCCGGCAGTGTGAGACTGTGAGGGACTGAGGGTTAGCTCAACTCTCCGAGGGAAGTTGCTTCTGGACAAGGCGTTCAGCTAGCTTCTCTCGTATGGCACTTAGGATGTAGCACCTGGCTCACCCAGGAAATACTAGGAAATCGCTAGATTGAGCTTGGATGCACTAGTCTTGTGGGCCGGGACTTTCCACTTACCTCTCACAACACTTCAGTCACGCCTCGGGGCTAGGCCTGTTAGGAGCGAGGTGTACCTGCAGGCAGGATGTGGGAGGGACAGTCCGTAAGCTCAACTCTCGGAAGTGTGTATGCTTTGCAGGCAGATGTCCGCCGGACACTTTGATCGAGCTAGGACCGAGCTACACTCTCATTGAACAAGGACGTTTGCAAAGTCTGTATTGAGATCAGATACACATGAGGAGAATCCTGTCACTTCCACATGCTTTTCACACAACCTCTTCCGGCGCCTAACATAACGATGATGGTACCTATGTCTATGGGCAGTCAGGATGCGGGAGGGTCCTGCCCTGACCTCAGCTCGCACAAGGAAGCATGCCTACAAGCCAGCTTTCAACTAGCTGCATTCGTAGGGTACAGAGAACGTAGCAGTACTCTAAGCCAGGGCGTACCCAGAATACCTCTCCACTGCAGCTGGAGACACCATCCAGGTCTGCCTACTCCACTTGCGTCTCACAAGCCTCTGCCAAACGGCTGTGGTGCAGATGTTGGAAACTCATTCTGCCGGCAGTGTGAGACTCAACTCTCCGAGGGAAGTTGCTTCTGGACAAGGCGTTCAGCTAGCTTCTCTCGTATGGCACTTAGGATGTAGCACCTGGCTCACACAGGAAATACTAGGAAATCGCTAGATTGAGCTTGGATGCACTAGTCTTGTGGGCCCGGACATTCCCCTTTACCTCTCACAACACTTCAGTCACGCATCGAGCCTAGACCTGTTAGGAGCGAGGTGTACCTGCAGGCAGGATGTGGGAGGGACAGGCCATAAGCTCAACTCTCAGGAGCGTGTATGCCTGGGAGGCAGATGTCTGCTCCCCACTCATACAGGGGAGTTAGAACCTAGCTACACTCTAATTGAACAAGGACGTTGGCAATCGCTGTATTCAACTCAGATTTCCGTCAGGACTGGCCTGACGCTTCCACACACATTTCTCACCACCTCTCCCTGCACCTGACATGAGGATGTTAGCAGCTCCACCCACAGAGGGACCCGTAGCAGGAGGGTCCCTCGTTGAGCTCAACTCTCAAAACGAAGCATGCCCCGAATGCAGCTTTCCACTAGCTGCGTTCTTATGGCCGTGAGAACGTAGCAGCACTGGAAGTCAGGACGTTGCGTGAATACCGCTCCACTGCACCGAGGGACAGCACCATTGAGGCCTGCAGCTTGCCCCTTCGTCCCATGAGCTTCTGACAAACATGTCTAGTGAGGATGTTCGTAACTCCATGTGCAGGCAGTGTGGAAGTGGGAAGGACCGCGAGTCAGCTCATCTCACAGAAGGAAGTTCCCCTGAGAAAGAGCTTGCAACTAGGTACTCAGGGTTGGAAGGTAGTATGTACCACCTCTCTGAGGGACGGAGTCGTCAGAAGTCACTGGATTGAGCTACGAGACACTTGCTTCTCACAAAGCTGGAATCCCGTGTCCAACGAAATCCCTTGGCTGCAAAGGGTACAGGCGGTCAGCATGTGGGAGGTTGAAGCCATAAGCTCAAGCCAAAGGAGTGTGCATGCCTTGGAGACAGCTGTCTGCTAGGCGCGAAATTGACAAGCCGGTCACTTGGTTCTCTCTCTGCTCCTGTCCCGCGTAGAACCAAATGCTGTGCAAGCGAACTGTACAGGCAGTCAGGATGTGGGAGCGATAGGCCATAAGCTCAAGTCTCGGAAGTGTGTATGCTTTGCAGGGAGATGTCTGCTAGACACTGATGGGAGCAACGACCGAGCTACACTCTCATTGAACAAGGACGTTTGCAAAGTCTGTATTGGACTCAGATTCCCTTGAGGAGAGTCCTGTCACTTCCACATGCTTTTCACACAATGTCTTCCGGCACCTAACAAGGATGCTGGGACCTACGTCTACGGGCAGTCAGGATGCGGGAGGGTCCTGCCCTGACCACAGCTCGCACAAGGAAGCATGCCTACAAGCCAGCTTTCAACTAGCTGCGTTCTTAGGGCACTGAGAACGTAGCAGTACTCTAAGCCAGGAGGTATCCAGAATACCTCTCCACTGCAGCTGGAGACACCCTCCAGGTCTGCTTATTCCACTTGCATCTCACAAGCCTCTGACAAACGGTTCTGGGGCAGATGTTGCAAACTCATTCTGCAGGCAGTGTGCAACTGTGAGGGACTGAGGGTGAGCTCAACTCTCCGAGGGAAGTTGCTTCTGGACAAGGCGTTCAGCTAGCTTCTCTCGTATGGCACTTAGGATGTAGCACCTGGCTCACCCAGGAAATACTAGGAAATCGCTAGATTGAGCTTGGATGCACTAGTCTTGTGGGCCGGGACTTTCCACTTACCTCTCACAACACTTCAGTCACGCATCGGGGCTAGGCCTGTTAGGAGCGAGGTGTACCTGCAGGCAGGATGTGGGAGGGACAGTCCGTAAGCTCAACTCTCGGAAGTGTGTATGCTTTGCAGGCAGATGTCCGCCAGACACTTTGATCGAGCTAGGACCGAGCTACACTCTCATTGAACAAGGACGTTTGCAAAGTCTGTATTGAGATCAGATACACATGAGGAGAATCCTGTCACTTCCACATGCTTTTCACACAACCTCTTCCGGCGCCTAACATAACGATGATGGTACCTATGTCTATGGGCAGTCAGGATGCGGGAGGGTCCTGCCCTGACCTCAGCTCGCACAAGGAAGCATGCCTACAAGCCAGCTTTCAACTAGCTGCATTCGTAGGGTACAGAGAACGTAGCAGTACTCTAAGCCAGGGCGTACCCAGAATACCTCTCCACTGCAGCTGGAGACACCATCCAGGTCTGCCTACTCCACTTGCGTCTCACAAGCCTCTGCCAAACGGCTGTGGTGCAGATGTTGGAAACTCATTCTGCCGGCAGTGTGAGACTGTGAGGGACTGAGGGTTAGCTCAACTCTCCGAGGGAAGTTGCTTCTGGACAAGGCGTTCAGCTAGCTTCTCTCGTATGGCACTTAGGATGTAGCACCTGGCTCACACAGGAAATACTAGGAAATCGCTAGATTGAGCTTGGATGCACTAGTCTTGTGGGCCCGGACATTCCCCTTTACCTCTCACAACACTTCAGTCACGCATCGAGCCTAGACCTGTTAGGAGCGAGGTGTACCTGCAGGCAGGATGTGGGAGGGACAGGCCATAAGCTCAACTCTCAGGAGCGTGTATGCCTGGGAGGCAGATGTCTGCTCCCCACTCATACAGGGGAGTTAGAACCTAGCTACACTCTAATTGAACAAGGACGTTGGCAATCGCTGTATTCAACTCAGATTTCCGTCAGGACAGGCCTGACGCTTCCACACACATTTCTCACCACCTCTCCCTGCACCTGACATGAGGATGTTAGCAGCTCCACCCACAGAGGGACCCGTAGCAGGAGGGTCCCTCGTTGAGCTCAACTCTCAAAACGAAGCATGCCCCGAATGCAGCTTTCCACTAGCTGCGTTCTTATGGCCGTGAGAACGTAGCAGCACTGGAAGTCAGGACGTTGCGTGAATACCGCTCCACTGCACCGAGGGACAGCACCATTGAGGCCTGCAGCTTGCCCCTTCGTCCCATGAGCTTCTGACAAACATGTCTAGTGAGGATGTTCGTAACTCCATGTGCAGGCAGTGTGGAAGTGGGAAGGACCGCGAGTCAGCTCATCTCACAGAAGGAAGTTCCCCTGAGAAAGAGCTTGCAACTAGGTACTCAGGGTTGGAAGGTAGTATGTACCACCTCTCTGAGGGACGGAGTCGTCAGAAGTCACTGGATTGAGCTACGAGACACTTGCTTCTCACAAAGCTGGAATCCCGTGTCCAACGAAATCCCTTGGCTGCAAAGGGTACAGGCGGTCAGCATGTGGGAGGTTGAAGCCATAAGCTCAAGCCAAAGGAGTGTGCATGCCTTGGAGACAGCTGTCTGCTAGGCGCGAAATTGACAAGCCGGTCACTTGGTTCTCTCTCTGCTCCTGTCCCGCGTAGAACCAAATGCTGTGCAAGCGAACTGTACAGGCAGTCAGGATGTGGGAGCGATAGGCCATAAGCTCAAGTCTCGGAAGTGTGTATGCTTTGCAGGGAGATGTCTGCTAGACACTGATGGGAGCAACGACCGAGCTACACTCTCATTGAACAAGGACGTTTGCAAAGTCTGTATTGGACTCAGATTCCCTTGAGGAGAGTCCTGTCACTTCCATATGCTTTTCACACAACGTCTTCCGGCACCTAACAAGGATGCTGGGACCTACGTCTACGGGCAGTCAGGATGCGGGAGGGTCCTGCCCTGACCTCAGCTCGCACAAGGAAGCATGCCTACAAGCCAGCTTTCAACTAGCTGCGTTCTTAGGGCACTGAGAACGTAGCAGTACTCTAAGCCAGGAGGTACCCAGAATACCTCTCCACTGCAGCTGGAGACACCCTCCAGGTCTGCTTATTCCACTTGCATCTCACAAGCCTCTGACAAACGGTTCTGGGGCAGATGTTGCAAACTCATTCTGCAGGCAGTGTGCAACTGTGAGGGACTGAGGTTGAGCTCAACTCTCCGAGGGAAGTTGCTTCTGGACAAGGCGTTCAGCTAGCTTCTCTCGTATGGCACTTAGGATGTAGCACCTGGCTCACACAGGAAGTTCTAGGAAATCGCTAGATTGAGCTTGGATGCACTAGTCTTGTGGGCCGGGACTTTCCACTTACCTCTCACAACACTTCAGTCACGCATCGGGGCTAGGCCTGTTAGGAGCGAGGTGTACCTGCAGGCAGGATGTGGGAGGGACAGTCCGTAAGCTCAACTCTCGGAAGTGTGTATGCTTTGCAGGCAGATGTCCGCCAGACACTTTGATCGAGCTAGGACCGAGCTACACTCTCATTGAACAAGGACGTTTGCAAAGTTTGTATTGGGATCAGATACACATGAGGAGAATCCTGTCACTTCCACATGCTTTTCACACAACCTCTTCCGGCGCCTAACATAACGATGATGGTACCTATGTCTATGGGCAGTCAGGATGCGGGAGGGTCCTGCCCTGACCTCAGCTCGCACAAGGAAGCATGCCTACAAGCCAGCTTTCAACTAGCTGCATTCGTAGGGTACAGAGAACGTAGCAGTACTCTAAGCCAGGGCGTACCCAGAATACCTCTCCACTGCAGCTGGAGACACCATCCAGGTCTGCCTACTCCACTTGCGTCTCACAAGCCTCTGCCAAACGGCTGTGGTGCAGATGTTGGAAACTCATTCTGCCGGCAGTGTGAGACTGTGAGGGACTGAGGGTTAGCTCAACTCTCCGAGGGAAGTTGCTTCTGGACAAGGCGTTCAGCTAGCTTCTCTCGTATGGCACTTAGGATGTAGCACTTGGCTCACACAGGAAATACTAGGAAATCGCTAGATTGAGCTTGGATGCACTAGTCTTGTGGGCCCGGACATTCCCCTTTACCTCTCACAACACTTCAGTCACGCATCGAGCCTAGACCTGTTAGGAGCGAGGTGTACCTGCAGGCAGGATGTGGGAGGGACAGGCCATAAGCTCAACTCTCAGGAGCGTGTATGCCTGGGAGGCAGATGTCTGCTCCCCACTCATACAGGGGAGTTAGAACCTAGCTACACTCTAATTGAACAAGGACGTTGGCAATCGCTGTATTCAACTCAGATTTCCGTCAGGACAGGCCTGACGCTTCCACACACATTTCTCACCACCTCTCCCTGCACCTGACATGAGGATGTTAGCAGCTCCACCCACAGAGGGACCCGTAGCAGGAGGGTCCCTCGTTGAGCTCAACTCTCAAAACGAAGCATGCCCCGAATGCAGCTTTCCACTAGCTGCGTTCTTATGGCCGTGAGAACGTAGCAGCACTGGAAGTCAGGACGTTGCGTGAATACCGCTCCACTGCACCGAGGGACAACACCATTGAGGCCTGCAGCTTGCCCCTTCGTCCCATGAGCTTCTGACAAACATGTCTAGTGAGGATGTTCGTAACTCCATGTGCAGGCAGTGTGGAAGTGGGAAGGACCGCGAGTCAGCTCATCTCACAGAAGGAAGTTCCCCTGAGAAAGAGCTTGCAACTAGGTACTCAGGGTTGGAAGGTAGTATGTACCACCTCTCTGAGGGACGGAGTCGTCAGAAGTCACTGGATTGAGCTACGAGACACTTGCTTCTCACAAAACTGGAATCCCGTGTCCAACGAAATCCCTTGGCTGCAAAGGGTACAGGCGGTCAGCATGTGGGAGGTTGAAGCCATAAGCTCAAGCCAAAGGAGTGTGCATGCCTTGGAGACAGCTGTCTGCTAGGCGCGAAATTGACAAGCCGGTCACTTGGTTCTCTCTCTGCTCCTGTCCCGCGTAGAACCAAATGCTGTGCAAGCGAACTGTACAGGCAGTCAGGATGTGGGAGCGATAGGCCATAAGCTCAAGTCTCGGAAGTGTGTATGCTTTGCAGGGAGATGTCTGCTAGACACTGATGGGAGCAACGACCGAGCTACACTCTCATTGAACAAGGACGTTTGCAAAGTCTGTATTGGACTCAGATTCCCTTGAGGAGAGTCCTGTCACTTCCACATGCTTTTCACACAACGTCTTCCGGCACCTAACAAGGATGCTGGGACCTACGTCTACGGGCAGTCAGGATGCGGGAGGGTCCTGTCCTGACCTCAGCTCGCACAAGGAAGCATGCCTACAAGCCAGCTTTCAACTAGCTGCGTTCTTAGGGCACTGAGAACGTAGCAGTACTTAGAGTACTGCCAGGAGGTACCCAGAATACCTCTCCACTGCAGCTGGAGACACCCTCCAGGTCTGCTTACTCCACTTGCGTCTCACAAGCCTCTGACAAACGGCTGTGGTGCAGATGTTGGAAACTCATTCTGCCGGCAGTGTGAGACTCAACTCTCCGAGGGAAGTTGCTTCTGGACAAGGCGTTCAGCTAGCTTCTCTCGTATGGCACTTAGGATGTAGCACCTGGCTCACACAGGAAATACTAGGAAATCGCTAGAATGAGCTTGGATGCACTAGTCTTGTGGGCCGGGACTTTCCACTTACCTCTCACAACACTTCAGTCACGCATCGGGGCTAGGCCTGTTAGGAGCGAGGTGTACCTGCAGGCAGGATGTGGGAGGGACAGTCCGTAAGCTCAACTCTCGGAAGTGTGTATGCTTTGCAGGCAGATGTCTGCCAGACACTTTGATCGAGCTAGGACCGAGCTACACTCTCATTGAACAAGGACGTTTGCAAAGTCTGTATTGAGATCAGATACACATGAGGAGAATCCTGTCACTTCCACATGCTTTTCACACAACCTCTTCCGGCGCCTAACATAACGATGATGGTACCTATGTCTATGGGCAGTCAGGATGCGGGAGGGTCCTGCCCTGACCTCAGCTCGCACAAGGAAGCATGCCTACAAGCCAGCTTTCAACTAGCTGCATTCGTAGGGTACAGAGAACGTAGCAGTACTCTAAGCCAGGGCGTACCCAGAATACCTCTCCACTGCAGCTGGAGACACCATCCAGGTCTGCCTACTCCACTTGCGTCTCACAAGCCTCTGCCAAACGGCTGTGGTGCAGATGTTGGAAACTCATTCTGCCGGCAGTGTGAGACTGTGAGGGACTGAGGGTTAGCTCAACTCTCCGAGGGAAGTTGCTTCTGGACAAGGCGTTCAGCTAGCTTCTCTCGTATGGCACTTAGGATGTAGCACCTGGCTCACACAGGAAATACTAGGAAATCGCTAGATTGAGCTTGGATGCACTAGTCTTGTGGGCCCGGACATTCCCCTTTACCTCTCACAACACTTCAGTCACGCATCGAGCCTAGACCTGTTAGGAGCGAGGTGTACCTGCAGGCAGGATGTGGGAGGGACAGGCCATAAGCTCAACTCTCAGGAGCGTGTATGCCTGGGAGGCAGATGTCTGCTCCCCACTCATACAGGGGAGTTAGAACCTAGCTACACTCTAATTGAACAAGGACGTTGGCAATCGCTGTATTCAACTCAGATTTCCGTCAGGACAGGCCTGACGCTTCCACACACATTTCTCACCACCTCTCCCTGCACCTGACATGAGGATGTTAGCAGCTCCACCCACAGAGGGACCCGTAGCAGGAGGGTCCCTCGTTGAGCTCAACTCTCAAAACGAAGCATGCCCCGAATGCAGCTTTCCACTAGCTGCGTTCTTATGGCCGTGAGAACGTAGCAGCACTGGAAGTCAGGACGTTGCGTGAATACCGCTCCACTGCACCGAGGGACAGCACCATTGAGGCCTGCAGCTTGCCCCTTCGTCCCATGAGCTTCTGACAAACATGTCTAGTGAGGATGTTCGTAACTCCATGTGCAGGCAGTGTGGAAGTGGGAAGGACCGCGAGTCAGCTCATCTCACAGAAGGAAGTTCCCCTGAGAAAGAGCTTGCAACTAGGTACTCAGGGTTGGAAGGTAGTATGTACCACCTCTCTGAGGGACGGAGTCGTCAGAAGTCACTGGATTGAGCTACGAGACACTTGCTTCTCACAAAGCTGGAATCCCGTGTCCAACGAAATCCCTTGGCTGCAAAGGGTACAGGCGGTCAGCATGTGGGAGGTTGAAGCCATAAGCTCAAGCCAAAGGAGTGTGCATGCCTTGGAGACAGCTGTCTGCTAGGCGCGAAATTGACAAGCCGGTCACTTGGTTCTCTCTCTGCTCCTGTCCCGCGTAGAACCAAATGCTGTGCAAGCGAACTGTACAGGCAGTCAGGATGTGGGAGCGATAGGCCATAAGCTCAAGTCTCGGAAGTGTGTATGCTTTGCAGGGAGATGTCTGCTAGACACTGATGGGAGCAACGACCGAGCTACACTCTCATTGAACAAGGACGTTTGCAAAGTCTGTATTGGACTCAGATTCCCTTGAGGAGAGTCCTGTCACTTCCATATGCTTTTCACACAACGTCTTCCGGCACCTAACAAGGATGCTGGGACCTACGTCTACGGGCAGTCAGGATGCGGGAGGGTCCTGCCCTGACCTCAGCTCGCACAAGGAAGCATGCCTACAAGCCAGCTTTCAACTAGCTGCGTTCTTAGGGCACTGAGAACGTAGCAGTACTCTAAGCCAGGAGGTACCCAGAATACCTCTCCACTGCAGCTGGAGACACCCTCCAGGTCTGCTTATTCCACTTGCATCTCACAAGCCTCTGACAAACGGTTCTGGGGCAGATGTTGCAAACTCATTCTGCAGGCAGTGTGCAACTGTGAGGGACTGAGGGTGAGCTCAACTCTCCGAGGGAAGTTGCTTCTGGACAAGGCGTTCAGCTAGCTTCTCTCGTATGGCACTTAGGATGTAGCACCTGGCTCACCCAGGAAATACTAGGAAATCGCTAGATTGAGCTTGGATGCACTAGTCTTGTGGGCCGGGACTTTCCACTTACCTCTCACAACACTTCAGTCACGCCTCGGGGCTAGGCCTGTTAGGAGCGAGGTGTACCTGCAGGCAGGATGTGGGAGGGACAGTCCGTAAGCTCAACTCTCGGAAGTGTGTATGCTTTGCAGGCAGATGTCTGCCAGACACTTTGATCGAGCTAGGACCGAGCTACACTCTCATTGAACAAGGACGTTTGCAAAGTCTGTATTGAGATCAGATACACATGAGGAGAATCCTGTCACTTCCACATGCTTTTCACACAACCTCTTCCGGCGCCTAACATAACGATGATGGTACCTATGTCTATGGGCAGTCAGGATGCGGGAGGGTCCTGCTCTGACCTCAGCTCGCACAGGGAAGCATGCCTGCAAGCCAGCTTTCAACTAGCTGCATTCGTAGGGTACAGAGAACGTAGCAGTACTCTAAGCCAGGGCGTACCCAGAATACCTCTCCACTGCAGCTGGAGACACCATCCAGGTCTGCCTACTCCACTTGCGTCTCACAAGCCTCTGCCAAACGGCTGTGGTGCAGATGTTGGAAACTCATTCTGCCGGCAGTGTGAGACTGTGAGGGACTGAGGGTTAGCTCAACTCTCCGAGGGAAGTTGCTTCTGGACAAGGCGTTCAGCTAGCTTCTCTCGTATGGCACTTAGGATGTAGCACCTGGCTCACACAGGAAATACTAGGAAATCGCTAGATTGAGCTTGGATGCACTAGTCTTGTGGGCCCGGACATTCCCCTTTACCTCTCACAACACTTCAGTCACGCATCGAGCCTAGACCTGTTAGGAGCGAGGTGTACCTGCAGGCAGGATGTGGGAGGGACAGGCCATAAGCTCAACTCTCAGGAGCGTGTATGCCTGGGAGGCAGATGTCTGCTCCCCACTCATACAGGGGAGTTAGAACCTAGCTACACTCTAATTGAACAAGGACGTTGGCAATCGCTGTATTCAACTCAGATTTCCGTCAGGACTGGCCTGACGCTTCCACACACATTTCTCACCACCTCTCCCTGCACCTGACATGAGGATGTTAGCAGCTCCACCCACAGAGGGACCCGTAGCAGGAGGGTCCCTCGTTGAGCTCAACTCTCAAAACGAAGCATGCCCCGAATGCAGCTTTCCACTAGCTGCGTTCTTATGGCCGTGAGAACGTAGCAGCACTGGAAGTCAGGACGTTGCGTGAATACCGCTCCACTGCACCGAGGGACAGCACCATTGAGGCCTGCAGCTTGCCCCTTCGTCCCATGAGCTTCTGACAAACATGTCTAGTGAGGATGTTCGTAACTCCATGTGCAGGCAGTGTGGAAGTGGGAAGGACCGCGAGTCAGCTCATCTCACAGAAGGAAGTTCCCCTGAGAAAGAGCTTGCAACTAGGTACTCAGGGTTGGAAGGTAGTATGTACCACCTCTCTGAGGGACGGAGTCGTCAGAAGTCACTGGATTGAGCTACGAGACACTTGCTTCTCACAAAGCTTGAATCCCGTGTCCAACGAAATCCCTTGGCTGCAAAGGGTACAGGCGGTCAGCATGTGGGAGGTTGAAGCCATAAGCTCAAGCCAAAGGAGTGTGCATGCCTTGGAGACAGCTGTCTGCTAGGCGCGAAATTGACAAGCCGGTCACTTGGTTCTCTCTCTGCTCCTGTCCCGCGTAGAACCAAATGCTGTGCAAGCGAACTGTACAGGCAGTCAGGATGTGGGAGCGATAGGCCATAAGCTCAAGTCTCGGAAGTGTGTATGCTTTGCAGGGAGATGTCTGCTAGACACTGATGGGAGCAACGACCGAGCTACACTCTCATTGAACAAGGACGTTTGCAAAGTCTGTATTGGACTCAGATTCCCTTGAGGAGAGTCCTGTCACTTCCACATGCTTTTCACACAACGTCTTCCGGCACCTAACAAGGATGCTGGGACCTACGTCTACGGGCAGTCAGGATGCGGGAGGGTCCTGTCCTGACCTCAGCTCGCACAAGGAAGCATGCCTACAAGCCAGCTTTCAACTAGCTGCGTTCTTAGGGCACTGAGAACGTAGCAGTACTTAGAGTACTGCCAGGAGGTACCCAGAATACCTCTCCACTGCAGCTGGAGACACCATCCAGGTCTGCCTACTCCACTTGCGTCTCACAAGCCTCTGACAAACGGCTGTGGTGCAGATGTTGGAAACTCATTCTGCCGGCAGTGTGAGACTCAACTCTCCGAGGGAAGTTGCTTCTGGACAAGGCGTTCAGCTAGCTTCTCTCGTATGGCACTTAGGATGTAGCACCTGGCTCACCCAGGAAATACTAGGAAATCGCTAGATTGAGCTTGGATGCACTAGTCTTGTGGGCCGGGACTTTCCACTTACCTCTCACAACACTTCAGTCACGCATCGGGGCTAGGCCTGTTAGGAGCGAGGTGTACCTGCAGGCAGGATGTGGGAGGGACAGTCCGTAAGCTCAACTCTCGGAAGTGTGTATGCTTTGCAGGCAGATGTCTGCCAGACACTTTGATCGAGCTAGGACCGAGCTACACTCTCATTGAACAAGGACGTTTGCAAAGTCTGTATTGAGATCAGATACACATGAGGAGAATCCTGTCACTTCCACATGCTTTTCACACAACCTCTTCCGGCGCCTAACATAACGATGATGGTACCTATGTCTATGGGCAGTCAGGATGCGGGAGGGTCCTGCTCTGACCTCAGCTCGCACAGGGAAGCATGCCTGCAAGCCAGCTTTCAACTAGCTGCATTCGTAGGGTACAGAGAACGTAGCAGTACTCTAAGCCAGGGCGTACCCAGAATACCTCTCCACTGCAGCTGGAGACACCATCCAGGTCTGCCTACTCCACTTGCGTCTCACAAGCCTCTGCCAAACGGCTGTGGTGCAGATGTTGGAAACTCATTCTGCCGGCAGTGTGAGACTGTGAGGGACTGAGGGTTAGCTCAACTCTCCGAGGGAAGTTGCTTCTGGACAAGGCGTTCAGCTAGCTTCTCTCGTATGGCACTTAGGATGTAGCACCTGGCTCACACAGGAAATACTAGGAAATCGCTAGATTGAGCTTGGATGCACTAGTCTTGTGGGCCCGGACATTCCCCTTTACCTCTCACAACACTTCAGTCACGCATCGAGCCTAGACCTGTTAGGAGTGAGGTGTACCTGCAGGCAGGATGTGGGAGGGACAGGCCATAAGCTCAACTCTCAGGAGCGTGTATGCCTGGGAGGCAGATGTCTGCTCCCCACTCATACAGGGGAGTTAGAACCTAGCTACACTCTAATTGAACAAGGACGTTGGCAATCGCTGTATTCAACTCAGATTTCCGTCAGGACAGGCCTGACGCTTCCACACACATTTCTCACCACCTCTCCCTGCACCTGACATGAGGATGTTAGCAGCTCCACCCACAGAGGGACCCGTAGCAGGAGGGTCCCTCGTTGAGCTCAACTCTCAAAACGAAGCATGCCCCGAATGCAGCTTTCCACTAGCTGCGTTCTTATGGCCGTGAGAACGTAGCAGCACTGGAAGTCAGGACGTTGCGTGAATACCGCTCCACTGCACCGAGGGACAGCACCATTGAGGCCTGCAGCTTGCCCCTTCGTCCCATGAGCTTCTGACAAACATGTCTAGTGAGGATGTTCGTAACTCCATGTGCAGGCAGTGTGGAAGTGGGAAGGACCGCGAGTCACCTCATCTCACAGAAGGAAGTTCCCCTGAGAAAGAGCTTGCAACTAGGTACTCAGGGTTGGAAGGTAGTATGTACCACCTCTCTGAGGGACGGAGTCGTCAGAAGTCACTGGATTGAGCTACGAGACACTTGCTTCTCACAAAGCTTGAATCCCGTGTCCAACGAAATCCCTTGGCTGCAAAGGGTACAGGCGGTCAGCATGTGGGAGGTTGAAGCCATAAGCTCAAGCCAAAGGAGTGTGCATGCCTTGGAGACAGCTGTCTGCTAGGCGCGAAATTGACAAGCCGGTCACTTGGTTCTCTCTCTGCTCCTGTCCCGCGTAGAACCAAATGCTGTGCAAGCGAACTGTACAGGCAGTCAGGATGTGGGAGCGATAGGCCATAAGCTCAAGTCTCGGAAGTGTGTATGCTTTGCAGGGAGATGTCTGCCAGACACTGATGGGAGCAACGACCGAGCTACACTCTCATTGAACAAGGACGTTTGCAAAGTCTGTATTGGACTCAGATTCCCTTGAGGAATCTGTCACTTCCTGTCACTTCCATATGCTTTTCACACAACGTCTTCCGGCACCTAACAAGGATGCTGGGACCTACGTCTACGGGCAGTCAGGATGCGGGAGGGTCCTGCCCTGACCTCAGCTCGCACAAGGAAGCATGCCTACAAGCCAGCTTTCAACTAGCTGCGTTCTTAGGGCACTGAGAACGTAGCAGTACTCTAAGCCAGGAGGTACCCAGAATACCTCTCCACTGCAGCTGGAGACACCCTCCAGGTCTGCTTATTCCACTTGCATCTCACAAGCCTCTGACAAACGGTTCTGGGGCAGATGTTGCAAACTCATTCTGCAGGCAGTGTGCAACTGTGAGGGACTGAGGGTGAGCTCAACTCTCCGAGGGAAGTTGCTTCTGGACAAGGCGTTCAGCTAGCTTCTCTCGTATGGCACTTAGGATGTAGCACCTGGCTCACCCAGGAAATACTAGGGAATCGCTAGATTGAGCTTGGATGCACTAGTCTTGTGGGCCGGGACTTTCCACTTACCTCTCACAACACTTCAGTCACGCATCGGGGCTAGGCCTGTTAGGAGCGAGGTGTACCTGCAGGCAGGATGTGGGAGGGACAGTCCGTATGCTCAACTCTCGGAAGTGTGTATGCATTGCAGGCAGATGTCTGCCAGACACTTTGATCGAGCTAGGACCGAGCTACACTCTCATTGAACAAGGACGTTTGCAAAGTCTGTATTGAGATCAGATACACATGAGGAGAATCCTGTCACTTCCACATGCTTTTCACACAACCTCTTCCGGCGCCTAACATAACGATGATGGTACCTATGTCTATGGGCAGTCAGGATGCGGGAGGGTCCTGCCCTTACCTCAGCTCGCACAGGGAAGCATGCCTACAAGCCAGCTTTCAACTAGCTGCATTCGTAGGGTACAGAGAACGTAGCAGTACTTTAAGCCAGGGCGTTCCCTGAATACCTCTCCACTGCAGCTGGAGACACCATCCAGGTCTGCCTACTCCACTTGCGTCTCACAAGCCTCTGCCAAACGGCTGTGGTGCAGATGTTGGAAACTCATTCTGCCGGCAGTGTGAGACTGTGAGGGACTGAGGGTTAGCTCAACTCTCCGAGGGAAGTTGCTTCTGGACAAGGCGTTCAGCTAGCTTCTCTCGTATGGCACTTAGGATGTAGCACCTGGCTCACACAGGAAATACTAGGAAATCGCTAGATTGAGCTTGGATGCACTAGTCTTGTGGGCCGGGACTTTCCACTTACCTCTCACAACACTTCAGTCACGCATCGAGCCTAGACCTGTTAGGAGCGAGGTGTACCTGCAGGCAGGATGTGGGAGGGACAGGCCATAAGCTCAACTCTCAGGAGCGTGTATGCCTAGGAGGCAGATGTCTGCTCCCCACTCATACAGGGGAGTTAGAACCTAGCTACACTCTAATTGAACAAGGACGTTGGCAATCGCTGTATTCAACTCAGATTTCCGTCAGGACAGGCCTGAGGCTTCCACACGCATTTCTCACAACCTCTCCCTGCACCTGACATGAGGATGTTAGCAGCTCCACCCACAGAGGGACCCGAGGCAGGAGGTTCCCTCGTTGAGCTCAACTCTCAAAACGAAGCATGCCCCGAATGCAGCTTTCCACTAGCTGCGTTCTTATGGCCGTGAGAACGTAGCAGCACTGGAAGTCAGGACGTTGCGTGAATACCGCTCCACTGCACCGAGGGACAGCACCATTGAGGCCTGCAGCTTGCCCCTTCGTCCCATGAGCTTCTGACAAACATGTCTAGTGAGGATGTTCGTAACTCCATGTGCAGGCAGTGTGGAAGTGGGAAGAACCGCGAGACAGCTCATCTCACAGAAGGAAGTTCCCCTGAGAGAGAGCTTGCAACTAGGTACTCAGGGTTGGAAGTTAGTATGTACCACCCTTCTGAGGAAGGAAGTCGTCAGAAGTCACTAGATTGAGCTAAGAGAGACTTGCGTCTCACAAAGCTTGAATCCCGTGTCCAACGAAATCCCTTGGCTGCAAAAGGTACAGGCGGTCAGCATGTGGGAGGTTGAAGCCATAAGCTTTAAAAAAATAAAGATTTATACTTTAAAAAAAATAAAGAATTATGAAGGGGTAATAAAAACATGAAAGCATTTTTAAAATTATACAAAAACTTTACACTATCACCACTGAGATCAGTAGTCAGTATCAATTTTATTCTGTATTTTTACTTCTCTAGATTAAACAAAAAAGTCAAATAGTATATAACTCATTCTCTTCTTCTATTTTGGAAATTATATTTTACAAAACAAAAAGCCTATTTGTTTTAAATTTTTATTTATTTATGATAGTCACACAGAGAGAGAGAGAGAGGCAGAGACACAGGCAGAGGGAGAAGCAGGCTCCATGCAGGGAGCCCGACGTGGGACTCGATCCCGGGACTCCAGGATCACGCCCTGGGCCAAAGGCAAGCGCCAAACCACTGCGCCACCCAGGGATCCCCAAAAAGCCTATTATAAAAAAATTAAATAAGCTCAATTGAGACTGAAAAGACAGAGTCTTCTGGCTATTAAACTGACAATAATTAAAATGCATAATATTCTGTCTTAGTAGAATTTTTGATGGACGTATAATCAATGTATAGGTTGTAGAATGAACATTGGTTCATTATTAAAATCATTCAAGAGATCATACTCTAATGTCTAACAATGTTTCATTTTTCACTGACCAATCTACTATGAAGATTTTGTTTGTACACAAGAAAAGGCAGATGGCCACCTGTTCCATCCATTTGTGGCGATCACATTATCAGGGTAATAGCCAGAAGAGGTAAATAGCTGCAGGGTATTATTTTTAAGACTGAAAGGAGCCTTAGCCTCCATAGGGCCCCATGGAGAAATGTGCCTCAAGAAAAAGCCAAGTAATCCTTCATATGCCAACTTAATAAAAAATAATAAACAAAACAAAACAAAACAAAACATCCAGCCAATATTTACTCCTTAATATTTTTTTTCTATCTTTAATTTTTGGTAGTTAGTGTTTTTAGAGGACAGAATTTTCATTTCATTTCATTAATCTTTTTCTTTCCTTTTTCAATACCCTACCCTTCGCAGGTTCTAAGCTGATGTATTCTACACATTCCCTTGTTAGGTCACCAGAGGAAGTAAGCCCTAAGTGACAGGACTAGCTCACTGGCACACACACTTCACAGTCTTTCTTCAGCATCTCGTTCCCTCTAGTTCTTCATTTCATTTCCTGAAGACACTTTCCATTAAGCTACCCACTCCTAAACCCCTGTCTTAACTTGTTTTTTGGACTAGCCTATTTAAGATATGAAGACTGGTTTTTGCCATGAATTTTAAGTATTTTTAAGACATCCAAATGGAAATATTACATGGGCCATTCAATAACTTCTGAACCAAGGCATGAATTAAATCCCTCCTAGACAGACAGACAGACTGCACAGAGAAAATAGCCAAGCACTGGCTTTCATGAAATGAAGAAATTTGTCAAGATAACCACAGAGAATGGCTAAAGAAAGTTACAGAGTAACTACAAATAAGAAGAGTTTAGCAAAGCAGAGTACAGGACATTTTTGCGGTTCCCAGTAGTTAAATAAAATAATGACTAAAAATATCTTTATTGTATTTAAGACACATGAAAGTTACTTGTATTACTAGAATGATGAGCAGAGGTCACCCAGAGTTGTTTTGGTGGGAGATGAAACAGTAAATAAGTAAACTCTTAGGGAAAAAAGTCTTATCTCCCTTTGTTGATCCTATATGCTTCCTGTTCAACTGGTTAGGTTTGGCTCTTTCTTCCTTTATTTTCACATCTCTCTCCACACATCTGTCTCCTATTCAGCTCCACATACCCTAATCTTCTTCATCAATATTTGGAGAGACCATTGATTTAGGACAGATTCCATGATGGGTATGTTGTTTCATTTCAGTTCCACCATCTACCTGCGAAGTGAGGTGGCATTCCTAGTTTTATAGACAGGTCAGTTATGGATAGATAGGTAAATTATACCTAAATAGAAGACCTAGCAATTAAAATCAAATACTTTTTCGCCTCCAAAACTTTGTTTTTCCAAAATACTATATTATGTGATTTTCTACCAGCTTACTGTTTTCAACATTAATATTTGAAATGACAGTGATCAGACACATGTTTGGGGAATCATAATTCAAGCTGAGGCTTAATGGTTACTATGTCTTAATTTGCTTTCCAGTTGTAGGCAAAACCTTAAACCAGAGAAATGGACATTGAATTGTTATAATTTACTTTGGCAGGCATATCAGGGAGAAATTATGGTGACCAAGTCTTCCAACCAGAAGTCTAGCTTTGCTCTGGAGATTGTGATTATCCACTATGGTCTCAACTCATAAGGAAGCTTTTATTAGAAAGTGGTGGCTCATATGTTCATAGGGTAGGTTTTGAAACAAGAATTGAAAGGATAGACACAATAAAAGGTGAAACTTGTTTCTTACATAGTGCTGTGTGCACCTAATTTCAGAGTTATTGCTCTATCTGTATCTAGTGTAGGATTTGAATAAGGGCCATATCTAACCAAAGTAAGAGATGAATAAATAACCATATAAACAGTTACATATTTCCACTCATTACATATTTGAAATTCAATATGTTTTTAGGGTTAAAGACTACACAAATCATTATTTTTTTAAGATTGCATCTATTTATTTGAGAGAGAAAGACACAGAGATAGCAACAGAGAGCAGGAGTCAAGCTGGAGAAGCAGGATTTCTGCTGAGCAGGGAGCCTGATGCAGGGCTCAAATCCAGGACCAAGGGATCATGACTTGAACCAAAGGCAGACGCTTAACAGACTGAGCCACCCAGGTACCCTCCAAAATGGTTAATTTTAATTGAAATTATTTCTAAGAAGTAGTATTTACTTACACTGAAATTCACATTAAAAGGCCAATTCATCTAATTCCAAGATGTAGAACAATTTATTGAATTTAGGATTCTCTACTCATGACTCTTTGAATGCCCTGCAACTATTCTTATTTTAATATTTCTCTCACCTTTTACCTTTTCTTAAATCAGCCATATTTCTTTTCCTATGGTAATGTTCTAAATTAAAACCTGAGAATCATGGCATCCAAAACACCACACTAATAAAAAAGAATTTGATCTTAGTTATACAGTGCATATATTTTCTGATTGTCAAACTAGTTTTCACTGCTAGCTATAATCATTTTTAAAGCAGACTATTCAAATGTAGAAGTGAGAAGATTATATTCATAACTTACCTTATGGCATCTTTTAGGTAACCTAAACAGCACTTTTTAAATTGGGAAATTGACAGAATCTTAAACATATTTAAATAGTTTGCAAAGATTCTCTTAGCTTAAAAAATGAAAATATCCAAAATATTAACAAGCAGTTTTTCAATGAATAATAAATAGATAGATGTTTGCAAATAAACAGGATCAACAAGAATGAGCCTAAAATGCAAAGTTTCATATGAAGAGAGGATTTCCCAGGAGAAACTAAGATAACAATCCAATTAAGGTGTTACGTATATAAATTAGAAACTGCAATTTAAGTTGCCATAATAAGGAAGAAATCCAAAAGCAAAATAATATATTTCTTGTTTTATTTCAAAGAAGTCAAACGATAAGTTGTCAAAGGTGTAGGTAAGCTTCAAATGATCAGGAGCTGAAGAGAATCAGTTTGTAAAATATATTTAATGATGGATGACTTCTGAATGTTAGCAGAAAGCCATATCATCACTTCACAATTAAAAATTCATTAGAACTTGTGAGACCAGGATAATATTTAGTAAACAGAAGCAGCATGTGAGAAATCTGAATGAGTATAGGAGCTTAATAGAATCATCAGTCCTCAAACTAATTTACCTCAAAATAACAATTTGTGAATATTCATAGTCTTACAACTGACTAAAGTATAAAATTAGGAATCTTGTTCCAAATGTTATTAGCATTATACAATTTATTTCAATGATGTGCCATAGTATTAGTTAAAACTAAATTGTTTGAAGTGAAAGAAAATATTCAAGTTCAAATGCTATATTTAAGTTGAATATTCAATTTCAAATTTTAGTTCTACCCCATATAAGTAGACTTTTTCAGTGTCACTAAACAGATGTAATCTCTCTTCCAAACTCTTAAACTACTTCGTATAAATTATGGCACTTATGTATACTTAGGCAGTATCCCATTAAAGACTAGATGATCATTAAACTTTTATTTTTGCAACTCTCAGAAATTGAACAATAGTCTTTTGAACATACCAAAGAATTTTGAAATGTTGAATAAATTGCACACAGGAACAGATAATCTCAGTGAAGAGAATGACACACTCAAAACAAATATTTTATCCCTCTTGTTTTAATGACTTGAGAAGAAGAACTAGAGGCATGCATGGCAAATACAAACCTCACCCATTATTTCGTGATTTGCACAGAATGTTCAAAAACATTTGATTTTGTTGCTTGTATTTAATTCTTAGGATACTCGACATAGAAACTGAATTCCTATTCTTTCTAAAAAAAAAACCAGAAGATTTGGCCACGTTGACCCACATTTCACAGAACAGTATGTTATATCTGAGTTCAGGTACCCTTTTTTGATAGAACAAAGGTTTGATTTTTGACCTACTAGCTAATTTCTTTAATTTACCCTATAGTCCTGCCTGGACCCACATCTCTGCTATGGTTTTTGTTTATAGAAGGATCAAAACCGAACTATTCAAAAATTAGCAATGATATATTTCCTAATACCTCTTCTTATTTAAGTCACATAGTTAGGTTTTAAAAAAATACACATATTAAATTATTTAAATATTCAAAAGGTTATTTTTAACACATTGCCAAGGACTGAAAAAAGAGCCGCATGCTAGAATCAAGTGATATTGTCAGTTACTTAGATGTTTTAATAAAGGCATAGCATTTCCATAAGTTTTTAGGTATTATTTTACTGAAGAAATAGTGGAATATAATCTTTGAAGTTTTTGTCTTTGTCTCAGAGGCCACCTGTTTGTGACTTTACAAAAGTCTTTTTTTTTTTTTTAATTTTTTAATTTATTTATGATAGTCACAGAGAGAGAGAGAGAGGCAGAGACACAGGCGGAGGGAGAAGCAGGCTCCATGCACCGGGAGCCTGATGTGGGATTCGATCCCGGGTCTCCAGGATCGCGCCCTGGGCCAAAGGCAGGCGCCAAACCGCTGCGCCACCCAGGGATCCCAGACTTTACAAAAGTCTTAAACCACAATGTTCCTCATTTTAGTAATAACTTTTACCATAAGATATACTATTATACATTCATAAAAAACAGCCCTCAAGTGTATGCTTTTTAATGATGACTTTTGCAATCATTTGAACAATTATCTGGAAGTTTACTACAGTTTTTCTGTTCATATTTCTTCAGTTTATATGAATTTTATTATTTTTTTTTGAAAGTGATTAATTTATGGGGGAGGGTCAGGATTCTCCAAGGTTTTCCTTTATTTCTTTTATTTATCCTTTGCATTATATATTATTGTCTCCCAGAAAAACAAGCAGCATTCCCATTACTCACTAAAACAGTTTACAAATACTCCAGTAGTGTTGTTAACATGACTTTAGCTCTTTCGCTAAAGAGCTAAATCAAACTGATAATCTATCAAACTGATAGTCCCTGTTAGCCACTACACCCACAAGTTATTGACAATGAGGCACTTTTCCGGAAGTGAAATCCACAGCACTTCTTATCTACTATAGCTCTGTTAGCTTAATAGCGAGGAAAGAGAAACAAAAATATCCCCTCAGTTAAATTTTACTCCAGAAGGAAAGTCTCAATGGATTAAAAATAATAATAAAAAAGCACTCTAAAGAAAATGTGATTAAAGTATTATAAACAAGTGTTCACTAGTAAATTTTCAAAAAAGAAGAGTTTACTTGTCCTAAAAAACAAAACTCAAAATTAACATAGTAGAACACAAATGATAATGACACTAACTGGCAATTACTTGAACCCTGCTCATGTTTGTGATAAAGTGTTTTGTTGTTGTTAATAAGATCTAAACAGGTAAATTAAATATTTGAACAGTTTCTTCCAGACTTCGTACAGATTCTGTATTTCATCTGTTAATTCACTCTTCCTATTTGAAGCATTAGGAACTTGAGAACCAAAACACCACCTGTGGTTCCATTTTATTCCTAACTCATCTCTCACTCAAGATTTTAAAGACTGAATCAAAAGGAGGCTCTTAAGGTGAATGTCCTCATTGTCATTCCAGAAAAATAATATGGTATTATCTCCTTGTGATGTGGTTCACATCTTTAATAATGCTAAACCCAACTTACTCCTTTATTTTTTTCCGACGTCTTAAATGCTTAGCAGGGAGATAGAGTAGGAACCTCATATCTGATTGGCATACTTTCTGTTTTGCTCAAGAAATGCAATTTAATTAACCATGGGCATTCTTCATTTTTTGCTTTATATTACATCCAGCTATCTTGCTGAATATTCTCAAGTGTAATCATAATCTCTTAGATAATTATTAATGGGTGTTTTCTTCAAAATAAAATAAGCTTATCTTTCAGTTAAGTATGTATAAAATGATAGGGATTTTAAAAATGTCCCTTATAACACAAAAGCCAACTTATCCTACATTTGGAAAATATCAACATTAATAATTTAAGTATCTTAATTATCTATAAATATTACATCTAAAATTAATAGCAAACAACTGTAAATACCATGTCATATATAGTTTTCCGAGTTTTTTTTTTCAAACTCTCTAACTTAAGACTGTGTCAAAAACGGGCTTGAAAGAAAATAAAAACCTGAGTAAATTGTTTGTAACTTTAGGTAGAGTAAGACAACTATTTTACACATTAATAGTCATGTAAACAGAGTCCAAGCTACAGCTTTAAAATAAGTGCATTCCTTGTTATTAACCAGTGAACTTTCAGCTAACCAGTAAAGTGCCCAAATGTTGCTATTCCTTTAAAAATCATTATTAGGAGTTTTCTGTCTGTGTTCAATGGCTTTTAATTCAACATGAGATACAGTTAGTTTTTAATAAAAGAATAGACATAGAAGTTAAGAATCATATTTACATGTCCTTAAAGTAATACATTTATTATTGTAACCATTTATTGTGTAGCTAACAGAAATCTCACAGAGTTAGAGTTGTGAATCATTTTGAGAATATAAAAACTTAACCAAATATTTCAATGTCAGAAAGCTAAAAAATTTATAGATATTAATATAAATGTAAAAATATTAGAAGACAACTAGAAGGCAATCCAGTATGGTAAAAATCTCAGAATTGGTTATACTTCTCATTTCAAAGATCTGCTTTATTAATAGAGCCCAAAATGTTCTGTTTTTTAAGCTAAAATCTCAAGAGATTGAAAATTTTTCCTTAGAAATATAAGAAACATAGGGAGACTGCAAGGGAAAATAAGTAAAAAAGTTCTCCTTTTCCCGATGGCAGAAATATCTTAAATTATTTTAAGAGCCCTTAAAAAATTTCATCTGAATATTAAATACATATTTTTTCTAAAAATATGTCATTTATTTTATTTATTTTTCATGGTCGTACATAATATATTCATTTTTTTGTTCCTGTTATCTTTTTAAGTTTTTATCTAGATAGTTGACATGCAGTGTAATAGTAGTTTCAGTTGTACAATATAGTGATTCAACACTTCCATACAACACCTGATGCTCATCACAAGTGCCCTCCTTAATCCGCATCACCTATTTAACTCATCCCCCTCTCCCCTCCCCTCTGGTAACCATCAGTTTGTTCTCTATATGAAGAATCTGTTTCTTGGTTTGCCTCTGACTCCTCCCCACCTCTGCTCATTTGTTTTATTAAAATTCCACTTACGGGTGAAATCATATGGTATTTGTCTTTCTCTGACTGATTTATTTTGCTTAGCATAATAGCCTCAGCACCATCCACATATTTGCAAATTTCATTCTTTCCTATGGCTGATTTATATTCCATTGTGTATACATATTAATACTTTTTCTTTATCCATTCATCAGTCCATAGACACTTGCACTGTTTCCATACTTTGGCTATTGGAGATAATACGACTATAAACATCAGGGTGCATGTATCCCTTTGTATTAGTAATTTTGTATTCTTTGGGTAAATACCTGGTAGCCTAGTTGCTAGATCATAGGATAATTCTATTTTTTTTTTTTTTTTACTTTTTGAGGAACCTCTATACTATTTTCCACAGTAAGTGCACCAATTTGTATTTCTACCAACAGTGCAGGAGGGTTCCCCATTTCTACACATAGTGTTTCTTGAGTTGTTGATTTTTGCCATTCTCAGTGGTATGAGGTGATATGCCATTTTTAGTTTTGATTTGTATTTCCCTGTATAAGAATGATATTGAAGAGCTTTTCGTGTGTCTATTGGCCATCTGAATGTCTTTTGGAAAATATCTATTCATGTCTCCTACCCATTTTTTTATTGGATTATTCAGTTTTGGGTTTTGAGTTCTAGAACTTCCTAATATATTTTGGATACTAAGTCTTCATCAGATAAGTCATTTACAAATATGTTCCCCCATTCTGTAGGTTGCCTTTTAGTTTTTTCAATCATTTCCATTACTGTGAAAAGGTTTTTTTTAATTTAATTTTTTTTTAATTTTTATTTATTTATGATAGTCAGAGAGAGAGAGAGAGAGAGGCAGAGACACAGACAGAGGGAGAAGCAGGCTCCATGCACTGGGAGCCCGACGTGGGATTCGATCCCAGGTCTCCAGGATCGCGCCCTGGGCCAAAGGCAGGCGCCAAACCGCTGCGCCACCCAGGGATCCCTTTTTAATTTAATTTAATGCCTCAATAGTTCATTTTTTGTTTTTGCTTCTCCTGCCTCTAGGAATAATTTGCTATGGCTAATGTCAAAGAGGTTACTAGGTTCTCCTCAAACATTTTTATGATTTCAGGTCTCACATTTAGCTCTTTCACCCATTCAGAATTTTTTTTGTGTTTGGTATAAAAAAGTGGTCTAGTTTCATTCTCTTGTATGTTGCTGTTCAGTTTTCCCAACATCATTTGTTGAAGATACTATTTTCCACTGGATATATTTCCTGCTTTGTCAAATATTAATTGACCATATATTTGGTGGGTTCATTTCTGGGTTTTCTATTCTATTGCATTGATCTATGTGTCTATTTTTAAGCCAGTACATACCACTTGGCTGCTTTGATCACCAGAGCCATGTAATATAACTTGATATCCAGAATTGTGATACCTTCAGCTTTGCTTTGCTTTTTCAAAGTTTCTTTGGATATTCAAGGTCTTTTGTGGTTCCATACAAATTTTAGGACTGTTTGTGCTAGTTCTGTGAAAATGCTGTTTGTATAGAGTATCGTGTCATCTGCAAATAGTGAAAGTTTGACTTCTTCCTTGCCCATTTGGATGCCTTTTATTTTTGTTGTTGTTGTTGTTGTCTGATTGCTGAGGCTAGGATTTCCAGGACTGTGTTAAATAACACTAGTGAGAGGGGACATCCCTGTCTTGTTCCTGACCAAAGAGGAAAGCTCTCAGTTGTTGCCTATTGTGGATGATAATAGCTGTGGTTTTTAACATATGGCCTTTATATTGTTGAAGCACGTTTCTTCTCAGCCTACCTTGGTGAGGGTTTTCAATCATGAACGGATATTGTACTTTGTCAGATGCTTTTTCTGCGTCTGTTGAAATGATCACATGGTTCTTATCCTTTCTTTTATTAATGTGGTGTATCACCCTGATTGATTTGTGAATATTGACCCAACCGTGCAACCCAGGAATAAATCCCACTTGATTATGATGAGTGATTTTTTTAACGTATTGTTTTGGATCCGGTTTGCTAGTATTTTATTGGGAACTTTTGCATCCGTGTTCATCAGGGATATTAGCCTGTAGTTCTCTTTTTTAGTAGAATCTTTATCTGGTTTTGGTATCAGGATAATACCGGCCTCATAGAATGAATCTGGAAGTTTTTCTCCCTTTTCTTTCTTTTTTTTTTTTTTTTGGAAAAGATTGAGAAGAATAGGTCTTAACTCTTGTTTAAATGTTTGGTAATTTTTGCCTGAGAAACCATCTGGCCTTGGACTTTTGTTTGTTGGGAGTGTTTTGATCATGGATTCAATTTCTTTGCTGGTTAGCAGTCTGTTCAAGTTTTCTAGGCATTTGTCCATTTCTTCTAGGTTGTCCAATATGTTGACATGTAGTTTTTCATAATATTTTCTCATAATTGTTTGTATTTCTGTGGTGTTGGTTATTTTTTTTCCTCTCTCAGTTGTGATTTTATTTTTTGTGGTTCTTTCTTTTTTTTTTTTTTTTCTTTTAGGTAAGTCTGGCAAAAAATTTATCAATTTTAATATTTTTTTCAACTTTCATAATTATTTCAATGAACCAGCTTCTGGATTCACTGATTTGGTCCATTGATTTTTAAATTCCTATATCACTTATTTCTGCTCTACTCTTTATTATTTCTTGCCCTCTGTTGGCTTTAGGCTTCATGTGTTGTTATCGTCCTAGCTCCTTTAGGTGTTATGTTAGGTTGATTATTTGAGAATTTTCTTGCTTCTTGAGGATGGCCTGTATTGCTATGAACTTCCCTCTTAAGATCTTTTTTTCTGTAACAAAAAGATTTTTGACATTGTGTTTTTATTTCCATTTGTTTCCATGCATTTTTAAATTTCCTCTTTGATTTTCTGGTTGACTCATTCATTTTTAGTAGCATGGGGGTTACCCTCCATGTATTTGTGGCCTTTCCAAGTTGTTTTGTGTGTGTGTGTGTGTGTGTGTGTGTGTGTCTGTGTGTGGTTGACTTCTACTTTCATGACATTGTGGTTAGAAAATGTGCAGGTATGATTTCAATCTTCATGCTACATAACAGTGCTTACATGTGGATTACTTCAACTTTTGCTACATGATGCTGCTATTCATATCATTTAAAATGTATATGTTGAAAGTGAAGTTTTATGTGTAGATTTGCATAATTAATGTCTAGAAAAAATACACAAATATTAGAATTAAGAACATTTATATTTATTTTCTATGATTATTTCTAAGTAAGTTCTAACACACAAAATAATAAAAATTGAGCTTCAGTAATTTACAGTTTAGATGTATGTCACATTTATCTTAACACACTGAAACTATAATTGCAAATAATTGGACTTCCAATACACAAGTAAATGAAATTGCTGAACCAAAAGGAAATTAGCATTGATTGCACTTTGAGTAAACTGAACAGATTTGGTAGTTCTGATTTATTGAGGTAGGGACTAGTCCTAAGCCCATTAACACAAATATTTAATTAAAGTGCTGTAATTTTTAGGAACAAATGCAAGAAGAGGAAACAGCTATAAAAAGACTCTTTTGGTAATGAAAATCAATATGAAAATTGCAAGAGTAGCACTCTCAAATTAATGCCAGGCAACTAGAAGAAAATTAAATATAAAAATTAGATTTTGATAGACCATAATGAATGTGAGAGAAACTACATGATTTCTATATTGATATTTGTTTAGCTTTTATACCTAGACTTAATATTTTAAGTAACAGTGAATAATTTCTTGGAAGAACTCTGTAAAATGGGGATACCATTTGCTTACTTCCTTAAATAATTAACTCTGCATCTTTATATGATATTTACCCTGTCAACACAACATAAAATTATATTATGCTCATGGGTATCTAACATTTCCAGCAAAAGAGCATCTATTAATCTCAACAAAGATAATTTACACAAATCTCCATATCATTTTGTCTACACGCAACAAAGTTTTGTTACAATTGTGTTTTGCGGTCCTCCATTAATAAGTCATTCCACTAAAAAGATCATTAAACAAACAAAAAGAACATCTGCTTTCATTCTTTAAGTCAATTCTATTTTATGACAAGTGTTTACAAGACATATATAGTTCAGATTAATTAGTTTTATAGGTGAGAAATGTATTCAGCCTGTTACTATATTTCTCATGATATAAGTTTTAATGAATTAATCACTCATTTAAACTTCACTGCTTCCAACCTGAATAAAACCACTGAGGCTGTCACTGAGAGTAATTCTCACTGAATTTACAAGTGGCCAGTATAGCCTTCTTAGCAGAACCTATTTTGAATTATCCAAATTGATGAAACCAAAGTGAAGCCAACAAAAAGAATGAAAGAAATTACCATGTAGTATCCAAGCTAATTAAGACCAATCAGCTATGACTTTTGACTAGAAATCCATTTGTGTCCATAATTTACTTGAATTCAGATTATTATTAACATTGCTTCTGTTGCTATTATTCTTACTCATTCCCATCTTCCTTTTCTTTTTCCTCAACATCCTCTTCCTCTTCCTGATCCTATTGGTGTTCTTCATATTAGTGCTGTTGCTACTGGCAGTACTATAATTATTGCTACCGCATGCCATAGCAAACAATCATTTTTACATCTCTATTTGCATAGAATTTATTGAGATTTGGATTGATTGCTACTCACTGACTGGCATTTATTCCTTATTTATAATATATTAGGCAATGTTCATTTTCTTAATTAGATCTTTGGCAAAATCTTATTATATTTGGAGACATCTGTTTGTCTAGCCTCAAACTGATGCATTAAGATTTAGTTCTTTAGGGTGCTTACATTAGATGTAAATAATTGTTAGCATGTAAACTAAGGAAAAATTCTATTTAGGGATTTTAATTTAAGAATCAATTGTACGTGATGGGGAGGAAATATAATGGCCTATGTGTCCAAAATCTGATGCCTTCTTCTTTTAAGAAACAAACTATCTATAAATAGAGCAATAATTTAAGATCCAGAATAAAAAAGAAATTTTATAAAGGCAGTATAAAAGGGAAAAAAAATAAAGTAATCTCTACTGAGAATATGCTGCATTAAGATTAGCCACACAACTTTCCTAAGAGGGTAAACAGAGTAATTGACATGTAATGTTTTCCATGCTTTCACTGTTTTGGATTGAGTAACAGTTTATGAAGAAAAATCAACTGAAGACAAATCAGAATCATTGGGTAGCTTTACTTTCACTTATATTAAATTAAATTAAAAAATTAAATTAAATTAAATTAAATTAAATTAAATTAAATTACTGATTTCATGGAAAATAGTTACAGGTTTAAAATTTAAATGATCAGAGTGCTTGGGTAACTCACTTGGTTAAGCATCTGCCTTGGGCTCAGATCATGATCCCAGGGTCCTGGGATGGCACCTGTGCTCAGCTCAGTGAATCTGCTTCTCCCTCTCCCCCTGCATCTCATCTGCTTGTGCTCTCTCTCTCAAATAAATAAAATATTTTTAAAAATTAAATTGTCAACTTTATTGAGTATAAGAATGAGAATAACAAAACCAGTGTATTTTTTGTTTGTTTTTGTTTATTGTTTTTTACTTTAAAATGGGAATATCTAGACTCCCATCTCTTTTCCCACAGTACCTAGGGTGCTCTCTAAGAAAATAAAGTCACCTCATTTCATTAAAAACTACATCACATTGCAATGGTATGATGGTTCTCGAACTCGTCCCTGTGTACTGAGGGTGAGGAAAATGGGAGAAAGAGGCAGACCATTCAGATTAGTAGGTGGTAGTTTTAATAAGCAAGGGATCTTACATACAAACTTGGGTGGCTGCAAGACAAGTAGATCTCTGGACCCACTTGCCAAAATTTTAAAAGTTTCTATGGAGGCCTTAACTAGGTTTTGTCATGTATAATATCCAGATGGTTTCAACAACACATTGCTTTCTCAAGGCTATGACCTTAAAAATGGCTTCCATTGAATAATGGAAGAGAATAATGGACAAAACATATATTCCAAAGAAAGGAGACAGGTGAGGAGCCTCTAACTGTCCAAGTGTAACTCAGAGTCAACTGGTGGTTACCTCCTTTAATGACCTCCTCCAACATGGAAAGAGAATCCAGACTCTTCATGATGACTTCAAAAAATTGTTCAAGTTCTGGTCAAAGTCTGTCAAATTTTATCTAATCCTACCCTTACCCACTCTCCCTACAATTTGTCCTAGTTTTCCTTTGTTTCATGAGCACATATTTTTCTAAGGGATGTTACATATTGTGTGTCCTCCTTCTGGGAGGCCTCATTTTTCTTTCTGGATATTCTTCAGTTACCACTCTCAATTTATGTCACCTTCCAAGAGATTCTCACTGTTTGACAAAGATACAATAGTACACATCCTTCCTATTTTTCTAAAATATTTTTTAGAAGACTTTATTTATATATTCATGAGAGACGCAGATACAGAGAGAGAGAAAGAGAGGTGAGACATAGGTAGAGGGAAAAGCAGGCTCCATGCAGGGAGCCCAATGTGGGACTCTATCCCAGGGCTCCAGGATCACGCCCTGGGCCGGAGGTGACACTAAACCACTGAGCCACCTGGGCTGCCCCATTTTTCTCTCTTATATATACCCTATTATCATTTAGAGCACTTACCATAACTAAGGAGGTTTTTTGTTTGTTGCTTAAGGTTTTTGTTTGTTTGTTTGTTTTTTATTATCCACACCTCACAAGGATGCTTCATGAATGCAGGGGCTATGTATGTTTAGTTTGTGTTGCATGCTAGATATTAACACAGTGTCTTTATTATCCTATGTATTCAGTAAATACTTGTAGAAAGTATGATCAAATGCATTAATTTATGGATAATTTGAGGCAGCTTTCTAGCAATTAATCCATAATCTAACAGAGAGTGCTTTTTTTTTTTAATTCACAACCAGCCCTCAGAATCTTCTTGATCTTTCAGAGATCTTGTTTAAAAAGAATATTTGGGGAAAAAAAGAATATTTGGGATTTTTACTAATCATGACATTTTATGATCTGCTAAATATGGTATGGTAAGCTAAAAAAAATAGTATAAAATATAACTAATAGCACATCAAAAAATTAAGGTAGGAAAATATATACCTTAGAAATTAAAACAGTTGAATTTACAATAGAGATCTGTGGGAGAGCAAAGTGTCACTACGTGCTATTAAGATCCACAAATTTGGGATCCCTGGGTGGCGCAGCGGTTTGGCGCCTGCCTTTGGCCCAGGGCGCGATCCTGGAGACCCGGGATCGAATCCCACATCGGGCTCCCGGTGCATGGAGCCTGCTTCTCCCTCTGTCTCTGTCTCTGCCTCTCTCTCTGTCTCTCTCTCTGTGACTATCATAAATAAATAAAAAAAAAAAAAAAAAAAAAGATCCACAAATTTGAGCATTGGCTAACTAGGAAAAAGTAAGTAATTTTCTAAATAGTAGAAAGTATAATAGTGATGAACAGGTATAAACTGGTTGCCTAACTTGAGTATGTCAGGGTGAGGTTTTTGCCTCTTTTGTTTATTTCTTTTGCTTTGTTTTCTTTTACTCAAGAGCTCTGAGATGTTTTATGCACACTGAGAGATAAGGAAACATATCAAATAAGTGTCCTTTTTGACAAGAGATTAGAGACGTGTAATAAAGGAGTTATATTAGGAAGATAATCAGTTATATTGTTTATTGTGAAGCTTAAGCAGCAAAGTTAAATAACCTAAGTGCAAAATCACTGTGTGCCTGGAAAATCACACACATCTCTGAACTGTAAAGCATATGTAGCCCCACAAATTGAGAAGGCAGAAAAATAAACTATCTGGGTTTTCGCTAAAATAGCCTGAGGAAATAATGTTTGTGAAAAAGTTCAGAAATTGTGGTAAGACACCATCTTGGAATAAATCTTTAAATGTGAATCATAAGTTAGAGATGGGAACATAGATTTTTCCATAATACTGAGTGACAATAATACTATAAATAGTAAAATAAAGGTGCATGAAATCCTTATTTTTGACTTAATGCAGGACACTTACTATGTGACAGAACAAAACCAGATCATATTTTCCATATGTTGTTTGAGGGAAATTTTCTGTAGTTAAGGGGATAAAGAAAAACTTTTTAAGTAGAGACATTTGTATTAGTTTCCTATTGTTGCTGTAACTTATTATCACAAATACTACAACGTGAAACACAAATTAAGTGCCATATACTTCTGGAGATCTGAAGTCTAAGAATGCAGTCTACAGGGCTGCATTCCTTTGGAGGATCTATGAAAAACTGTTTCCTCGCCCTTTCAATTTCCAGATGTCACCCTACATTCCTTGTTTTGCGGTCCTTCTTCCATCTTCAAAACCAGAAATATACAATCTTTTCTACTGTGTCTTCTATTTCCAGTCTCTCTTCTCTTACTCTTCTCTGATTCTTCTTCACTGTAAGTATCTTTGTGATAACAAGGGAACCACCTGGATAATTCAGGACAATCTCATTTTAAAAACCTTAACTTAATCATGTGTCCCTTTTACCACGTAAGGTAACATATTCACATATTCCATGAATTATGATGTGAACATCTTTGAGAGACGATTATTCAGCGTACTATGTTACTTAAGGCTAATTCTGAAGGAAAACGAGCCAGTGACACAAAAATGGAAAAAGATCTTGTCCTGATTTGGATTCCCTGGAAAGCACATCCAGGCACTGGAAGGCAGGTACTTCATTTGGGAGGTGATACTAGAAAGTACAAGTAATAATAGAGAATTGACAAAGTAAGGAGAGACCAGCCAATAGTGTTCCAATGAAAAAGTGATCAGTGTGAGTAACTGGACTCAATCCTGCTGGGAAGTCTTTGAGCAGCTCCTATCAGAATTGTATGGAATAGAGAGGCTAGGAGTTATGTCTGTCAACTCTTGTCTCTCATTGGTTGAGGAACATGAAATCCCTAGTATGATCCTGTACATGAGGGCTAAGTGAATCCCCAAAATTCTCAAGCAAGCCTTTAGATAGTAAAGCCATAGGAAAGAAGCAAAAGTGCTTGATATGAGAGGTTGTAAGCTTTCCGTAGCTGCACTGTGAACTCAAGGGAGATTGACTAGATCTTTTTTTAAAACAACATCATCTGATACAGATGACAGCAACAAATTACAAGACACATCCAAAACATTCAAAAGTCTTGCGATAAAATTCAGTATTTAAAACTACATTGTTGAGGGGCACTTGGGTGGCTCAGTTGGTTGAGCATCCAACTTCTGATCTCAGCCCAGGTCTCAATCTCAGGGTCATGATTCAAGCACCTCATTAGGCTTCATGCTGACTGTGGAGCCTACTTAAATAAAAAACAAATAAATAACTACGTTGTTCAAATAGAGAACAGTAAAGCATTATAATGCACTATATAGTTTGGAACAAACATACAATATGGCAAAAAATAATTTATAAATGTAAGCAGAAGAGCAATGGGTTTGGTCTAAAAAGTAAGTTGCAAAAAAAAATAAAAAAATAAAAAAAATAAAAAGTAAGTTGTGTTGCAGACCTACACACTGGCAACAAAGTTTAGATCATTAAGAAAAGAAATATATGTTAAGAAAGAAAACAATATAACCCAATAAAAACATTAGGATTATACATGTTATAGCATATAATTTAATAAATAAAAATAATATTTTTGATAATAGGTTTATGGCATTCAATGGAACTGTAAGAAACTGAACATGTTATCTTTTGATAATTTTAAAGTATTATATAAATATCAATATCACAGAATCACCATGAGGGCTCAGACTTCTACAGTTGGTATTATAGCATTCAATGGAAATATAAGAAGCCTGAGCCCTCATGGTGTTTCCATGATATTGATATTTATATACTTTACAATTATTAAAAGATATCATATATTCATACATCATATAAAGCTTATACATGACATAATATAAATGACGAATATATTGAATTGTCTCATGACCTAATCAAGGCACATACACATTTTTCTTTCCCACCATCCTTTTAAAATGTAATCAGTGTGGAGTGTTTCTTCCTTTTTAATGAGATAAAAATTCCTCAGATACCTAACTTGTTTTAGTAGCCTTTTACATGAAAGTTTGTGAGACTCTTTAGGTTGCAAACACAACTTCATTTTGGTCTTCAGCATCTCCATCATATTCAATGGTAAAACTTCTCCTTATCCACAAAATGACATTGAAACTCAGAATTGTATCCATGTAACCTCAAAGGACAGGATCTGGCATCTTGCCCCTCCCATAATTAAGGATTTTAGCAATTCAAAAGCAATCATTATCATTCCTCCCTCTCTTTCTCAAGTCAACTCCTTCCTTCTCTCCCTCATTAGCTGTAGCTTAAGACCCTGCCAGGGTCAATATGGAAGGAGGCAGAGGGTTTAGAGGGTGTCTGATGAGTATCCCTTGCATATGCATACAGAAAACACGCCAACTCACCCTACCTGAGAAGACAATTTAGGAAGTGCATCTCCATGTCTGCCACAGCCTACCTACTTCATTGTTCTGCTCTCTTTCTTCAAATATGTTTGAGGAGCAGATCCTAGAGAATTCCAGTTGTCCTTTTTTCCTTTCCTTCCTTCCTTAGAAAAGGAGAAATGACAGCTCTGTTTGCTCCAGTTATTCTGAAGGCTACAGTTTATACAAATCATCTCACCAAAACTAAGACGATATTAAGTTAAAACAGAATCTCATGTTCACCATCTGGAAGCATGATGGATTCGTTAAAATGTTATGGGGACATTGTTTTAATAATATATTATTATCAAATATACAGTTGGTACTAATGGTGTTTATTGAGAGATCCATCAAGCACATTTCTACCCTTTCAAACTCAATATATACAGATTTGAAACTAGCATTGCATTGTACATGAAAATAGCAATGAATTTTGCCAAATCAAATGCATAAAGTAATAAATGTGGAGCACCTTTATAAAAATGCATTCTCACTCTGACGTATGTAAAAATTACATATTTCTGATTGTGCACTTTTGTCCTGGCATTACACTGCCTCAAATTATACATAAAATAAAATGGCCCAACAACTCTTATAATACCTTAAACAAACTTGTTAGTACTCCCTGCAAAGACAAAACACAATTTATTGTAGATGCCTAAGCTTTCTTATTTTTCTGGCTACAGCAAAAAAACTTGAAAAATGAATCTAAATTTGCTCATACTGGAAATGGAGAGTATATAAAACAAGTGTGGCAACGCTTTGTTAAAGTACCTCAAGGTTACCAAGAAATATTGAAAATGATAGGTCACAAGGTTTCACCCAGATAGACAGAAAGGGAAATGGCCCAAAATTGATTTTAGTCCCAAATGATTTCCCTCAGTCTCAACATTTGTTTCCTTCCTAGGACAAAGATCAAATATGATTTTACCAAAGGAAAGAAAATAGCTTTCCTCAACGAATACTAACTATTCTCTTTCTCTCTCTCTCTCTCTCACCAGAAGCAAGATTTACTAAAAAAAAAAATGCTGTCCCATTATCTACCTGTACTTAGGCAGGCGGTTCTTAACCCTCACTGCACAATGAAATCTTTTGGAGTTCTAGTAAATTATACCAATTCTCAGTCTTCACTTCTCCCCCTTTAACTTACTTTTTTTTGTCAGCAAAAGTAATATTTTTTGTAAGACCACCAGGTGGTTCTAAGATATATTAGGGTTGAAAACTATTGCTATATCTAAGTAATCTGGAGAATACACACACATAACCCTATAATTTTTATCTCTTAATTATAAAGATTTATCAATCCAATGTACCTCAAATGCAAATTTTCACTTTATATAAGGAAAAGCCCAATCTCATATTCCTGATTAGAAGTTTAAATAGTGTTTAAATTGAGTATAACTTAAAAGGGATAGGTTTTATGTGGTATGGTTGCATATAATAAAAAATAATATTCTCTTTTATAAGCCCATGTTCAAGATATTCCAGAAGGAAGAACAAACTTTTTTCCACCCTCTTGATCTATATAAATGAAAATTCTATTATGTTGTTGTCTTAGTTGGTTCAGGCTGCTATAACAGAATACCCAAAAAAGGATGGTTTAAATAAGAGAAATTTATTTCTCACAGTCCTGGAGACTAGGAAATCCAAGATAAAGGCACCAATGCCAGATGCAGTGCCCTGTTTGCAATTGGCTAAGTTCTAGTTGTGTCTTCAACAGGGCAGAGAACAAGAAAGAGGGAGAGCAAGCTCTCTGGTTTCCTCTTATAAAGGCACTTATTTGTGAGGGCTCAATGCTCATGTCCTAATAATTTCCCAAAGACTCCATCTCCTAAATACAATCAGATTGTGGACTGGGATTTCAACATATGGATTTTGCATTAGACACAAACATTCAGTCCTTAATAGTTGGCTAAGAAAATTCTAAATTTTGAGAAAAGCCACTGCTTTCCTGTATAAAAAAAAAAAAGTAGGAGAATCATATATCCATTCTTAAAATGTAATACTAAGCAATTCTTCAATTAAACACTCATTTCGATTGGATTATTTTTGTTTCAACTCAATTATTTTCGTTTCAACTCGATTGTTTTTGATTCGATTCGATTATTTTCGTTTCAATTCGAATTTTTAAATCGATTCGTTTATTTTCACTTCGATTTGATTATTTACGTTTCAATTGAATTATTTTCGATTCGATTCGATTATCTTCATTTCGATTCGATTATTTTCGTTTCGATTCGATTTTTTTCGATTCGATTTGATTCCATTCCATTCGATTTCTATCAATTCGATGTGATTTGATTTTCTTAGATTCGATTCGATTCGATTCCATTTTTTTCATTTCGATTTGATTATTTTTGTTTAGATTCTATTCTTTTTATTCCATTCGATTATTTTCATTTCGATTCGATTATTTTCATGTCGATTCGATTATTTTGGTTGCGACTCGATAATTTTCATTTCGATTCGGTTATTATCGATTTGATTCGATTATTTTCGTTTCTATTTTATTATTTCGATTCGATTATTTTCATGTCGATTTAATTATTTTGGTTTCAACTCGATTATTTTCGCTTCTACTTGATTTTTTCATTTCGATCCGATTATTTCCTATTCAATTTGATTATTTTCGATTCGATTCGATTATTTTAGTTTCGATTTGATTATTTTCGATTCGATTCGATTATTTTCATGTGGATTTGATTATTTTGGTTTCGATTCGATTATTTTTGTATCGATTGATTATCTTCGTTTCGATTTGATTATTTTCTATTCGATTCGATTATTTTCATGTCGATTCAATTCGTTTCTTTTCTATTCGAGTTTTTTCGATTCGATTTGATTATTTTCAGTTAGATTTGTTTATTTTAGATTCGATTCAATTATCTTTGATTCGATTCGATTTTTCTCATTTCGATTTGATTATTTTCAATTCGATTTGATTTTTTTCGGTTCAATTCAATTTGTTTCTTTTCGATTCGATTATTTTCATTTCTATTTGGTTATTTTCGTTTCAATTCGATTATTTTCTATTCGATTCGATTATTTTCATGTCGATTCAATTCGTTTCTTTTCAATTCGAATTTTTTCGATTCGATCCGATTATTTTTTCGATTCGATTTTTCTCGTTTTGATTCATTATTTTTGTTTTGATTCGATTATTTTCTATTCGATTTGATTTTTTTCATGTCGATTTGATTATTTTGTTTTCGATTTGATTTTCATTTCGATTGATTATTTTCGTTTCGATTTCATCATTTTCTATTCTATTCGATTATTTTAGTTACTATTTGATTACTTTCGATTCGATTCCATTATTTTCATGTCGATTTGATTATTTTGGTTTCGTTTCTATTATTTTCTTTTCGATTGATTATTTTCGATTCGATTTGATTATTTTTGATTCAATTTGATTATTTTTGTTTCGATTTGATTATTTTTGATTCGATTTGATTTTTTTCATGTCAATTTGATTTTAGTTTCGATTTGATTATTTTCAATTCGATTTGATTTTTTTCATGTCGATATGATTTTAGTTTCGATTTGATTATTTTCGATTCGATTTGATTTTTTTCATGTGGATTTGATTATTTTGGCTTCGATTTGATTTTCATTTCGATTGATTATTTTCGTTTCGATTATGTTTTTATTCGATTCGATTATCTTCGTTTTGATTCGATTATTTTCGTTTCGATTCAATTCCATTCCATTCGATATTTATCAATTCGATGCGATTTGATTTTCTTCAATTCGATTCGATTCCATTCCATTTTTTTCATTTCGATTTGATTATTTTTCTTTTGACTGTATTCTTTTTATTCCATTCGATTATTTTCGTTTTGATTCGATTTTCATTTCGATTGGATTATTTTTGTTTCAACTCAATTATTTTTGTTTCAACTCGATTGTTTTTGATTCGATTCGATTATTTTCGTTTCAATTCAAATTTTTAAATCGATTCGTTTATTTTCACTTCGATTTGATTATTTACATTTCGATTCAATTATTTTCGATTCGATTCGATTATTTTCATTTCGATTCGATTATTTTCGATTCGACTCGATTATTGTTGATTTGATTCGATTATTTTGGTTTCAATTTGATTACTTTTGATTCTATCTGATTATTTTCGTTTCGATGTGATTATTTTCGATTCAATTCGATTATTTTCATGTTGTGTGATTATTTTGGTTTCGATTATTTTCGTTTTGATGCGATTTTTTGTTTCGATTCGATTATTTTCGTTTCGATTATGTTTTTATTCAACTCGGTTATCTTCATTTCGATTCGATTATTTTCATTTCGATTCGATTTTTTTCGATTCGATTCGATTCCATTCCATTCGGTTTCTATTGATTCGATGAGATTTGATTTTCTTAGATTCGATTCGATTCCTTTTTTTTATTTCGATTTGATTATTTTTGTTTAGATTCTATTCTTTTTATTCCATCCGATTATTTTCGTTTCGATTCGATTATTTTCATGTCGATTCGATTATTTTGGTTGCGACTCGATTATTTTCGTTTCTATTTTATTATTTCGATTCGATTATTTTCATGTCGATTTAATTATTTTGGTTTCAACTCGATTATTTTCGCTTCTACTTGATTTTTTTCATTTCGATTCGATTATTTCCTATTCAATTTGATTATTTTCGATTCGATTTGATTATTTTAGTTTCGATTTGATTATTTTTGATTCGATTCGATTATTTTCATGTGGATTTGATTATTTTGGTTTCAATTCGATTATTTTTGTATCGATTGATTATTTTCGTTTTGATTCGATTATTTTCTATTCGATTCGATTATTTTCATGTCGATTCAATTTGTTTCTTTTGTATTCGAATTTTTTCGATTCGATTCGATTATTTTCTTTTCAATTCGATTTTTCTCGTTTCGATTCATTATTTTTGTTTCGATTCGATTATTTTCTATTCGATTTGATTATTTTCATGTCGATTTAATTCGTTTCTTTTCGATTCGAATTTTTACGTTTCGATTCGATTATTTTCTATCCGATTCGATTATTTTCATGTCGATTCAATTCGTTTCTTTTCAATTCGAATTTTTTCGATTCGATCCGTTTATTTTCTTTTCGATTCGATTATTTTCATTTCGATTCGATTATTTTCATTTCGATTTGACTTTTCTCATCTCAATTCGATTATTTTCATTTCTATTTGATTATTTTCGATTTGATTATTTTTGATTTGATTTTTTTCGCTTCTACATGATTTTTTCGTTTCGATTCATTTATTTTCGTTTCGATTCAATCATTATTGTTTTGATTCATTTATTTTCGTTTCGATTCGATATTTTCGATTCAATTCGAATCGATTTTTTCGATTCGATGCTATTCGATTGGATTTTTTTCTTTTCGATTCGATTATTTTTGTGTTTCAATTTGATTTTTTTTCGTTTCAATTCGATCATTGTCGTTTTGATTATTTATTTTCGTTTCGATTCAATTATTTTAATTTCGATTCGGTTATTTTCGTTTCAATTTGATTATTTTCTATTCAATTAGATTATATTCGTTTCGATTTGATTATTTTTAATTTGATTCGATTTTCGTTTCGATTGATTATTTTCATTTCGATTCGATTATTTTCTATTCGACTTGATTATTTTCGATTCGATCAATTATTTTCATGTGGATTTGAATATTTTGGTTTCGATTCGATTATTTTCATTTCAATTGATTATTTTCGTTTCGATTTGATTATTTTCGATTCGATTTGATTTTTTTCGATTCGATTCAATTCGTTTCTTTTCTATTCGAATTTTTTCGATTCAATTTGATTATTTTCAGTTAGATTTGTTTTAGATTCGATTCAATTATTTTTGATTCGATTTGATTTTTCTCATTTCGATTTGATTATTTTCGATTCGATTTGATTTTTTTCGATTCAATTCAATTCGCTTCTTTTTGATTCAATTATTTTCGTTTCTATTTGATTATTTTCGTTTCGATTTGATTATTTTTATTTCGATTAGATTATTTTCGATTCGATTTAATTATTTTCGCTTCTACTTGATTTTTTTCATTTCGATTTGATTATTTTGGTTTCGATTTGATTATTTTCGATTCGATTATTTTCATATCGATTTGATTATTTTGGTTTCGATTCCATTATTTCCGATTCGATTTGATTATTTTCGATTCGATTTGATTATTTTCGATTCGATTCGGTTATTTTCATTTCCATTTAATTATTTTGGTTTCGATTAGATTATTTTCGCTTCTACTTGATTTTTTTCATTTCAATTCGATTATTTTCTATTCGATTTGATTTTTTTCGATTCGATTCAATTCGTTTCTTTTCGATTCGAATTTTTTGATTCGATTCGTTTATTTTCGTTTTGATGTGATTATTTTCGATTCGATTCGATTATTTTCATTTTGATTGATTATTTTGGTTTCGATTCGATTATTTTCGTTTTGATGCGATTTTTTTCGTTTCGATTCGCTTATTTTCGTTTCGATTATGTTTTTATTCGATTCGATTATCTTCGTTTTGATTCGATTATTTTCGTTTCGATTCAATTCCATTCCATTCGATATTTATCGATTCGATGCGATTTGATTTTCTTCAATTCGATTCGATTCCATTCCATTTTTTTCATTTCGATTTGATTATTTTTCTTTTGATTGTATTCTTTTTATTCCATTCGATTATTTTCGTTTTGATTCGATTTTCATTTCGATTGGATTATTTTTGTTTCAACTCAATTATTTTCGTTTCAACTCGATTGTTTTTGATTCGATTCGATTATTTTCGTTTCAATTCGAATTTTTAAATCGATTCGTTTATTTTCACTTCGATTTGATTATTTACGTTTCGATTCAATTATTTTCGATTCGATTCGATTATCTTCATTTCGATTCGATTATTTTCGTTTCGATTCGATTTTTTTCGATTCGATTTGATTCCATTCCATTCGATTTCTATCGATTCGATGTGATTTGATTTTCTTAGATTCGATTCGATTCGATTCCATTTTTTTCATTTCGATTTGATTATTTTTGTTTAGATTCTATTCTTTTTATTCCATTCGATTATTTTCATTTCGATTCGATTATTTTCATGTCGATTCGATTATTTTGGTTGCGACTCGATAATTTTCATTTCGATTCGGTTATTATCGATTTGATTCGATTATTTTCGATTCTATTTTATTATTTCGATTCGATTATTTTCATGTCGATTTAATTATTTTGGTTTCAACTCGATTATTTTCGCTTCTACTTGATTTTTTTCATTTCGATTCGATTATTTCCTATTCAATTTGATTATTTTCGATTCGATTCGATTATTTTAGTTTCGATTTGATTATTTTCGATTCGATTCGATTATTTTCATGTGGATTTGATTATTTTGGTTTCGATTCGATTATTTTTGTATCGATTGATTATCTTCGTTTCGATTTGATTATTTTCTATTCGATTCGATTATTTTCATGTCGATTCAATTCGTTTCTTTTCTATTCGAATTTTTTCGATTCGATTTGATTATTTTCAGTTAGATTTGTTTATTTTAGATTCGATTCAATTATTTTTGATTCGATTCGATTTTTCTCATTTCGATTTGATTATTTTCAATTCGATTTGATTTTTTTCGATTCAATTCAATTTGTTTCTTTTCGATTCGATTATTTTCATTTCTATTTGATTATTTTCGTTTCAATTCGATTATTTTCTATTCGATTCGATTATTTTCATGTCGATTCAATTCGTTTCTTTTCAATTCGAATTTTTTCGATTCGATCCGATTATTTTCTTTTCGATTCGATTTTTCTCGTTTTGATTCATTATTTTTGTTTTGATTCGATTATTTTCTATTCGATTTGATTTTTTCATGTCGATTTGATTATTTTGTTTTCGATTTGATTTTCATTTCGATTGATTATTTTCGTTTCGATTTCATCATTTTCTATTCTATTCGATTATTTTAGTTACTATTTGATTACTTTCGATTCGATTCCATTATTTTCATGTCGATTTGATTATTTTGGTTTCGTTTCTATTATTTTCGTTTCGGTTGGTCATTTTCGATTCGATTTGATTATTTTTGATTCAATTTGATTATTTTTGTTTCGATTTGATTATTTTCAATTCGATTTGATTTTTTTCATGTCGATATGATTTTAGTTTCGATTTGATTATTTTCGATTCGATTTGATTTTTTTCATGTGGATTTGATTATTTTGGCTTCGATTTGATTTTCATTTCGATTGATTATTTTCGTTTCGATTATGTTTTTATTCGATTCGATTATCTTCGTTTTGATTCGATTATTTTCGTTTCGATTCAATTCCATTCCATTCGATATTTATCAATTCGATGCGATTTGATTTTCTTCAATTCGATTCGATTCCATTCCATTTTTTTCATTTCGATTTGATTATTTTTCTTTTGACTGTATTCTTTTTATTCCATTCGATTATTTTCGTTTTGATTCGATTTTCATTTCGATTGGATTATTTTTGTTTCAACTCAATTATTTTCGTTTCAACTCGATTGTTTTTGATTCGATTCGATTATTTTCGTTTCAATTCGAATTTTTAAATCGATTCGTTTATTTTCACTTCGATTTGATTATTTACATTTCGATTCAATTATTTTCGATTCGATTCGATTATTTTCATTTCGATTCGATTATTTTCGATTCGACTCGATTATTGTTGATTTGATTCGATTATTTTGGTTTCAATTTGATTACTTTTGATTCTATCTGATTATTTTCGTTTCGATGTGATTATTTTCGATTCAATTCGATTATTTTCATGTTGTGTGATTATTTTGGTTTCGATTATTTTCGTTTTGATGCGATTTTTTGTTTCGATTCGATTATTTTCGTTTCGATTATGTTTTTATTCAACTCGATTATCTTCATTTCGATTCGATTATTTTCATTTCGATTCGATTTTTTTCGATTCGATTCGATTCCATTCCATTCGGTTTCTATTGATTCGATGAGATTTGATTTTCTTAGATTCGATTCGATTCCTTTTTTTTATTTCGATTTGATTATTTTTGTTTAGATTCTATTCTTTTTATTCCATCCGATTATTTTCGTTTCGATTCGATTATTTTCATGTCGATTCGATTATTTTGGTTGCGACTCGATTATTTTCGTTTCTATTTTATTATTTCGATTCGATTATTTTCATGTCGATTTAATTATTTTGGTTTCAACTCGATTATTTTCGCTTCTACTTGATTTTTTTCATTTCGATTCGATTATTTCCTATTCAATTTGATTATTTTCGATTCGATTTGATTATTTTAGTTTCGATTTGATTATTTTTGATTCGATTCGATTATTTTCATGTGGATTTGATTATTTTGGTTTCAATTCGATTATTTTTGTATCGATTGATTATTTTCGTTTTGATTCGATTATTTTCTATTCGATTCGATTATTTTCATGTCGATTCAATTTGTTTCTTTTGTATTCGAATTTTTTCGATTCGATTCGATTATTTTCTTTTCAATTCGATTTTTCTCGTTTCGATTCATTATTTTTGTTTCGATTCGATTATTTTCTATTCGATTTGATTATTTTCATGTCGATTTAATTCGTTTCTTTTCGATTCGAATTTTTACGTTTCGATTCGATTATTTTCTATCCGATTCGATTATTTTCATGTCGATTCAATTCGTTTCTTTTCAATTCGAATTTTTTCGATTCGATCCGTTTATTTTCTTTTCGATTCGATTATTTTCGTTTCGATTCGATTATTTTCATTTCGATTTGACTTTTCTCATCTCGATTCGATTATTTTCATTTCTATTTGATTATTTTCGATTTGATTATTTTTGATTTGATTTTTTCGCTTCTACATGATTTTTTCGTTTCGATTCATTTATTTTCGTTTCGATTCAATCATTATTGTTTTGATTCATTTATTTTCGTTTCGATTCGATATTTTCGATTCAATTCGAATCGATTTTTTCGATTCGATGCTATTCGATTGGATTTTTTTCTTTTCGATTCGATATTTTTGTGTTTCAATTTGATTTTTTTTCGTTTCAATTCGATCATTGTCGTTTTGATTATTTATTTTCGTTTCGATTCAATTATTTTAATTTCGATTCGGTTATTTTCGTTTCGATTTGATTATTTTCTATTCAATTAGATTATATTCGTTTCGATTTGATTATTTTTAATTTGATTCGATTTTCGTTTCGATTGATTATTTTCATTTCGATTCGATTATTTTCTATTCGACTTGATTATTTTCGATTCGATCAATTATTTTCATGTGGATTTGAATATTTTGGTTTCGATTCGATTATTTTCATTTCAATTGATTATTTTCGTTTCGATTTGATTATTTTCTATTCGATTTGATTTTTTTCGATTCGATTCAATTCGTTTCTTTTCTATTCGAATTTTTTCGATTCAATTTGATTATTTTCAGTTAGATTTGTTTTAGATTCGATTCAATTATTTTTGATTCAATTTGATTTTTCTCATTTCGATTTGATTATTTTCGATTCGATTTGATTTTTTTCGATTCAATTCAATTCGCTTCTTTTTGATTCAATTATTTTCGTTTCTATTTGATTATTTTCGTTTCGATTTGATTATTTTTATTTCGATTAGATTTTTTTCGATTCGATTTAATTATTTTCGCTTCTACTTGATTTTTTTCATTTCGATTCGATTATTTTGGTTTCGATTTGATTATTTTCGATTCGATTATTTTCATATCGATTTGATTATTTTGGTTTCGATTCCATTATTTCCGATTCGATTTGATTATTTTCGATTCGATTTGATTATTTTCGATTCGATTCGGTTATTTTCATTTCCATTTAATTATTTTGGTTTCGATTAGATTATTTTCGCTTCTACTTGATTTTTTTCATTTCAATTCGATTATTTTCTATTCGATTTGATTTTTTTCGATTCGATTCAATTCGTTTCTTTTCGATTCGAATTTTTTGATTCGATTCGTTTATTTTCGTTTTGATGTGATTATTTTCGATTCGATTCGATTATTTTCATTTTGATTGATTATTTTGGTTTCGATTCGATTATTTTCGTTTTGATGCGATTTTTTTCGTTTCGATTCGCTTATTTTCATTTCGATTATGTTTTTATTCGATTCGATTATCTTCGTTTTGATTCGATTATTTTCGTTTCGATTCAATTCCATTCCATTCGATATTTATCGATTCGATGCGATTTGATTTTCTTCAATTCGATTGGATTCCATTCCATTTATTTCATTTCGATTTGATTATTTTTCTTTTGACTGTATTCTTTTTATTCCATTCGATTATTTTCGTTTTGATTCGATTTTCATTTCGATTGGATTATTTTTGTTTCAACTCAATTATTTTCGTTTCAACTCGATTGTTTTTGATTCGATTCGATTATTTTCGTTTCAATTCGAATTTTTAAATCGATTCGTTTATTTTCACTTCGATTTGATTATTTACGTTTCGATTCAATTATTTTCGATTCGATTCGATTATCTTCATTTCGATTCGATTATTTTCGTCTCGATTCGATTTTTTTCGATTCGATTTGATTCCATTCCATTCGATTTCTATCGATTCGATGTGATTTGATTTTCTTAGATTCGATTCGATTCGATTCCATTTTTTTCATTTCGATTTGATTATTTTTGTTTAGATTCTATTCTTTTTATTCCATTCGATTATTTTCATTTCGATTCGATTATTTTCATGTCGATTCGATTATTTTGGTTGCGACTCGATAATTTTCATTTCGATTCGGTTATTATCGATTTGATTCGATTATTTTCGTTTCTATTTTATTGTTTCGATTCGATTATTTTCATGTCGATTTAATTATTTTGGTTTCAACTCGATTATTTTCGCTTCTACTTGATTTTTTTCATTTCGATTCGATTATTTCCTATTCAATTTGATTATTTTCGATTCGATTCGATTATTTTAGTTTCGATTTGATTATTTTCGATTCGATTCGGTTATTTTCATGTGGATTTGATTATTTTGGTTTCGATTCGATTATTTTTGTATCGATTGATTATCTTCGTTTCGATTTGATTATTTTCTATTCGATTCGATTATTTTATGTCGATTCAATTCGTTTCTTTTCTATTCGAATTTTTTCGATTCGATTTGATTATTTTCAGTTAGATTTGTTTATTTTAGATTCGATTCAATTATTTTTGATTCGATTCGATTTTTCTCATTTCGATTTGATTATTTTCAATTCGATTTGATTTTTTTCGGTTCAATTCAATTTGTTTCTTTTCGATTCGATTATTTTCATTTCTATTTGGTTATTTTCGTTTCAATTCGATTATTTTCTATTCGATTCGATTATTTTCATGTCGATTCAATTCGTTTCTTTTCAATTCGAATTTTTTCGATTCGATCCGATTATTTTTTCGATTCGATTTTTCTCGTTTTGATTCATTATTTTTGTTTTGATTCGATTATTTTCTATTCGATTTGATTTTTTTCATGTCGATTTGATTATTTTGTTTTCGATTTGATTTTCATTTCGATTGATTATCTTCGTTTCGATTTCATCATTTTCTATTCTATTCGATTATTTTAGTTACTATTTGATTACTTTCGATTCGATTCCATTATTTTCATGTCGATTTGATTATTTTGGTTTCGTTTCTATTATTTTCGTTTCGATTGATTATTTTCGATTCGATTTGATTATTTTTGATTCAATTTGATTATTTTTGTTTCGATTTGATTATTTTTGATTCGATTTGATTTTTTTCATGTCAATTTGATTTTAGTTTCGATTTGATTATTTTCAATTCGATTTGATTTTTTTCATGTCGATATGATTTTAGTTTCGATTTGATTATTTTCGATTCGATTTGATTTTTTTTCATGTGGATTTGATTATTTTGGCTTCGATTTGATTTTCATTTCGATTGATTATTTTCGTTTCGATTATGTTTTTATTCGATTCGATTATCTTCGTTTTGATTCGATTATTTTCGTTTCGATTCAATTCCATTCCATTCGATATTTATCGATTCGATGCGATTTGATTTTCTTCAATTCGATTCGATTCCATTCCATTTTTTTCATTTCGATTTGATTATTTTTCTTTTGACTGTATTCTTTTTATTCCATTCGATTATTTTCGTTTTGATTCGATTTTCATTTCGATTGGATTATTTTTGTTTCAACTCAATTATTTTCGTTTCAACTCGATTGTTTTTGATTCGATTCGATTATTTTCGTTTCAATTCGAATTTTTAAATCGATTCGTTTATTTTCACTTCGATTTGATTATTTACATTTCGATTCAATTATTTTCGATTCGATTCGATTATTTTCATTTCGATTCGATTATTTTCGATTCGACTCGATTATTGTTGATTTGATTCGATTATTTTGGTTTCAATTTGATTACTTTTGATTCTATCTGATTATTTTCGTTTCGATGTGATTATTTTCGATTCAATTCGATTATTTTCATGTTGTGTGATTATTTTGGTTTCGATTATTTTCGTTTTGATGCGATTTTTTGTTTCGATTCGATTATTTTCGTTTCGATTATGTTTTTATTCAACTCGATTATCTTCATTTCGGTTCGATTATTTTCATTTCGATTCGATTTTTTTCGATTCGATTCGATTCCATTCCATTCGGTTTCTATTGATTCGATGAGATTTGATTTTCTTAGATTCGATTCGATTCCTTTTTTTTATTTCGATTTGATTATTTTTGTTTAGATTCTATTCTTTTTATTCCATCCGATTATTTTCGTTTCGATTCGATTATTTTCATGTCGATTCGATTATTTTGGTTGCGACTCGATTATTTTCGTTTCTATTTTATTATTTCGATTCGATTATTTTCATGTCGATTTAATTATTTTGGTTTCAACTCGATTATTTTCGCTTCTACTTGATTTTTTTCATTTCGATTCGATTATTTCCTATTCAATTTGATTATTTTCGATTCGATTTGATTATTTTAGTTTCGATTTGATTATTTTTGATTCGATTCAATTATTTTCATGTGGATTTGATTATTTTGGTTTCAATTCGATTATTTTTGTATCGATTGATTATTTTCGTTTTGATTCGATTATGTTCTATTCGATTCGATTATTTTCATGTCGATTCAATTTGTTTCTTTTGTATTCGAATTTTTTCGATTCGATTCGATTATTTTCTTTTCAATTCGATTTTTCTCGTTTCGATTCATTATTTTTGTTTCGATTCGATTATTTTCTATTCGATTTGATTATTTTCATGTCGATTTAATTCGTTTCTTTTCGATTCGAATTTTTACGTTTCGATTCGATTATTTTCTATCCGATTCGATTATTTTCATGTCGATTCAATTCGTTTCTTTTCAATTCGAATTTTTTCGATTCGATCCGTTTATTTTCTTTTCGATTCGATTATTTTCGTTTCGAGTCGATTATTTTCGTTTCGATTTGACTTTTCTCATCTCGATTCGATTATTTTCATTTCTATTTGATTATTTTCGATTTGATTATTTTTGATTTGATTTTTTTCGCTTCTACATGATTTTTTCGTTTCGATTCATTTATTTTCGTTTCGATTCAATCATTATTGTTTTGATTCATTTATTTTCGTTTCGATTCGATATTTTCGATTCAATTCGAATCGATTTTTTCGATTCGATGCTATTCGATTGGATTTTTTTCTTTTCGATTCGATTATTTTTGTGTTTCAATTTGATTTTTTTTCGTTTCAATTCGATCATTGTCGTTTTGATTATTTATTTTCGTTTCGATTCAATTATTTTAATTTCGATTCGGTTATTTTCGTTTCGATTTGATTATTTTCTGTTCAATTAGATTATATTCGTTTCGATTTGATTATTTTTAATTTGATTCGATTTTCGTTTCGATTGATTATTTTCATTTCGATTCGATTATTTTCTATTCGACTTGATTATTTTCGATTCGATCAATTATTTTCATGTGGATTTGAATATTTTGGTTTCGATTCGATTATTTTCATTTCAATTGATTATTTTCGTTTCGATTTGATTATTTTCTATTCGATTTGATTTTTTTCGATTCGATTCAATTCGTTTCTTTTCTATTCGAATTTTTTCGATTCAATTTGATTATTTTCAGTTAGATTTGTTTTAGATTCGATTCAATTATTTTTGATTCGATTTGATTTTTCTCATTTCGATTTGATTATTTTCGATTCGATTTGATTTTTTCGATTCAATTCAATTCGCTTCTTTTTGATTCAATTATTTTCGTTTCTATTTGATTATTTTCGTTTCGATTTGATTATTTTTATTTCGATTAGATTATTTTCGATTCAATTTAATTATTTTCGCTTCTACTTGATTTTTTTCATTTCGATTCGATTATTTTGGTTTCGATTTGATTATTTTCGATTCGATTATTTTCATATCGATTTGATTATTTTGGTTTCGATTCCATTATTTCCGATTCGATTTGATTATTTTCGATTCGATTTGATTATTTTCGATTCGATTCGGTTATTTTCATTTCCATTTAATTATTTTGGTTTCGATTAGATTATTTTCGCTTCTACTTGATTTTTTTCATTTCAATTCGATTATTTTCTATTCGATTTGATTTTTTTCGATTCGATTCAATTCGTTTCTTTTCGATTCGAATTTTTTGATTCGATTCGTTTATTTTCGTTTTGATGTGATTATTTTCGATTCGATTCGATTATTTTCATTTTGATTGATTATTTTGGTTTCGATTCGATTATTTTCGTTTTGATGCGATTTTTTTCGTTTCGATTCGCTTATTTTCGTTTCGATTATGTTTTTATTCGATTCGGTTATCTTCGTTTTGATTCGATTATTTTCGTTTCGATTCAATTCCATTCCATTCGATATTTATCAATTCGATGCGATTTGATTTTCTTCAATTCGATTCGATTCCATTCCATTTTTTTCATTTCGATTTGATTATTTTTCTTTTGACTGTATTCTTTTTATTCCATTCGATTATTTTCGTTTTGATTCGATTTTCATTTCGATTGGATTATTTTTGTTTCAACTCCATTATTTTCGTTTCAACTCGATTGTTTTTGATTCGATTCGATTATTTTCGTTTCAATTCGAATTTTTAAATCGATTCGTTTATTTTCACTTCGATTTGATTATTTACGTTTCGATTCAATTATTTTCGATTCGATTCGATTATCTTCATTTCGATTCGATTATTTTCGTTTCGATTCGATTTTTTTCGATTCGATTTGATTCCATTCCATTCGATTTCTATCGATTCGATGTGATTTGATTTTCTTAGATTCGATTCGATTCGATTCCATTTTTTTCATTTCGATTTGATTATTTTTGTTTAGATTCTATTCTTTTTATTCCATTCGATTATTTTCATTTCGATTCGATTATTTTCATGTCGATTCGATTATTTTGGTTGCGACTCGATAATTTTCATTTCGATTCGGTTATTATCGATTTGATTCGATTATTTTCGTTTCTATTTTATTATTTCGATTCGATTATTTTCATGTCGATTTAATTATTTTGGTTTCAACTCGATTATTTTCGCTTCTACTTGATTTTTTTCATTTCGATTCGATTATTTCCTATTCAATTTGATTATTTTCGATTCGATTCGATTATTTTAGTTTCGATTCGATTATTTTCATGTGGATTTGATTATTTTGGTTTCGATTCGATTATTTTTGTATCGATTGATTATCTTCGTTTCGATTTGATTATTTTCTATTCGATTCGATTATTTTCATGTCGATTCAATTCGTTTCTTTTCTATTCGAGTTTTTTCGATTCGATTTGATTATTTTCAGTTAGATTTGTTTATTTTAGATTCGATTCAATTATTTTTGATTCGATTCGATTTTTCTCATTTCGATTTGATTATTTTCAATTCGATTTGATTTTTTTCGATTCAATTCAATTTGTTTCTTTTCGATTCGATTATTTTCATTTCTATTTGGTTATTTTCGTTTCAATTCGATTATTTTCTATTCGATTCGATTATTTTCATGTCGATTCAATTCGTTTCTTTTCAATTCGAATTTTTTCGATTCGATCCGATTATTTTCTTTTCGATTCGATTTTTCTCGTTTTGATTCATTATTTTTGTTTTGATTCGATTATTTTCTATTCGATTTGATTTTTTTCATGTCGATTTGATTATTTTGTTTTCGATTAGATTTTCATTTCGATTGATTATTTTCGTTTCGATTTCATCATTTTCTATTCTATTCGATTATTTTAGTTACTATTTGATTACTTTCGATTCGATTCCATTATTTTCATGTCGATTTGATTATTTTGGTTTCGTTTCTATTATTTTCGTTTCGATTGATTATTTTCGATTCGATTTGATTATTTTTGATTCAATTTGATTATTTTTGTTTCGATTTGATTATTTTTGATTCGATTTGATTTTTTTCATGTCAATTTGATTTTAGTTTCGATTTGATTATTTTCAATTCGATTTGATTTTTTTCATGTCGATATGATTTTAGTTTCGATTTGATTATTTTCGATTCGATTTGATTTTTTTCATGTGGATTTGATTATTTTGGCTTCGATTTGATTTTCATTTCGATTGATTATTTTCGTTTCGATTATGTTTTTATTCGATTCGATTATCTTCGTTTTGATTCGATTATTTTCGTTTCGATTCAATTCCATTCCATTCGATATTTATCGATTCGATGCGATTTGATTTTCTTCAATTCGATTCGATTCCATTCCATTTTTTTCATTTCGATTTGATTATTTTTCTTTTGACTGTATTCTTTTTATTCCATTCGATTATTTTCGTTTTGATTCGATTTTCATTTCGATTGGATTATTTTTGTTTCAACTCCATTATTTTCGTTTCAACTCGATTGTTTTTGATTCGATTCGATTATTTTCGTTTCAATTCGAATTTTTAAATCGATTCGTTTATTTTCACTTCGATTTGATTATTTACATTTCGATTCAATTATTTTCGATTCGATTCGATTATTTTCATTTCGATTCGATTATTTTCGATTCGACTCGATTATTGTTGATTTGATTCGATTATTTTGGTTTCAATTTGATTACTTTTGATTCTATCTGATTATTTTCGTTTCGATGTGATTATTTTCGATTCAATTCGATTATTTTCATGTTGTGTGATTATTTTGGTTTCGATTATTTTCGTTTTGATGCGATTTTTTGTTTCGATTCGATTATTTTCGTTTCGATTATGTTTTTATTCAACTCGATTATCTTCATTTCGGTTCGATTATTTTCATTTCGATTCGATTTTTTTCGATTCGATTCGATTCCATTCCATTCGGTTTCTATTGATTCGATGAGATTTGATTTTCTTAGATTCGATTCGATTCCTTTTTTTTATTTCGATTTGATTATTTTTGTTTAGATTCTATTCTTTTTATTCCATCCGATTATTTTCGTTTCGATTCGATTATTTTCATGTCGATTCGATTATTTTGGTTGCGACTCGATTATTTTCGTTTCTATTTTATTATTTCGATTCGATTATTTTCATGTCGATTTAATTATTTTGGTTTCAACTCGATTATTTTCGCTTCCACTTGATTTTTTTCATTTCGATTCGATTATTTCCTATTCAATTTGATTATTTTCGACTCGATTTGATTATTTTAGTTTCGATTTGATTATTTTTGATTCGATTCGATTATTTTCATGTGGATTTGATTATTTTGGTTTCAATTCGATTATTTTTGTATCGATTGATTATTTTCGTTTTGATTCGATTATTTTCTATTCGATTCGATTATTTTCATGTCGATTCAATTTGTTTCTTTTGTATTCGAATTTTTTCGATTCGATTCGATTATTTTCTTTTCAATTCGATTTTTCTCGTTTCGATTCATTATTTTTGTTTCGATTCGATTATTTTCTATTCGATTTGATTATTTTCATGTCGATTTAATTCGTTTCTTTTCGATTCGAATTTTTACGTTTCGATTCGATTATTTTCTATCCGATTCGATTATTTTCATGTCGATTCAATTCGTTTCTTTTCAATTCGAATTTTTTCGATTCGATCCGTTTATTTTCTTTTCGATTCGATTATTTTCGTTTCGATTCGATTATTTTCATTTCGATTTGACTTTTCTCATCTCGATTAGATTATTTTCATTTCTATTTGATTATTTTCGATTTGATTATTTTTGATTTGATTTTTTTCGCTTCTACATGATTTTTTCGTTTCGATTCATTTATTTTCGTTTCGATTCAATCATTATTGTTTTGATTCATTTATTTTCGTTTCGATTCGATATTTTCGATTCAATTCGAATCGATTTTTTCGATTCGATGCTATTCGATTGGATTTTTTTCTTTTCGATTCGATATTTTTGTGTTTCAATTTGATTTTTTTTCGTTTCAATTCGATCATTGTCGTTTTGATTATTTATTTTCGTTTCGATTCAATTATTTTAATTTCGATTCGGTTATTTTCGTTTCGATTTGATTATTTTCTATTCAATTAGATTATATTCGTTTCGATTTGATTATTTTTAATTTGATTCGATTTTCGTTTCGATTGATTATTTTCATTTCGATTCGATTATTTTCTATTCGACTTGATTATTTTCGATTCGATCAATTATTTTCATGTGGATTTGAATATTTTGGTTTCGATTCGATTATTTTCATTTCAATTGATTATTTTCGTTTCGATTTGATTATTTTCTATTCGATTTGATTTTTTTCGATTCGATTCAATTCGTTTCTTTTCTATTCGAATTTTTTCGATTCAATTTGATTATTTTCAGTTAGATTTGTTTTAGATTCGATTCAATTATTTTTGATTCGATTTGATTTTTCTCATTTCGATTTGATTATTTTCGATTCGATTTGATTTTTTTCGATTCAATTCAATTCGCTTCTTTTTGATTCAATTATTTTCGTTTCTATTTGATTATTTTCGTTTCGATTTGATTATTTTTATTTCGATTAGATTATTTTCGATTCGATTTAATTATTTTCGCTTCTACTTGATTTTTTTCATTTCGATTCGATTATTTTGGTTTCGATTTGATTATTTTCGATTCGATTATTTTCATATCGATTTGATTATTTTGGTTTCGATTCCATTATTTCCGATTCGATTTGATTATTTTCGATTCGATTTGATTATTTTCGATTCGATTCGGTTATTTTCATTTCCATTTAATTATTTTGGTTTCGATTAGATTATTTTCGCTTCTACTTGATTTTTTTCATTTCAATTCGATTATTTTCTATTCGATTTGATTTTTTTCGATTCGATTCAATTCGTTTCTTTTCGATTCGAATTTTTTGATTCGATTCGTTTATTTTCGTTTTGATGTGATTATTTTCGATTCGATTCGATTATTTTCATTTTGATTGATTATTTTGGTTTCGATTCGATTATTTTCGTTTTGATGCGATTTTTTTCGTTTCGATTCGCTTATTTTCGTTTCGATTATGTTTTTATTCGATTCGATTATCTTCGTTTTGATTCGATTATTTTCGTTTCGATTCAATTCCATTCCATTCGATATTTATCGATTCGATGCGATTTGATTTTCTTCAATTCGATTGGATTCCATTCCATTTATTTCATTTCGATTTGATTATTTTTCTTTTGACTGTATTCTTTTTATTCCATTCGATTATTTTCGTTTTGATTCGATTTTCATTTCGATTGGATTATTTTTGTTTCAACTCAATTATTTTCGTTTCAACTCGATTGTTTTTGATTCGATTCGATTATTTTCGTTTCAATTCGAATTTTTAAATCGATTCGTTTATTTTCACTTCGATTTGATTATTTACGTTTCGATTCAATTATTTTCGATTCGATTCGATTATCTTCATTTCGATTCGATTATTTTCGTCTCGATTCGATTTTTTTCGATTCGATTTGATTCCATTCCATTCGATTTCTATCGATTCGATGTGATTTGATTTTCTTAGATTCGATTCGATTCGATTCCATTTTTTTCATTTCGATTTGATTATTTTTGTTTAGATTCTATTCTTTTTATTCCATTCGATTATTTTCATTTCGATTCGATTATTTTCATGTCGATTCGATTATTTTGGTTGCGACTCGATAATTTTCATTTCGATTCGGTTATTATCGATTTGATTCGATTATTTTCGTTTCTATTTTATTATTTCGATTCGATTATTTTCATGTCGATTTAATTATTTTGGTTTCAACTCGATTATTTTCGCTTCTATTTGATTTTTTTCATTTCGATTCGATTATTTCCTATTCAATTTGATTATTTTCGATTCGATTCGATTATTTTAGTTTCGATTCGATTATTTTCATGTGGATTTGATTATTTTGGTTTCGATTCGATTATTTTTGTATCGATTGATTATCTTCGTTTCGATTTGATTATTTTCTATTCGATTCGATTATTTTCATGTCGATTCAATTCGTTTCTTTTCTATTCGAGTTTTTTCGATTCGATTTGATTATTTTCAGTTAGATTTGTTTATTTTAGATTCGATTCAATTATTTTTGATTCGATTCGATTTTTCTCATTTCGATTTGATTATTTTCAATTCGATTTGATTTTTTTCGGTTCAATTCAATTTGTTTCTTTTCGATTCGATTATTTTCATTTCTATTTGATTATTTTCGTTTCAATTCGATTATTTTCTATTCGATTCGATTATTTTCATGTCGATTCAATTCGTTTCTTTTCAATTCGAATTTTTTCGATTCGATCCGATTATTTTCTTTTCGATTCGATTTTTCTCGTTTTGATTCATTATTTTTGTTTTGATTCGATTATTTTCTATTCGATTTGATTTTTTTCATGTCGATTTGATTATTTTGTTTTCGATTAGATTTTCATTTCGATTGATTATTTTCGTTTCGATTTCATCATTTTCTATTCTATTCGATTATTTTAGTTACTATTTGATTACTTTCGATTCGATTCCATTATTTTCATGTCGATTTGATTATTTTGGTTTCGTTTCTATTATTTTCGTTTCGATTGATTATTTTCGATTCGATTTGATTATTTTTGATTCAATTTGATTATTTTTGTTTCGATTTGATTATTTTTGATTCGATTTGATTTTTTTCATGTCAATTTGATTTTAGTTTCGATTTGATTATTTTCAATTCGATTTGATTTTTTTCATGTCGATATGATTTTAGTTTCGATTTGATTATTTTCGATTCGATTTGATTTTTTTCATGTGGATTTGATTATTTTGGCTTCGATTTGATTTTCATTTCGATTGATTATTTTCGTTTCGATTATGTTTTTATTCGATTCGATTATCTTCGTTTTGATTCGATTATTTTCGTTTCGATTCAATTCCATTCCATTCGATATTTATCGATTCGATGCGATTTGATTTTCTTCAATTCGATTCGATTCCATTCCATTTTTTTCATTTCGATTTGATTATTTTTCTTTTGACTGTATTCTTTTTATTCCATTCGATTATTTTCGTTTTGATTCGATTTTCATTTCGATTGGATTATTTTTGTTTCAACTCCATTATTTTCGTTTCAACTCGATTGTTTTTGATTCGATTCGATTATTTTCGTTTCAATTCGAATTTTTAAATCGATTCGTTTATTTTCACTTCGATTTGATTATTTACATTTCGATTCAATTATTTTCGATTCGATTCGATTATTTTCATTTCGATTCGATTATTTTCGATTCGACTCGATTATTGTTGATTTGATTCGATTATTTTGGTTTCAATTTGATTACTTTTGATTCTATCTGATTATTTTCGTTTCGATGTGATTATTTTCGATTCAATTCGATTATTTTCATGTTGTGTGATTATTTTGGTTTCGATTATTTTCGTTTTGATGCGATTTTTTGTTTCGATTCGATTATTTTCGTTTCGATTATGTTTTTATTCAACTCGATTATCTTCATTTCGGTTCGATTATTTTCATTTCGATTCGATTTTTTTCGATTCGATTCGATTCCATTCCATTCGGTTTCTATTGATTCGATGAGATTTGATTTTCTTAGATTCGATTCGATTCCTTTTTTTTATTTCGATTTGATTATTTTTGTTTAGATTCTATTCTTTTTATTCCATCCGATTATTTTCGTTTCGATTCGATTATTTTCATGTCGATTCGATTATTTTGGTTGCGACTCGATTATTTTCGTTTCTATTTTATTATTTCGATTCGATTATTTTCATGTCGATTTAATTATTTTGGTTTCAACTCGATTATTTTCGCTTCCACTTGATTTTTTTCATTTCGATTCGATTATTTCCTATTCAATTTGATTATTTTCGACTCGATTTGATTATTTTAGTTTCGATTTGATTATTTTTGATTCGATTCGATTATTTTCATGTGGATTTGATTATTTTGGTTTCAATTCGATTATTTTTGTATCGATTGATTATTTTCGTTTTGATTCGATTATTTTCTATTCGATTCGATTATTTTCATGTCGATTCAATTTGTTTCTTTTGTATTCGAATTTTTTCGATTCGATTCGATTATTTTCTTTTCAATTCGATTTTTCTCGTTTCGATTCATTATTTTTGTTTCGATTCGATTATTTTCTATTCGATTTGATTATTTTCATGTCGATTTAATTCGTTTCTTTTCGATTCGAATTTTTACGTTTCGATTCGATTATTTTCTATCCGATTCGATTATTTTCATGTCGATTCAATTCGTTTCTTTTCAATTCGAATTTTTTCGATTCGATCCGTTTATTTTCTTTTCGATTCGATTATTTTCGTTTCGATTCGATTATTTTCATTTCGATTTGACTTTTCTCATCTCGATTAGATTATTTTCATTTCTATTTGATTATTTTCGATTTGATTATTTTTGATTTGATTTTTTTCGCTTCTACATGATTTTTTCGTTTCGATTCATTTATTTTCGTTTCGATTCAATCATTATTGTTTTGATTCATTTATTTTCGTTTCGATTCGATATTTTCGATTCAATTCGAATCGATTTTTTCGATTCGATGCTATTCGATTGGATTTTTTTCTTTTCGATTCGATATTTTTGTGTTTCAATTTGATTTTTTTTCGTTTCAATTCGATCATTGTCGTTTTGATTATTTATTTTCGTTTCGATTCAATTATTTTAATTTCGATTCGGTTATTTTCGTTTCGATTTGATTATTTTCTATTCAATTAGATTATATTCGTTTCGATTTGATTATTTTTAATTTGATTCGATTTTCGTTTCGATTGATTATTTTCATTTCGATTCGATTATTTTCTATTCGACTTGATTATTTTCGATTCGATCAATTATTTTCATGTGGATTTGAATATTTTGGTTTCGATTCGATTATTTTCATTTCAATTGATTATTTTCGTTTCGATTTGATTATTTTCTATTCGATTTGATTTTTTTCGATTCGATTCAATTCGTTTCTTTTCTATTCGAATTTTTTCGATTCAATTTGATTATTTTCAGTTAGATTTGTTTTAGATTCGATTCAATTATTTTTGATTCGATTTGATTTTTCTCATTTCGATTTGATTATTTTCGATTCGATTTGATTTTTTTCGATTCAATTCAATTCGCTTCTTTTTGATTCAATTATTTTCGTTTCTATTTGATTATTTTCGTTTCGATTTGATTATTTTTATTTCGATTAGATTATTTTCGATTCGATTTAATTATTTTCGCTTCTACTTGATTTTTTTCATTTCGATTCGATTATTTTGGTTTCGATTTGATTATTTTCGATTCGATTATTTTCATATCGATTTGATTATTTTGGTTTCGATTCCATTATTTCCGATTCGATTTGATTATTTTCGATTCGATTTGATTATTTTCGATTCGATTCGGTTATTTTCATTTCCATTTAATTATTTTGGTTTCGATTAGATTATTTTCGCTTCTACTTGATTTTTTTCATTTCAATTCGATTATTTTCTATTCGATTTGATTTTTTTCGATTCGATTCAATTCGTTTCTTTTCGATTCGAATTTTTTGATTCGATTCGTTTATTTTCGTTTTGATGTGATTATTTTCGATTCGATTCGATTATTTTCATTTTGATTGATTATTTTGGTTTCGATTCGATTATTTTCGTTTTGATGCGATTTTTTTCGTTTCGATTCGCTTATTTTCGTTTCGATTATGTTTTTATTCGATTCGATTATCTTCGTTTTGATTCGATTATTTTCGTTTCGATTCAATTCCATTCCATTCGATATTTATCGATTCGATGCGATTTGATTTTCTTCAATTCGATTGGATTCCATTCCATTTATTTCATTTCGATTTGATTATTTTTCTTTTGACTGTATTCTTTTTATTCCATTCGATTATTTTCGTTTTGATTCGATTTTCATTTCGATTGGATTATTTTTGTTTCAACTCAATTATTTTCGTTTCAACTCGATTGTTTTTGATTCGATTCGATTATTTTCGTTTCAATTCGAATTTTTAAATCGATTCGTTTATTTTCACTTCGATTTGATTATTTACGTTTCGATTCAATTATTTTCGATTCGATTCGATTATCTTCATTTCGATTCGATTATTTTCGTCTCGATTCGATTTTTTTCGATTCGATTTGATTCCATTCCATTCGATTTCTATCGATTCGATGTGATTTGATTTTCTTAGATTCGATTCGATTCGATTCCATTTTTTTCATTTCGATTTGATTATTTTTGTTTAGATTCTATTCTTTTTATTCCATTCGATTATTTTCATTTCGATTCGATTATTTTCATGTCGATTCGATTATTTTGGTTGCGACTCGATAATTTTCATTTCGATTCGGTTATTATCGATTTGATTCGATTATTTTCGTTTCTATTTTATTATTTCGATTCGATTATTTTCATGTCGATTTAATTATTTTGGTTTCAACTCGATTATTTTCGCTTCTACTTGATTTTTTTCATTTCGATTCGATTATTTCCTATTCAATTTGATTATTTTCGATTCGATTCGATTATTTTAGTTTCGATTCGATTATTTTCATGTGGATTTGATTATTTTGGTTTCGATTCGATTATTTTTGTATCGATTGATTATCTTCGTTTCGATTTGATTATTTTCTATTCGATTCGATTATTTTCATGTCGATTCAATTCGTTTCTTTTCTATTCGAGTTTTTTCGATTCGATTTGATTATTTTCAGTTAGATTTGTTTATTTTAGATTCGATTCAATTATTTTTGATTCGATTCGATTTTTCTCATTTCGATTTGATTATTTTCAATTCGATTTGATTTTTTTCGGTTCAATTCAATTTGTTTCTTTTCGATTCGATTATTTTCATTTCTATTTGATTATTTTCGTTTCAATTCGATTATTTTCTATTCGATTCGATTATTTTCATGTCGATTCAATTCGTTTCTTTTCAATTCGAATTTTTTCGATTCGATCCGATTATTTTCTTTTCGATTCGATTTTTCTCGTTTTGATTCATTATTTTTGTTTTGATTCGATTATTTTCTATTCGATTTGATTTTTTTCATGTCGATTTGATTATTTTGTTTTCGATTAGATTTTCATTTCGATTGATTATTTTCGTTTCGATTTCATCATTTTCTATTCTATTCGATTATTTTAGTTACTATTTGATTACTTTCGATTCGATTCCATTATTTTCATGTCGATTTGATTATTTTGGTTTCGTTTCTATTATTTTCGTTTCGATTGATTATTTTCGATTCGATTTGATTATTTTTGATTCAATTTGATTATTTTTGTTTCGATTTGATTATTTTTGATTCGATTTGATTTTTTTCATGTCAATTTGATTTTAGTTTCGATTTGATTATTTTCAATTCGATTTGATTTTTTTCATGTCGATATGATTTTAGTTTCGATTTGATTATTTTCGATTCGATTTGATTTTTTTCATGTGGATTTGATTATTTTGGCTTCGATTTGATTTTCATTTCGATTGATTATTTTCGTTTCGATTATGTTTTTATTCGATTCGATTATCTTCGTTTTGATTCGATTATTTTCGTTTCGATTCAATTCCATTCCATTCGATATTTATCGATTCGATGCGATTTGATTTTCTTCAATTCGATTCGATTCCATTCCATTTTTTTCATTTCGATTTGATTATTTTTCTTTTGACTGTATTCTTTTTATTCCATTCGATTATTTTCGTTTTGATTCGATTTTCATTTCGATTGGATTATTTTTGTTTCAACTCCATTATTTTCGTTTCAACTCGATTGTTTTTGATTCGATTCGATTATTTTCGTTTCAATTCGAATTTTTAAATCGATTCGTTTATTTTCACTTCGATTTGATTATTTACATTTCGATTCAATTATTTTCGATTCGATTCGATTATTTTCATTTCGATTCGATTATTTTCGATTCGACTCGATTATTGTTGATTTGATTCGATTATTTTGGTTTCAATTTGATTACTTTTGATTCTATCTGATTATTTTCGTTTCGATGTGATTATTTTCGATTCAATTCGATTATTTTCATGTTGTGTGATTATTTTGGTTTCGATTATTTTCGTTTTGATGCGATTTTTTGTTTCGATTCGATTATTTTCGTTTCGATTATGTTTTTATTCAACTCGATTATCTTCATTTCGGTTCGATTATTTTCATTTCGATTCGATTTTTTTCGATTCGATTCGATTCCATTCCATTCGGTTTCTATTGATTCGATGAGATTTGATTTTCTTAGATTCGATTCGATTCCTTTTTTTTATTTCGATTTGATTATTTTTGTTTAGATTCTATTCTTTTTATTCCATCCGATTATTTTCGTTTCGATTCGATTATTTTCATGTCGATTCGATTATTTTGGTTGCGACTCGATTATTTTCGTTTCTATTTTATTATTTCGATTCGATTATTTTCATGTCGATTTAATTATTTTGGTTTCAACTCGATTATTTTCGCTTCCACTTGATTTTTTTCATTTCGATTCGATTATTTCCTATTCAATTTGATTATTTTCGACTCGATTTGATTATTTTAGTTTCGATTTGATTATTTTTGATTCGATTCGATTATTTTCATGTGGATTTGATTATTTTGGTTTCAATTCGATTATTTTTGTATCGATTGATTATTTTCGTTTTGATTCGATTATTTTCTATTCGATTCGATTATTTTCATGTCGATTCAATTTGTTTCTTTTGTATTCGAATTTTTTCGATTCGATTCGATTATTTTCTTTTCAATTCGATTTTTCTCGTTTCGATTCATTATTTTTGTTTCGATTCGATTATTTTCTATTCGATTTGATTATTTTCATGTCGATTTAATTCGTTTCTTTTCGATTCGAATTTTTACGTTTCGATTCGATTATTTTCTATCCGATTCGATTATTTTCATGTCGATTCAATTCGTTTCTTTTCAATTCGAATTTTTTCGATTCGATCCGTTTATTTTCTTTTCGATTCGATTATTTTCGTTTCGATTCGATTATTTTCGTTTCGATTTGACTTTTCTCATCTCGATTCGATTATTTTCATTTCTATTTGATTATTTTCGATTTGATTATTTTTGATTTGATTTTTTTCGCTTCTACATGATTTTTTCGTTTCGATTCATTTATTTTCGTTTCGATTCAATCATTATTGTTTTGATTCATTTATTTTCGTTTCGATTCGATATTTTCGATTCAATTCGAATCGATTTTTTCGATTCGATGCTATTCGATTGGATTTTTTTCTTTTCGATTCGATTATTTTTGTGTTTCAATTTGATTTTTTTTCGTTTCAATTCGATCATTGTCGTTTTGATTATTTATTTTCGTTTCGATTCAATTATTTTAATTTCGATTCGGTTATTTTCGTTTCGATTTGATTATTTTCTGTTCAATTAGATTATATTCGTTTCGATTTGATTATTTTTAATTTGATTCGATTTTCGTTTCGATTGATTATTTTCATTTCGATTCGATTATTTTCTATTCGACTTGATTATTTTCGATTCGATCAATTATTTTCATGTGGATTTGAATATTTTGGTTTCGATTCGATTATTTTCATTTCAATTGATTATTTTCGTTTCGATTTGATTATTTTCTATTCGATTTGATTTTTTTCGATTCGATTCAATTCGTTTCTTTTCTATTCGAATTTTTTCGATTCAATTTGATTATTTTCAGTTAGATTTGTTTTAGATTCGATTCAATTATTTTTGATTCGATTTGATTTTTCTCATTTCGATTTGATTATTTTCGATTCGATTTGATTTTTTCGATTCAATTCAATTCGCTTCTTTTTGATTCAATTATTTTCGTTTCTATTTGATTATTTTCGTTTCGATTTGATTATTTTTATTTCAATTAGATTATTTTCGATTCGATTTAATTATTTTCGCTTCTACTTGATTTTTTTCATTTCGATTCGATTATTTTGGTTTCGATTTGATTATTTTCGATTCGATTATTTTCATATCGATTTGATTATTTTGGTTTCGATTCCATTATTTCCGATTCGATTTGATTATTTTCGATTCGATTTGATTATTTTCGATTCGATTCGGTTATTTTCATTTCCATTTAATTATTTTGGTTTCGATTAGATTATTTTCGCTTCTACTTGATTTTTTTCATTTCAATTCGATTATTTTCTATTCGATTTGATTTTTTTCGATTCGATTCAATTCGTTTCTTTTCGATTCGAATTTTTTGATTCGATTCGTTTATTTTCGTTTTGATGTGATTATTTTCGATTCGATTCGATTATTTTCATTTTGATTGATTATTTTGGTTTCGATTCGATTATTTTCGTTTTGATGCGATTTTTTTCGTTTCGATTCGCTTATTTTCGTTTCGATTATGTTTTTATTCGATTCGATTATCTTCGTTTTGATTCGATTATTTTCGTTTCGATTCAATTCCATTCCATTCGATATTTATCGATTCGATGCGATTTGATTTTCTTCAATTCGATTCGATTCCATTCCATTTTTTTCATTTCGATTTGATTATTTTTCTTTTGACTGTATTCTTTTTATTCCATTCGATTATTTTCGTTTTGATTCGATTTTCATTTCGATTGGATTATTTTTGTTTCAACTCAATTATTTTCGTTTCAACTCGATTGTTTTTGATTCGATTCGATTATTTTCGTTTCAATTCGAATTTTTAAATCGATTCGTTTATTTTCACTTCGATTTGATTATTTACGTTTCGATTCAATTATTTTCGATTCGATTCGATTATCTTCATTTCGATTCGATTATTTTCGTTTCGATTCGATTTTTTTCGATTCGATTTGATTCCATTCCATTCGATTTCTATCGATTCGATGTGATTTGATTTTCTTAGATTCGATTCGATTCGATTCCATTTTTTTCATTTCGATTTGATTATTTTTGTTTAGATTCTATTCTTTTTATTCCATTCGATTATTTTCATTTCGATTCGATTATTTTCATGTCGATTCGATTATTTTGGTTGCGACTCGATAATTTTCATTTCGATTCGGTTATTATCGATTTGATTCGATTATTTTCGTTTCTATTTTATTATTTCGATTCGATTATTTTCATGTCGATTTAATTATTTTGGTTTCAACTCGATTATTTTCGCTTCTACTTGATTTTTTTCATTTCGATTCGATTATTTCCTATTCAATTTGATTATTTTCGATTCGATTCGGTTATTTTCGTTTCGATTCGCTTATTTTCATGTGGATTTGATTATTTTGGTTTCGATTCGATTATTTTTGTATCGATTGATTATCTTCGTTTCGATTTGATTATTTTCTATTCGATTCGATTATTTTCATGTCGATTCAATTCGTTTCTTTTCTATTCGAGTTTTTTCGATTCGATTTGATTATTTTCAGTTAGATTTGTTTATTTTAGATTCGATTCAATTATTTTTGATTCGATTCGATTTTTCTCATTTCGATTTGATTATTTTCAATTCGATTTGATTTTTTTCGGTTCAATTCAATTTGTTTCTTTTCGATTCGATTATTTTCATTTCTATTTGATTATTTTCGTTTCAATTCGATTATTTTCTATTCGATTCGATTATTTTCATGTCGATTCAATTCGTTTCTTTTCAATTCGAATTTTTTCGATTCGATCCGATTATTTTCTTTTCGATTCGATTTTTCTCGTTTTGATTCATTATTTTTGTTTTGATTCGATTATTTTCTATTCGATTTGATTTTTTTCATGTCGATTTGATTATTTTGTTTTCGATTAGATTTTCATTTCGATTGATTATTTTCGTTTCGATTTCATCATTTTCTATTCTATTCGATTATTTTAGTTACTATTTGATTACTTTCGATTCGATTCCATTATTTTCATGTCGATTTGATTATTTTGGTTTCGTTTCTATTATTTTCGTTTCGATTGATTATTTTCGATTCGATTTGATTATTTTTGATTCAATTTGATTATTTTTGTTTCGATTTGATTATTTTTGATTCGATTTGATTTTTTTCATGTCAATTTGATTTTAGTTTCGATTTGATTATTTTCAATTCGATTTGATTTTTTTCATGTCGATATGATTTTAGTTTCGATTTGATTATTTTCGATTCGATTTGATTTTTTTCATGTGGATTTGATTATTTTGGCTTCGATTTGATTTTCATTTCGATTGATTATTTTCGTTTCGATTATGTTTTTATTCGATTCGATTATCTTCGTTTTGATTCGATTATTTTCGTTTCGATTCAATTCCATTCCATTCGATATTTATCGATTCGATGCGATTTGATTTTCTTCAATTCGATTCGATTCCATTCCATTTTTTTCATTTCGATTTGATTATTTTTCTTTTGACTGTATTCTTTTTATTCCATTCGATTATTTTCGTTTTGATTCGATTTTCATTTCGATTGGATTATTTTTGTTTCAACTCCATTATTTTCGTTTCAACTCGATTGTTTTTGATTCGATTCGATTATTTTCGTTTCAATTCGAATTTTTAAATCGATTCGTTTATTTTCACTTCGATTTGATTATTTACATTTCGATTCAATTATTTTCGATTCGATTCGATTATTTTCATTTCGATTCGATTATTTTCGATTCGACTCGATTATTGTTGATTTGATTCGATTATTTTGGTTTCAATTTGATTACTTTTGATTCTATCTGATTATTTTCGTTTCGATGTGATTATTTTCGATTCAATTCGATTATTTTCATGTTGTGTGATTATTTTGGTTTCGATTATTTTCGTTTTGATGCGATTTTTTGTTTCGATTCGATTATTTTCGTTTCGATTATGTTTTTATTCAACTCGATTATCTTCATTTCGGTTCGATTATTTTCATTTCGATTCGATTTTTTTCGATTCGATTCGATTCCATTCCATTCGGTTTCTATTGATTCGATGAGATTTGATTTTCTTAGATTCGATTCGATTCCTTTTTTTTATTTCGATTTGATTATTTTTGTTTAGATTCTATTCTTTTTATTCCATCCGATTATTTTCGTTTCGATTCGATTATTTTCATGTCGATTCGATTATTTTGGTTGCGACTCGATTATTTTCGTTTCTATTTTATTATTTCGATTCGATTATTTTCATGTCGATTTAATTATTTTGGTTTCAACTCGATTATTTTCGCTTCTACTTGATTTTTTTCATTTCGATTCGATTATTTCCTATTCAATTTGATTATTTTCGATTCGATTTGATTATTTTAGTTTCGATTTGATTATTTTCGATTCGATTCGATTATTTTCATGTGGATTTGATTATTTTGGTTTCAATTCGATTATTTTTGTATCGATTGATTATTTTCGTTTTGATTCGATTATGTTCTATTCGATTCGATTATTTTCATGTCGATTCAATTTGTTTCTTTTGTATTCGAATTTTTTCGATTCGATTCGATTATTTTCTTTTCAATTCGATTTTTCTCGTTTCGATTCATTATTTTTGTTTCGATTCGATTATTTTCTATTCGATTTGATTATTTTCATGTCGATTTAATTCGTTTCTTTTCGATTCGAATTTTTACGTTTCGATTCGATTATTTTCTATCCGATTCGATTATTTTCATGTCGATTCAATTCGTTTCTTTTCAATTCGAATTTTTTCGATTCGATCCGTTTATTTTCTTTTCGATTCGATTATTTTCGTTTCGATTCGATTATTTTCGTTTCGATTTGACTTTTCTCATCTCGATTCGATTATTTTCATTTCTATTTGATTATTTTCGATTTGATTATTTTTGATTTGATTTTTTTCGCTTCTACATGATTTTTTCGTTTCGATTCATTTATTTTCGTTTCGATTCAATCATTATTGTTTTGATTCATTTATTTTCGTTTCGATTCGATATTTTCGATTCAATTCGAATCGATTTTTTCGATTCGATGCTATTCGATTGGATTTTTTTCTTTTCGATTCGATTATTTTTGTGTTTCAATTTGATTTTTTTTCGTTTCAATTCGATCATTGTCGTTTTGATTATTTATTTTCGTTTCGATTCAATTATTTTAATTTCGATTCGGTTATTTTCGTTTCGATTTGATTATTTTCTGTTCAATTAGATTATATTCGTTTCGATTTGATTATTTTTAATTTGATTCGATTTTCGTTTCGATTGATTATTTTCATTTCGATTCGATTATTTTCTATTCGACTTGATTATTTTCGATTCGATCAATTATTTTCATGTGGATTTGAATATTTTGGTTTCGATTCGATTATTTTCATTTCAATTGATTATTTTCGTTTCGATTTGATTATTTTCGATTCGATTTGATTTTTTTCGATTCGATTCAATTCGTTTCTTTTCTATTCGAATTTTTTCGATTCAATTTGATTATTTTCAGTTAGATTTGTTTTAGATTCGATTCAATTATTTTTGATTCGATTTGATTTTTCTCATTTCGATTTGATTATTTTCGATTCGATTTGATTTTTTTCGATTCAATTCAATTCGCTTCTTTTTGATTCAATTATTTTCGTTTCTATTTGATTATTTTCGTTTCGATTTGATTATTTTTATTTCGATTAGATTATTTTCGATTCGATTTAATTATTTTCGCTTCTACTTGATTTTTTTCATTTCGATTCGATTATTTTGGTTTCGATTTGATTATTTTCGATTCGATTATTTTCATATCGATTTGATTATTTTGGTTTCGATTCCATTATTTCCGATTCGATTTGATTATTTTCGATTCGATTTGATTATTTTCGATTCGATTCGGTTATTTTCATTTCCATTTAATTATTTTGGTTTCGATTAGATTATTTTCGCTTCTACTTGATTTTTTTCATTTCAATTCGATTATTTTCTATTCGATTTGATTTTTTTCGATTCGATTCAATTCGTTTCTTTTCGATTCGAATTTTTTGATTCGATTCGTTTATTTTCGTTTTGATGTGATTATTTTCGATTCGATTCGATTATTTTCATTTTGATTGATTATTTTGGTTTCGATTCGATTATTTTCGTTTTGATGCGATTTTTTTCGTTTCGATTCGCTTATTTTCGTTTCGATTATGTTTTTATTCGATTCGATTATCTTCGTTTTGATTCGATTATTTTCGTTTCGATTCAATTCCATTCCATTCGATATTTATCGATTCGATGCGATTTGATTTTCTTCAATTCGATTCGATTCCATTCCATTTTTTTCATTTCGATTTGATTATTTTTCTTTTGATTGTATTCTTTTTATTCCATTCGATTATTTTCGTTTTGATTCGATTTTCATTTCGATTGGATTATTTTTGTTTCAACTCAATTATTTTCGTTTCAACTCGATTGTTTTTGATTCGATTCGATTATTTTCGTTTCAATTCGAATTTTTAAATCGATTCGTTTATTTTCACTTCGATTTGATTATTTACGTTTCGATTCAATTATTTTCGATTCGATTCGATTATCTTCATTTCGATTCGATTATTTTCGTTTCGATTCGATTTTTTTCGATTCGATTTGATTCCATTCCATTCGATTTCTATCGATTCGATGTGATTTGATTTTCTTAGATTCGATTCGATTCGATTCCATTTTTTTCATTTCGATTTGATTATTTTTGTTTAGATTCTATTCTTTTTATTCCATTCGATTATTTTCATTTCGATTCGATTATTTTCATGTCGATTCGATTATTTTGGTTGCGACTCGATAATTTTCATTTCGATTCGGTTATTATCGATTTGATTCGATTATTTTCGTTTCTATTTTATTATTTCGATTCGATTATTTTCATGTCGATTTAATTATTTTGGTTTCAACTCGATTATTTTCGCTTCTACTTGATTTTTTTCATTTCGATTCGATTATTTCCTATTCAATTTGATTATTTTCGATTCGATTCGATTATTTTAGTTTCGATTCGATTATTTTCATGTGGATTTGATTATTTTGGTTTCGATTCGATTATTTTTGTATCGATTGATTATCTTCGTTTCGATTTGATTATTTTCTATTCGATTCGATTATTTTCATGTCGATTCAATTCGTTTCTTTTCTATTCGAGTTTTTTCGATTCGATTTGATTATTTTCAGTTAGATTTGTTTATTTTAGATTCGATTCAATTATTTTTGATTCGATTCGATTTTTCTCATTTCGATTTGATTATTTTCAATTCGATTTGATTTTTTTCGGTTCAATTCAATTTGTTTCTTTTCGATTCGATTATTTTCATTTCTATTTGATTATTTTCGTTTCAATTCGATTATTTTCTATTCGATTCGATTATTTTCATGTCGATTCAATTCGTTTCTTTTCTATTCGAATTTTTTCGATTCGATCCGATTATTTTCTTTTCGATTCGATTTTTCTCGTTTTGATTCATTATTTTTGTTTTGATTCGATTATTTTCTATTCGATTTGATTTTTTTCATGTCGATTTGATTATTTTGTTTTCGATTAGATTTTCATTTCGATTGATTATTTTCGTTTCGATTTCATCATTTTCTATTCTATTCGATTATTTTAGTTACTATTTGATTACTTTCGATTCGATTCCATTATTTTCATGTCGATTTGATTATTTTGGTTTCGTTTCTATTATTTTCGTTTCGATTGATTATTTTCGATTCGATTTGATTATTTTTGATTCAATTTGATTATTTTTGTTTCGATTTGATTATTTTTGATTCGATTTGATTTTTTTCATGTCAATTTGATTTTAGTTTCGATTTGATTATTTTCAATTCGATTTGATTTTTTTCATGTCGATATGATTTTAGTTTCGATTTGATTATTTTCGATTCGATTTGATTTTTTTCATGTGGATTTGATTATTTTGGCTTCGATTTGATTTTCATTTCGATTGATTATTTTCGTTTCGATTATGTTTTTATTCGATTCGATTATCTTCGTTTTGATTCGATTATTTTCGTTTCGATTCAATTCCATTCCATTCGATATTTATCGATTCGATGCGATTTGATTTTCTTCAATTCGATTCGATTCCATTCCATTTTTTTCATTTCGATTTGATTATTTTTCTTTTGACTGTATTCTTTTTATTCCATTCGATTATTTTCGTTTTGATTCGATTTTCATTTCGATTGGATTATTTTTGTTTCAACTCCATTATTTTCGTTTCAACTCGATTGTTTTTGATTCGATTCGATTATTTTCGTTTCAATTCGAATTTTTAAATCGATTCGTTTATTTTCACTTCGATTTGATTATTTACATTTCGATTCAATTATTTTCGATTCGATTCGATTATTTTCATTTCGATTCGATTATTTTCGATTCGACTCGATTATTGTTGATTTGATTCGATTATTTTGGTTTCAATTTGATTACTTTTGATTCTATCTGATTATTTTCGTTTCGATGTGATTATTTTCGATTCAATTCGATTATTTTCATGTTGTGTGATTATTTTGGTTTCGATTATTTTCGTTTTGATGCGATTTTTTGTTTCGATTCGATTATTTTCGTTTCGATTATGTTTTTATTCAACTCGATTATCTTCATTTCAATTCGATTATTTTCATTTCGATTCGATTTTTTTCGATTCGATTCGATTCCATTCCATTCGGTTTCTATTGATTCGATGAGATTTGATTTTCTTAGATTCGATTCGATTCCTTTTTTTTATTTCGATTTGATTATTTTTGTTTAGATTCTATTCTTTTTATTCCATCCGATTATTTTCGTTTCGATTCGATTATTTTCATGTCGATTCGATTATTTTGGTTGCGACTCGATTATTTTCGTTTCTATTTTATTATTTCGATTCGATTATTTTCATGTCGATTTAATTATTTTGGTTTCAACTCGATTATTTTCGCTTCCACTTGATTTTTTTCATTTCGATTCGATTATTTCCTATTCAATTTGATTATTTTCGACTCGATTTGATTATTTTAGTTTCGATTTGATTATTTTTGATTCGATTCGATTATTTTCATGTGGATTTGATTATTTTGGTTTCAATTCGATTATTTTTGTATCGATTGATTATTTTCGTTTTGATTCGATTATTTTCTATTCGATTCGATTATTTTCATGTCGATTCAATTTGTTTCTTTTGTATTCGAATTTTTTCGATTCGATTCGATTATTTTCTTTTCAATTCGATTTTTCTCGTTTCGATTCATTATTTTTGTTTCGATTCGATTATTTTCTATTCGATTTGATTATTTTCATGTCGATTTAATTCGTTTCTTTTCGATTCGAATTTTTACGTTTCGATTCGATTATTTTCTATCCGATTCGATTATTTTCATGTCGATTCAATTCGTTTCTTTTCAATTCGAATTTTTTCGATTCGATCCGTTTATTTTCTTTTCGATTCGATTATTTTCGTTTCGATTCGATTATTTTCGTTTCGATTTGACTTTTCTCATCTCGATTCGATTATTTTCATTTCTATTTGATTATTTTCGATTTGATTATTTTTGATTTGATTTTTTTCGCTTCTACATGATTTTTTCGTTTCGATTCATTTATTTTCGTTTCGATTCAATCATTATTGTTTTGATTCATTTATTTTCGTTTCGATTCGATATTTTCGATTCAATTCGAATCGATTTTTTCGATTCGATGCTATTCGATTGGATTTTTTTCTTTTCGATTCGATTATTTTTGTGTTTCAATTTGATTTTTTTTCGTTTCAATTCGATCATTGTCGTTTTGATTATTTATTTTCGTTTCGATTCAATTATTTTAATTTCGATTCGGTTATTTTCGTTTCGATTTGATTATTTTCTGTTCAATTAGATTATATTCGTTTCGATTTGATTATTTTTAATTTGATTCGATTTTCGTTTCGATTGATTATTTTCATTTCGATTCGATTATTTTCTATTCGACTTGATTATTTTCGATTCGATCAATTATTTTCATGTGGATTTGAATATTTTGGTTTCGATTCGATTATTTTCATTTCAATTGATTATTTTCGTTTCGATTTGATTATTTTCGATTCGATTTGATTTTTTTCGATTCGATTCAATTCGTTTCTTTTCTATTCGAATTTTTTCGATTCAATTTGATTATTTTCAGTTAGATTTGTTTTAGATTCGATTCAATTATTTTTGATTCGATTTGATTTTTCTCATTTCGATTTGATTATTTTCGATTCGATTTGATTTTTTTCGATTCAATTCAATTCGCTTCTTTTTGATTCAATTATTTTCGTTTCTATTTGATTATTTTCGTTTCGATTTGATTATTTTTATTTCGATTAGATTATTTTCGATTCGATTTAATTATTTTCGCTTCTACTTGATTTTTTTCATTTCGATTCGATTATTTTGGTTTCGATTTGATTATTTTCGATTCGATTATTTTCATATCGATTTGATTATTTTGGTTTCGATTCCATTATTTCCGATTCGATTTGATTATTTTCGATTCGATTTGATTATTTTCGATTCGATTCGGTTATTTTCATTTCCATTTAATTATTTTGGTTTCGATTAGATTATTTTCGCTTCTACTTGATTTTTTTCATTTCAATTCGATTATTTTCTATTCGATTTGATTTTTTTCGATTCGATTCAATTCGTTTCTTTTCGATTCGAATTTTTTGATTCGATTCGTTTATTTTCGTTTTGATGTGATTATTTTCGATTCGATTCGATTATTTTCATTTTGATTGATTATTTTGGTTTCGATTCGATTATTTTCGTTTTGATGCGATTTTTTTCGTTTCGATTCGCTTATTTTCGTTTCGATTGTTTTTATTCGATTCGATTATCTTCGTTTTGATTCGATTATTTTCGTTTCGATTCAATTCCATTCCATTCGATATTTATCGATTCGATGCGATTTGATTTTCTTCAATTCGATTCGATTCCATTCCATTTTTTTCATTTCGATTTATTTTTCTTTTGAGTGTATTCTTTTTATTCCATTCGATTATTTTCGTTTTGATTCGATTTTCATTTCGATTGGATTATTTTTGTTTCAACTCAATTATTTTCGTTTCAACTCGATTGTTTTTGATTCGATTCGATTATTTTCGTTTCAATTCGAATTTTTAAATCGATTCGTTTATTTTCACTTCGATTTGATTATTTACGTTTCGATTCAATTATTTTCGATTCGATTCGATTATCTTCATTTCGATTCGATTATTTTTGTTTCGATTCGATTTTTTTCGATTCGATTTGATTCCATTCCATTCGATTTCTATCGATTCGATGTGATTTGATTTTCTTAGATTCGATTCGATTCGATTCCATTTTTTTCATTTCGATTTGATTATTTTTGTTTAGATTCTATTCTTTTTATTCCATTCGATTATTTTCATTTCGATTCGATTATTTTCATGTCGATTCGATTATTTTGGTTGCGACTCGATAATTTTCATTTCGATTCGGTTATTATCGATTTGATTCGATTATTTTCGTTTCTATTTTATTATTTCGATTCGATTATTTTCATGTCGATTTAATTATTTTGGTTTCAACTCGATTATTTTCGCTTCTACTTGATTTTTTTCATTTCGATTCGATTATTTCCTATTCAATTTGATTATTTTCGATTCGATTCGATTATTTTAGTTTCGATTCGATTATTTTCATGTGGATTTGATTATTTTGGTTTCGATTCGATTATTTTTGTATCGATTGATTATCTTCGTTTCGATTTGATTATTTTCTATTCGATTCGATTATTTTCATGTCGATTCAATTCGTTTCTTTTCTATTCGAGTTTTTTCGATTCGATTTGATTATTTTCAGTTAGATTTGTTTATTTTAGATTCGATTCAATTATTTTTGATTCGATTCGATTTTTCTCATTTCGATTTGATTATTTTCAATTCGATTTGATTTTTTTCGGTTCAATTCAATTTGTTTCTTTTCGATTCGATTATTTTCATTTCTATTTGATTATTTTCGTTTCAATTCGATTATTTTCTATTCGATTCGATTATTTTCATGTCGATTCAATTCGTTTCTTTTCTATTCGAATTTTTTCGATTCGATCCGATTATTTTCTTTTCGATTCGATTTTTCTCGTTTTGATTCATTATTTTTGTTTTGATTCGATTATTTTCTATTCGATTTGATTTTTTTCATGTCGATTTGATTATTTTGTTTTCGATTAGATTTTCATTTCGATTGATTATTTTCGTTTCGATTTCATCATTTTCTATTCTATTCGATTATTTTAGTTACTATTTGATTACTTTCGATTCGATTCCATTATTTTCATGTCGATTTGATTATTTTGGTTTCGTTTCTATTATTTTCGTTTCGATTGATTATTTTCGATTCGATTTGATTATTTTTGATTCAATTTGATTATTTTTGTTTCGATTTGATTATTTTTGATTCGATTTGATTTTTTTCATGTCAATTTGATTTTAGTTTCGATTTGATTATTTTCAATTCGATTTGATTTTTTTCATGTCGATATGATTTTAGTTTCGATTTGATTATTTTCGATTCGATTTGATTTTTTTCATGTGGATTTGATTATTTTGGCTTCGATTTGATTTTCATTTCGATTGATTATTTTCGTTTCGATTATGTTTTTATTCGATTCGATTATCTTCGTTTTGATTCGATTATTTTCGTTTCGATTCAATTCCATTCCATTCGATATTTATCGATTCGATGCGATTTGATTTTCTTCAATTCGATTCGATTCCATTCCATTTTTTTCATTTCGATTTGATTATTTTTCTTTTGACTGTATTCTTTTTATTCCATTCGATTATTTTCGTTTTGATTCGATTTTCATTTCGATTGGATTATTTTTGTTTCAACTCCATTATTTTCGTTTCAACTCGATTGTTTTTGATTCGATTCGATTATTTTCGTTTCAATTCGAATTTTTAAATCGATTCGTTTATTTTCACTTCGATTTGATTATTTACATTTCGATTCAATTATTTTCGATTCGATTCGATTATTTTCATTTCGATTCGATTATTTTCGATTCGACTCGATTATTGTTGATTTGATTCGATTATTTTGGTTTCAATTTGATTACTTTTGATTCTATCTGATTATTTTCGTTTCGATGTGATTATTTTCGATTCAATTCGATTATTTTCATGTTGTGTGATTATTTTGGTTTCGATTATTTTCGTTTTGATGCGATTTTTTGTTTCGATTCGATTATTTTCGTTTCGATTATGTTTTTATTCAACTCGATTATCTTCATTTCAATTCGATTATTTTCATTTCGATTCGATTTTTTTCGATTCGATTCGATTCCATTCCATTCGGTTTCTATTGATTCGATGAGATTTGATTTTCTTAGATTCGATTCGATTCCTTTTTTTTATTTCGATTTGATTATTTTTGTTTAGATTCTATTCTTTTTATTCCATCCGATTATTTTCGTTTCGATTCGATTATTTTCATGTCGATTCGATTATTTTGGTTGCGACTCGATTATTTTCGTTTCTATTTTATTATTTCGATTCGATTATTTTCATGTCGATTTAATTATTTTGGTTTCAACTCGATTATTTTCGCTTCCACTTGATTTTTTTCATTTCGATTCGATTATTTCCTATTCAATTTGATTATTTTCGACTCGATTTGATTATTTTAGTTTCGATTTGATTATTTTTGATTCGATTCGATTATTTTCATGTGGATTTGATTATTTTGGTTTCAATTCGATTATTTTTGTATCGATTGATTATTTTCGTTTTGATTCGATTATTTTCTATTCGATTCGATTATTTTCATGTCGATTCAATTTGTTTCTTTTGTATTCGAATTTTTTCGATTCGATTCGATTATTTTCTTTTCAATTCGATTTTTCTCGTTTCGATTCATTATTTTTGTTTCGATTCGATTATTTTCTATTCGATTTGATTATTTTCATGTCGATTTAATTCGTTTCTTTTCGATTCGAATTTTTACGTTTCGATTCGATTATTTTCTATCCGATTCGATTATTTTCATGTCGATTCAATTCGTTTCTTTTCAATTCGAATTTTTTCGATTCGATCCGTTTATTTTCTTTTCGATTCGATTATTTTCGTTTCGAGTCGATTATTTTCGTTTCGATTTGACTTTTCTCATCTCGATTCGATTATTTTCATTTCTATTTGATTATTTTCGATTTGATTATTTTTGATTTGATTTTTTTCGCTTCTACATGATTTTTTCGTTTCGATTCATTTATTTTCGTTTCGATTCAATCATTATTGTTTTGATTCATTTATTTTCGTTTCGATTCGATATTTTCGATTCAATTCGAATCGATTTTTTCGATTCGATGCTATTCGATTGGATTTTTTTCTTTTCGATTCGATTATTTTTGTGTTTCAATTTGATTTTTTTTCGTTTCAATTCGATCATTGTCGTTTTGATTATTTATTTTCGTTTCGATTCAATTATTTTAATTTCGATTCGGTTATTTTCGTTTCGATTTGATTATTTTCTGTTCAATTAGATTATATTCGTTTCGATTTGATTATTTTTAATTTGATTCGATTTTCGTTTCGATTGATTATTTTCATTTCGATTCGATTATTTTCTATTCGACTTGATTATTTTCGATTCGATCAATTATTTTCATGTGGATTTGAATATATTGGTTTCGATTCGATTATTTTCATTTCAATTGATTATTTTCGTTTCGATTTGATTATTTTCTATTCGATTTGATTTTTTTCGATTCGATTCAATTCGTTTCTTTTCTATTCGAATTTTTTCGATTCAATTTGATTATTTTCAGTTAGATTTGTTTTAGATTCGATTCAATTATTTTTGATTCGATTTGATTTTTCTCATTTCGATTTGATTATTTTCGATTCGATTTGATTTTTTTCGATTCAATTCAATTCGCTTCTTTTTGATTCAATTATTTTCGTTTCTATTTGATTATTTTCGTTTCGATTTGATTATTTTTATTTCGATTAGATTATTTTCGATTCGATTTAATTATTTTCGCTTCTACTTGATTTTTTTCATTTCGATTCGATTATTTTGGTTTCGATTTGATTATTTTCGATTCGATTATTTTCATATCGATTTGATTATTTTGGTTTCGATTCCATTATTTCCGATTCGATTTGATTATTTTCGATTCGATTTGATTATTTTCGATTCGATTCGGTTATTTTCATTTCCATTTAATTATTTTGGTTTCGATTAGATTATTTTCGCTTCTACTTGATTTTTTTCATTTCAATTCGATTATTTTCTATTCGATTTGATTTTTTTCGATTCGATTCAATTCGTTTCTTTTCGATTCGAATTTTTTGATTCGATTCGTTTATTTTCGTTTTGATGTGATTATTTTCGATTCGATTCGATTATTTTCATTTTGATTGATTATTTTGGTTTCGATTCGATTATTTTCGTTTTGATGCGATTTTTTTCGTTTCGATTCGCTTATTTTCGTTTCGATTGTTTTTATTCGATTCGATTATCTTCGTTTTGATTCGATTATTTTCGTTTCGATTCAATTCCATTCCATTCGATATTTATCGATTCGATGCGATTTGATTTTCTTCAATTCGATTCGATTCCATTCCATTTTTTTCATTTCGATTTATTTTTCTTTTGAGTGTATTCTTTTTATTCCATTCGATTATTTTCGTTTTGATTCGATTTTCATTTCGATTGGATTATTTTTGTTTCAACTCAATTATTTTCGTTTCAACTCGATTGTTTTTGATTCGATTCGATTATTTTCGTTTCAATTCGAATTTTTAAATCGATTCGTTTATTTTCACTTCGATTTGATTATTTACGTTTCGATTCAATTATTTTCGATTCGATTCGATTATCTTCATTTCGATTCGATTATTTTTGTTTCGATTCGATTTTTTTCGATTCGATTTGATTCCATTCCATTCGATTTCTATCGATTCGATGTGATTTGATTTTCTTAGATTCGATTCGATTCGATTCCATTTTTTTCATTTCGATTTGATTATTTTTGTTTAGATTCTATTCTTTTTATTCCATTCGATTATTTTCATTTCGATTCGATTATTTTCATGTCGATTCGATTATTTTGGTTGCGACTCGATAATTTTCATTTCGATTCGGTTATTATCGATTTGATTCGATTATTTTCGTTTCTATTTTATTATTTCGATTCGATTATTTTCATGTCGATTTAATTATTTTGGTTTCAACTCGATTATTTTCGCTTCTACTTGATTTTTTTCATTTCGATTCGATTATTTCCTATTCAATTTGATTATTTTCGATTCGATTCGATTATTTTAGTTTCGATTCGATTATTTTCATGTGGATTTGATTATTTTGGTTTCGATTCGATTATTTTTGTATCGATTGATTATCTTCGTTTCGATTTGATTATTTTCTATTCGATTCGATTATTTTCATGTCGATTCAATTCGTTTCTTTTCTATTCGAGTTTTTTCGATTCGATTTGATTATTTTCAGTTAGATTTGTTTATTTTAGATTCGATTCAATTATTTTTGATTCGATTCGATTTTTCTCATTTCGATTTGATTATTTTCAATTCGATTTGATTTTTTTCGATTCAATTCAATTTGTTTCTTTTCGATTCGATTATTTTCATTTCTATTTGATTATTTTCGTTTCAATTCGATTATTTTCTATTCGATTCGATTATTTTCATGTCGATTCAATTCGTTTCTTTTCTATTCGAATTTTTTCGATTCGATCCGATTATTTTCTTTTCGATTCGATTTTTCTCGTTTTGATTCATTATTTTTGTTTTGATTCGATTATTTTCTATTCGATTTGATTTTTTTCATGTCGATTTGATTATTTTGTTTTCGATTAGATTTTCATTTCGATTGATTATTTTCGTTTCGATTTCATCATTTTCTATTCTATTCGATTATTTTAGTTACTATTTGATTACTTTCGATTCGATTCCATTATTTTCATGTCGATTTGATTATTTTGGTTTCGTTTCTATTATTTTCGTTTCGATTGATTATTTTCGATTCGATTTGATTATTTTTGATTCAATTTGATTATTTTTGTTTCGATTTGATTATTTTTGATTCGATTTGATTTTTTTCATGTCAATTTGATTTTAGTTTCGATTTGATTATTTTCAATTCGATTTGATTTTTTTCATGTCGATATGATTTTAGTTTCGATTTGATTATTTTCGATTCGATTTGATTTTTTTCATGTGGATTTGATTATTTTGGCTTCGATTTGATTTTCATTTCGATTGATTATTTTCGTTTCGATTATGTTTTTATTCGATTCGATTATCTTCGTTTTGATTCGATTATTTTCGTTTCGATTCAATTCCATTCCATTCGATATTTATCGATTCGATGCGATTTGATTTTCTTCAATTCGATTCGATTCCATTCCATTTTTTTCATTTCGATTTGATTATTTTTCTTTTGACTGTATTCTTTTTATTCCATTCGATTATTTTCGTTTTGATTCGATTTTCATTTCGATTGGATTATTTTTGTTTCAACTCCATTATTTTCGTTTCAACTCGATTGTTTTTGATTCGATTCGATTATTTTCGTTTCAATTCGAATTTTTAAATCGATTCGTTTATTTTCACTTCGATTTGATTATTTACATTTCGATTCAATTATTTTCGATTCGATTCGATTATTTTCATTTCGATTCGATTATTTTCGATTCGACTCGATTATTGTTGATTTGATTCGATTATTTTGGTTTCAATTTGATTACTTTTGATTCTATCTGATTATTTTCGTTTCGATGTGATTATTTTCGATTCAATTCGATTATTTTCATGTTGTGTGATTATTTTGGTTTCGATTATTTTCGTTTTGATGCGATTTTTTGTTTCGATTCGATTATTTTCGTTTCGATTATGTTTTTATTCAACTCGATTATCTTCATTTCAATTCGATTATTTTCATTTCGATTCGATTTTTTTCGATTCGATTCGATTCCATTCCATTCGGTTTCTATTGATTCGATGAGATTTGATTTTCTTAGATTCGATTCGATTCCTTTTTTTTATTTCGATTTGATTATTTTTGTTTAGATTCTATTCTTTTTATTCCATCCGATTATTTTCGTTTCGATTCGATTATTTTCATGTCGATTCGATTATTTTGGTTGCGACTCGATTATTTTCGTTTCTATTTTATTATTTCGATTCGATTATTTTCATGTCGATTTAATTATTTTGGTTTCAACTCGATTATTTTCGCTTCCACTTGATTTTTTTCATTTCGATTCGATTATTTCCTATTCAATTTGATTATTTTCGACTCGATTTGATTATTTTAGTTTCGATTTGATTATTTTTGATTCGATTCGATTATTTTCATGTGGATTTGATTATTTTGGTTTCAATTCGATTATTTTTGTATCGATTGATTATTTTCGTTTTGATTCGATTATTTTCTATTCGATTCGATTATTTTCATGTCGATTCAATTTGTTTCTTTTGTATTCGAATTTTTTCGATTCGATTCGATTATTTTCTTTTCAATTCGATTTTTCTCGTTTCGATTCATTATTTTTGTTTCGATTCGATTATTTTCTATTCGATTTGATTATTTTCATGTCGATTTAATTCGTTTCTTTTCGATTCGAATTTTTACGTTTCGATTCGATTATTTTCTATCCGATTCGATTATTTTCATGTCGATTCAATTCGTTTCTTTTCAATTCGAATTTTTTCGATTCGATCCGTTTATTTTCTTTTCGATTCGATTATTTTCGTTTCGATTCGATTATTTTCATTTCGATTTGACTTTTCTCATCTCGATTCGATTATTTTCATTTCTATTTGATTATTTTCGATTTGATTATTTTTGATTTGATTTTTTTCGCTTCTACATGATTTTTTCGTTTCGATTCATTTATTTTCGTTTCGATTCAATCATTATTGTTTTGATTCATTTATTTTCGTTTCGATTCGATATTTTCGATTCAATTCGAATCGATTTTTTCGATTCGATGCTATTCGATTGGATTTTTTTCTTTTCGATTCGATTATTTTTGTGTTTCAATTTGATTTTTTTTCGTTTCAATTCGATCATTGTCGTTTTGATTATTTATTTTCGTTTCGATTCAATTATTTTAATTTCGATTCGGTTATTTTCGTTTCGATTTGATTATTTTCTGTTCAATTAGATTATATTCGTTTCGATTTGATTATTTTTAATTTGATTCGATTTTCGTTTCGATTGATTATTTTCATTTCGATTCGATTATTTTCTATTCGACTTGATTATTTTCGATTCGATCAATTATTTTCATGTGGATTTGAATATTTTGGTTTCGATTCGATTATTTTCATTTCAATTGATTATTTTCGTTTCGATTTGATTATTTTCTATTCGATTTGATTTTTTTCGATTCGATTCAATTCGTTTCTTTTCTATTCGAATTTTTTCGATTCAATTTGATTATTTTCAGTTAGATTTGTTTTAGATTCGATTCAATTATTTTTGATTCGATTTGATTTTTCTCATTTCGATTTGATTATTTTCGATTCGATTTGATTTTTTTCGATTCAATTCAATTCGCTTCTTTTTGATTCAATTATTTTCGTTTCTATTTGATTATTTTCGTTTCGATTTGATTATTTTTATTTCGATTAGATTATTTTCGATTCGATTTAATTATTTTCGCTTCTACTTGATTTTTTTCATTTCGATTCGATTATTTTGGTTTCGATTTGATTATTTTCGATTCGATTATTTTCATATCGATTTGATTATTTTGGTTTCGATTCCATTATTTCCGATTCGATTTGATTATTTTCGATTCGATTTGATTATTTTCGATTCGATTCGGTTATTTTCATTTCCATTTAATTATTTTGGTTTCGATTAGATTATTTTCGCTTCTACTTGATTTTTTTCATTTCAATTCGATTATTTTCTATTCGATTTGATTTTTTTCGATTCGATTCAATTCGTTTCTTTTCGATTCGAATTTTTTGATTCGATTCGTTTATTTTCGTTTTGATGTGATTATTTTCGATTCGATTCGATTATTTTCATTTTGATTGATTATTTTGGTTTCGATTCGATTATTTTCGTTTTGATGCGATTTTTTTCGTTTCGATTCGCTTATTTTCGTTTCGATTATGTTTTTATTCGATTCGATTATCTTCGTTTTGATTCGATTATTTTCGTTTCGATTCAATTCCATTCCATTCGATATTTATCGATTCGATGCGATTTGATTTTCTTCAATTCGATTCGATTCCATTCCATTTTTTTCATTTCGATTTGATTATTTTTCTTTTGATTGTATTCTTTTTATTCCATTCGATTATTTTCGTTTTGATTCGATTTTCATTTCGATTGGATTATTTTTGTTTCAACTCAATTATTTTCGTTTCAACTCGATTGTTTTTGATTCGATTCGATTATTTTCGTTTCAATTCGAATTTTTAAATCGATTCGTTTATTTTCACTTCGATTTGATTATTTACGTTTCGATTCAATTATTTTCGATTCGATTCGATTATCTTCATTTCGATTCGATTATTTTCGTTTCGATTCGATTTTTTTCGATTCGATTTGATTCCATTCCATTCGATTTCTATCGATTCGATGTGATTTGATTTTCTTAGATTCGATTCGATTCGATTCCATTTTTTTCATTTCGATTTGATTATTTTTGTTTAGATTCTATTCTTTTTATTCCATTCGATTATTTTCATTTCGATTCGATTATTTTCATGTCGATTCGATTATTTTGGTTGCGACTCGATAATTTTCATTTCGATTCGGTTATTATCGATTTGATTCGATTATTTTCGATTCTATTTTATTATTTCGATTCGATTATTTTCATGTCGATTTAATTATTTTGGTTTCAACTCGATTATTTTCGCTTCTACTTGATTTTTTTCATTTCGATTCGATTATTTCCTATTCAATTTGATTATTTTCGATTCGATTCGATTATTTTAGTTTCGATTTGATTATTTTCGATTCGATTCGATTATTTTCATGTGGATTTGATTATTTTGGTTTCGATTCGATTATTTTTGTATCGATTGATTATCTTCGTTTCGATTTGATTATTTTCTATTCGATTCGATTATTTTCATGTCGATTCAATTCGTTTCTTTTCTATTCGAATTTTTTCGATTCGATTTGATTATTTTCAGTTAGATTTGTTTATTTTAGATTCGATTCAATTATTTTTGATTCGATTCGATTTTTCTCATTTCGATTTGATTATTTTCAATTCGATTTGATTTTTTTCGATTCAATTCAATTTGTTTCTTTTCGATTCGATTATTTTCATTTCTATTTGATTATTTTCGTTTCAATTCGATTATTTTCTATTCGATTCGATTATTTTCATGTCGATTCAATTCGTTTCTTTTCAATTCGAATTTTTTCGATTCGATCCGATTATTTTCTTTTCGATTCGATTTTTCTCGTTTTGATTCATTATTTTTGTTTTGATTCGATTATTTTCTATTCGATTTGATTTTTTCATGTCGATTTGATTATTTTGTTTTCGATTTGATTTTCATTTCGATTGATTATTTTCGTTTCGATTTCATCATTTTCTATTCTATTCGATTATTTTAGTTACTATTTGATTACTTTCGATTCGATTCCATTATTTTCATGTCGATTTAATTATTTTGGTTTCAACTCGATTATTTTCGCTTCCACTTGATTTTTTTCATTTCGATTCGATTATTTCCTATTCAATTTGATTATTTTCGACTCGATTTGATTATTTTAGTTTCGATTTGATTATTTTTGATTCGATTCGATTATTTTCATGTGGATTTGATTATTTTGGTTTCAATTCGATTATTTTTGTATCGATTGATTATTTTCGTTTTGATTCGATTATTTTCTATTCGATTCGATTATTTTCATGTCGATTCAATTTGTTTCTTTTGTATTCGAATTTTTTCGATTCGATTCGATTATTTTCTTTTCAATTCGATTTTTCTCGTTTCGATTCATTATTTTTGTTTCGATTCGATTATTTTCTATTCGATTTGATTATTTTCATGTCGATTTAATTCGTTTCTTTTCGATTCGAATTTTTACGTTTCGATTCGATTATTTTCTATCCGATTCGATTATTTTCATGTCGATTCAATTCGTTTCTTTTCAATTCGAATTTTTTCGATTCGATCCGTTTATTTTCTTTTCGATTCGATTATTTTCGTTTCGATTCGATTATTTTCATTTCGATTTGACTTTTCTCATCTCGATTCGATTATTTTCATTTCTATTTGATTATTTTCGATTTGATTATTTTTGATTTGATTTTTTTCGCTTCTACATGATTTTTTCGTTTCGATTCATTTATTTTCGTTTCGATTCAATCATTATTGTTTTGATTCATTTATTTTCGTTTCGATTCGATATTTTCGATTCAATTCGAATCGATTTTTTCGATTCGATGCTATTCGATTGGATTTTTTTCTTTTCGATTCGATTATTTTTGTGTTTCAATTTGATTTTTTTTCGTTTCAATTCGATCATTGTCGTTTTGATTATTTATTTTCGTTTCGATTCAATTATTTTAATTTCGATTCGGTTATTTTCGTTTCGATTTGATTATTTTCTGTTCAATTAGATTATATTCGTTTCGATTTGATTATTTTTAATTTGATTCGATTTTCGTTTCGATTGATTATTTTCATTTCGATTCGATTATTTTCTATTCGACTTGATTATTTTCGATTCGATCAATTATTTTCATGTGGATTTGAATATTTTGGTTTCGATTCGATTATTTTCATTTCAATTGATTATTTTCGTTTCGATTTGATTATTTTCTATTCGATTTGATTTTTTTCGATTCGATTCAATTCGTTTCTTTTCTATTCGAATTTTTTCGATTCAATTTGATTATTTTCAGTTAGATTTGTTTTAGATTCGATTCAATTATTTTTGATTCGATTTGATTTTTCTCATTTCGATTTGATTATTTTCGATTCGATTTGATTTTTTTCGATTCAATTCAATTCGCTTCTTTTTGATTCAATTATTTTCGTTTCTATTTGATTATTTTCGTTTCGATTTGATTATTTTTATTTCGATTAGATTATTTTCGATTCGATTTAATTATTTTCGCTTCTACTTGATTTTTTTCATTTCGATTCGATTATTTTGGTTTCGATTTGATTATTTTCGATTCGATTATTTTCATATCGATTTGATTATTTTGGTTTCGATTCCATTATTTCCGATTCGATTTGATTATTTTCGATTCGATTTGATTATTTTCGATTCGATTCGGTTATTTTCATTTCCATTTAATTATTTTGGTTTCGATTAGATTATTTTCGCTTCTACTTGATTTTTTTCATTTCAATTCGATTATTTTCTATTCGATTTGATTTTTTTCGATTCGATTCAATTCGTTTCTTTTCGATTCGAATTTTTTGATTCGATTCGTTTATTTTCGTTTTGATGTGATTATTTTCGATTCGATTCGATTATTTTCATTTTGATTGATTATTTTGGTTTCGATTCGATTATTTTCGTTTTGATGCGATTTTTTTCGTTTCGATTCGCTTATTTTCGTTTCGATTGTTTTTATTCGATTCGATTATCTTCGTTTTGATTCGATTATTTTCGTTTCGATTCAATTCCATTCCATTCGATATTTATCGATTCGATGCGATTTGATTTTCTTCAATTCGATTCGATTCCATTCCATTTTTTTCATTTCGATTTATTTTTCTTTTGAGTGTATTCTTTTTATTCCATTCGATTATTTTCGTTTTGATTCGATTTTCATTTCGATTGGATTATTTTTGTTTCAACTCAATTATTTTCGTTTCAACTCGATTGTTTTTGATTCGATTCGATTATTTTCGTTTCAATTCGAATTTTTAAATCGATTCGTTTATTTTCACTTCGATTTGATTATTTACGTTTCGATTCAATTATTTTCGATTCGATTCGATTATCTTCATTTCGATTCGATTATTTTTGTTTCGATTCGATTTTTTTCGATTCGATTTGATTCCATTCCATTCGATTTCTATCGATTCGATGTGATTTGATTTTCTTAGATTCGATTCGATTCGATTCCATTTTTTTCATTTCGATTTGATTATTTTTGTTTAGATTCTATTCTTTTTATTCCATTCGATTATTTTCATTTCGATTCGATTATTTTCATGTCGATTCGATTATTTTGGTTGCGACTCGATAATTTTCATTTCGATTCGGTTATTATCGATTTGATTCGATTATTTTCGTTTCTATTTTATTATTTCGATTCGATTATTTTCATGTCGATTTAATTATTTTGGTTTCAACTCGATTATTTTCGCTTCTACTTGATTTTTTTCATTTCGATTCGATTATTTCCTATTCAATTTGATTATTTTCGATTCGATTCGATTATTTTAGTTTCGATTCGATTATTTTCATGTGGATTTGATTATTTTGGTTTCGATTCGATTATTTTTGTATCGATTGATTATCTTCGTTTCGATTTGATTATTTTCTATTCGATTCGATTATTTTCATGTCGATTCAATTCGTTTCTTTTCTATTCGAGTTTTTTCGATTCGATTTGATTATTTTCAGTTAGATTTGTTTATTTTAGATTCGATTCAATTATTTTTGATTCGATTCGATTTTTCTCATTTCGATTTGATTATTTTCAATTCGATTTGATTTTTTTCGATTCAATTCAATTTGTTTCTTTTCGATTCGATTATTTTCATTTCTATTTGATTATTTTCGTTTCAATTCGATTATTTTCTATTCGATTCGATTATTTTCATGTCGATTCAATTCGTTTCTTTTCTATTCGAATTTTTTCGATTCGATCCGATTATTTTCTTTTCGATTCGATTTTTCTCGTTTTGATTCATTATTTTTGTTTTGATTCGATTATTTTCTATTCGATTTGATTTTTTTCATGTCGATTTGATTATTTTGTTTTCGATTAGATTTTCATTTCGATTGATTATTTTCGTTTCGATTTCATCATTTTCTATTCTATTCGATTATTTTAGTTACTATTTGATTACTTTCGATTCGATTCCATTATTTTCATGTCGATTTGATTATTTTGGTTTCGTTTCTATTATTTTCGTTTCGATTGATTATTTTCGATTCGATTTGATTATTTTTGATTCAATTTGATTATTTTTGTTTCGATTTGATTATTTTTGATTCGATTTGATTTTTTTCATGTCAATTTGATTTTAGTTTCGATTTGATTATTTTCAATTCGATTTGATTTTTTTCATGTCGATATGATTTTAGTTTCGATTTGATTATTTTCGATTCGATTTGATTTTTTTCATGTGGATTTGATTATTTTGGCTTCGATTTGATTTTCATTTCGATTGATTATTTTCGTTTCGATTATGTTTTTATTCGATTCGATTATCTTCGTTTTGATTCGATTATTTTCGTTTCGATTCAATTCCATTCCATTCGATATTTATCGATTCGATGCGATTTGATTTTCTTCAATTCGATTCGATTCCATTCCATTTTTTTCATTTCGATTTGATTATTTTTCTTTTGACTGTATTCTTTTTATTCCATTCGATTATTTTCGTTTTGATTCGATTTTCATTTCGATTGGATTATTTTTGTTTCAACTCCATTATTTTCGTTTCAACTCGATTGTTTTTGATTCGATTCGATTATTTTCGTTTCAATTCGAATTTTTAAATCGATTCGTTTATTTTCACTTCGATTTGATTATTTACATTTCGATTCAATTATTTTCGATTCGATTCGATTATTTTCATTTCGATTCGATTATTTTCGATTCGACTCGATTATTGTTGATTTGATTCGATTATTTTGGTTTCAATTTGATTACTTTTGATTCTATCTGATTATTTTCGTTTCGATGTGATTATTTTCGATTCAATTCGATTATTTTCATGTTGTGTGATTATTTTGGTTTCGATTATTTTCGTTTTGATGCGATTTTTTGTTTCGATTCGATTATTTTCGTTTCGATTATGTTTTTATTCAACTCGATTATCTTCATTTCAATTCGATTATTTTCATTTCGATTCGATTTTTTTCGATTCGATTCGATTCCATTCCATTCGGTTTCTATTGATTCGATGAGATTTGATTTTCTTAGATTCGATTCGATTCCTTTTTTTTATTTCGATTTGATTATTTTTGTTTAGATTCTATTCTTTTTATTCCATCCGATTATTTTCGTTTCGATTCGATTATTTTCATGTCGATTCGATTATTTTGGTTGCGACTCGATTATTTTCGTTTCTATTTTATTATTTCGATTCGATTATTTTCATGTCGATTTAATTATTTTGGTTTCAACTCGATTATTTTCGCTTCCACTTGATTTTTTTCATTTCGATTCGATTATTTCCTATTCAATTTGATTATTTTCGACTCGATTTGATTATTTTAGTTTCGATTTGATTATTTTTGATTCGATTCGATTATTTTCATGTGGATTTGATTATTTTGGTTTCAATTCGATTATTTTTGTATCGATTGATTATTTTCGTTTTGATTCGATTATTTTCTATTCGATTCGATTATTTTCATGTCGATTCAATTTGTTTCTTTTGTATTCGAATTTTTTCGATTCGATTCGATTATTTTCTTTTCAATTCGATTTTTCTCGTTTCGATTCATTATTTTTGTTTCGATTCGATTATTTTCTATTCGATTTGATTATTTTCATGTCGATTTAATTCGTTTCTTTTCGATTCGAATTTTTACGTTTCGATTCGATTATTTTCTATCCGATTCGATTATTTTCATGTCGATTCAATTCGTTTCTTTTCAATTCGAATTTTTTCGATTCGATCCGTTTATTTTCTTTTCGATTCGATTATTTTCGTTTCGATTCGATTATTTTCATTTCGATTTGACTTTTCTCATCTCGATTCGATTATTTTCATTTCTATTTGATTATTTTCGATTTGATTATTTTTGATTTGATTTTTTTCGCTTCTACATGATTTTTTCGTTTCGATTCATTTATTTTCGTTTCGATTCAATCATTATTGTTTTGATTCATTTATTTTCGTTTCGATTCGATATTTTCGATTCAATTCGAATCGATTTTTTCGATTCGATGCTATTCGATTGGATTTTTTTCTTTTCGATTCGATTATTTTTGTGTTTCAATTTGATTTTTTTTCGTTTCAATTCGATCATTGTCGTTTTGATTATTTATTTTCGTTTCGATTCAATTATTTTAATTTCGATTCGGTTATTTTCGTTTCGATTTGATTATTTTCTGTTCAATTAGATTATATTCGTTTCGATTTGATTATTTTTAATTTGATTCGATTTTCGTTTCGATTGATTATTTTCATTTCGATTCGATTATTTTCTATTCGACTTGATTATTTTCGATTCGATCAATTATTTTCATGTGGATTTGAATATTTTGGTTTCGATTCGATTATTTTCATTTCAATTGATTATTTTCGTTTCGATTTGATTATTTTCTATTCGATTTGATTTTTTTCGATTCGATTCAATTCGTTTCTTTTCTATTCGAATTTTTTCGATTCAATTTGATTATTTTCAGTTAGATTTGTTTTAGATTCGATTCAATTATTTTTGATTCGATTTGATTTTTCTCATTTCGATTTGATTATTTTCGATTCGATTTGATTTTTTTCGATTCAATTCAATTCGCTTCTTTTTGATTCAATTATTTTCGTTTCTATTTGATTATTTTCGTTTCGATTTGATTATTTTTATTTCGATTAGATTATTTTCGATTCGATTTAATTATTTTCGCTTCTACTTGATTTTTTTCATTTCGATTCGATTATTTTGGTTTCGATTTGATTATTTTCGATTCGATTATTTTCATATCGATTTGATTATTTTGGTTTCGATTCCATTATTTCCGATTCGATTTGATTATTTTCGATTCGATTTGATTATTTTCGATTCGATTCGGTTATTTTCATTTCCATTTAATTATTTTGGTTTCGATTAGATTATTTTCGCTTCTACTTGATTTTTTTCATTTCAATTCGATTATTTTCTATTCGATTTGATTTTTTTCGATTCGATTCAATTCGTTTCTTTTCGATTCGAATTTTTTGATTCGATTCGTTTATTTTCGTTTTGATGTGATTATTTTCGATTCGATTCGATTATTTTCATTTTGATTGATTATTTTGGTTTCGATTCGATTATTTTCGTTTTGATGCGATTTTTTTCGTTTCGATTCGCTTATTTTCGTTTCGATTATGTTTTTATTCGATTCGATTATCTTCGTTTTGATTCGATTATTTTCGTTTCGATTCAATTCCATTCCATTCGATATTTATCGATTCGATGCGATTTGATTTTCTTCAATTCGATTCGATTCCATTCCATTTTTTTCATTTCGATTTGATTATTTTTCTTTTGATTGTATTCTTTTTATTCCATTCGATTATTTTCGTTTTGATTCGATTTTCATTTCGATTGGATTATTTTTGTTTCAACTCAATTATTTTCGTTTCAACTCGATTGTTTTTGATTCGATTCGATTATTTTCGTTTCAATTCGAATTTTTAAATCGATTCGTTTATTTTCACTTCGATTTGATTATTTACGTTTCGATTCAATTATTTTCGATTCGATTCGATTATCTTCATTTCGATTCGATTATTTTCGTTTCGATTCGATTTTTTTCGATTCGATTTGATTCCATTCCATTCGATTTCTATCGATTCGATGTGATTTGATTTTCTTAGATTCGATTCGATTCGATTCCATTTTTTTCATTTCGATTTGATTATTTTTGTTTAGATTCTATTCTTTTTATTCCATTCGATTATTTTCATTTCGATTCGATTATTTTCATGTCGATTCGATTATTTTGGTTGCGACTCGATAATTTTCATTTCGATTCGGTTATTATCGATTTGATTCGATTATTTTCGATTCTATTTTATTATTTCGATTCGATTATTTTCATGTCGATTTAATTATTTTGGTTTCAACTCGATTATTTTCGCTTCTACTTGATTTTTTTCATTTCGATTCGATTATTTCCTATTCAATTTGATTATTTTCGATTCGATTCGATTATTTTAGTTTCGATTTGATTATTTTCGATTCGATTCGATTATTTTCATGTGGATTTGATTATTTTGGTTTCGATTCGATTATTTTTGTATCGATTGATTATCTTCGTTTCGATTTGATTATTTTCTATTCGATTCGATTATTTTCATGTCGATTCAATTCGTTTCTTTTCTATTCGAATTTTTTCGATTCGATTTGATTATTTTCAGTTAGATTTGTTTATTTTAGATTCGATTCAATTATTTTTGATTCGATTCGATTTTTCTCATTTCGATTTGATTATTTTCAATTCGATTTGATTTTTTTCGATTCAATTCAATTTGTTTCTTTTCGATTCGATTATTTTCATTTCTATTTGATTATTTTCGTTTCAATTCGATTATTTTCTATTCGATTCGATTATTTTCATGTCGATTCAATTCGTTTCTTTTCAATTCGAATTTTTTCGATTCGATCCGATTATTTTCTTTTCGATTCGATTTTTCTCGTTTTGATTCATTATTTTTGTTTTGATTCGATTATTTTCTATTCGATTTGATTTTTTCATGTCGATTTGATTATTTTGTTTTCGATTTGATTTTCATTTCGATTGATTATTTTCGTTTCGATTTCATCATTTTCTATTCTATTCGATTATTTTAGTTACTATTTGATTACTTTCGATTCGATTCCATTATTTTCATGTCGATTTGATTATTTTGGTTTCGTTTCTATTATTTTCGTTTCGGTTGGTCATTTTCGATTCGATTTGATTATTTTTGATTCAATTTGATTATTTTTGTTTCGATTTGATTATTTTCAATTCGATTTGATTTTTTTCATGTCGATATGATTTTAGTTTCGATTTGATTATTTTCGATTCGATTTGATTTTTTTCATGTGGATTTGATTATTTTGGCTTCGATTTGATTTTCATTTCGATTGATTATTTTCGTTTCGATTATGTTTTTATTCGATTCGATTATCTTCGTTTTGATTCGATTATTTTCGTTTCGATTCAATTCCATTCCATTCGATATTTATCAATTCGATGCGATTTGATTTTCTTCAATTCGATTCGATTCCATTCCATTTTTTTCATTTCGATTTGATTATTTTTCTTTTGACTGTATTCTTTTTATTCCATTCGATTATTTTCGTTTTGATTCGATTTTCATTTCGATTGGATTATTTTTGTTTCAACTCAATTATTTTCGTTTCAACTCGATTGTTTTTGATTCGATTCGATTATTTTCGTTTCAATTCGAATTTTTAAATCGATTCGTTTATTTTCACTTCGATTTGATTATTTACATTTCGATTCAATTATTTTCGATTCGATTCGATTATTTTCATTTCGATTCGATTATTTTCGATTCGACTCGATTATTGTTGATTTGATTCGATTATTTTGGTTTCAATTTGATTACTTTTGATTCTATCTGATTATTTTCGTTTCGATGTGATTATTTTCGATTCAATTCGATTATTTTCATGTTGTGTGATTATTTTGGTTTCGATTATTTTCGTTTTGATGCGATTTTTTGTTTCGATTCGATTATTTTCGTTTCGATTATGTTTTTATTCAACTCGATTATCTTCATTTCGATTCGATTATTTTCATTTCGATTCGATTTTTTTCGATTCGATTCGATTCCATTCCATTCGGTTTCTATTGATTCGATGAGATTTGATTTTCTTAGATTCGATTCGATTCCTTTTTTTTATTTCGATTTGATTATTTTTGTTTAGATTCTATTCTTTTTATTCCATCCGATTATTTTCGTTTCGATTCGATTATTTTCATGTCGATTCGATTATTTTGGTTGCGACTCGATTATTTTCGTTTCTATTTTATTATTTCGATTCGATTATTTTCATGTCGATTTAATTATTTTGGTTTCAACTCGATTATTTTCGCTTCTACTTGATTTTTTTCATTTCGATTCGATTATTTCCTATTCAATTTGATTATTTTCGATTCGATTTGATTATTTTAGTTTCGATTTGATTATTTTTGATTCGATTCGATTATTTTCATGTGGATTTGATTATTTTGGTTTCAATTCGATTATTTTTGTATCGATTGATTATTTTCGTTTTGATTCGATTATTTTCTATTCGATTCGATTATTTTCATGTCGATTCAATTTGTTTCTTTTGTATTCGAATTTTTTCGATTCGATTCGATTATTTTCTTTTCAATTCGATTTTTCTCGTTTCGATTCATTATTTTTGTTTCGATTCGATTATTTTCTATTCGATTTGATTATTTTCATGTCGATTTAATTCGTTTCTTTTCGATTCGAATTTTTACGTTTCGATTCGATTATTTTCTATCCGATTCGATTATTTTCATGTCGATTCAATTCGTTTCTTTTCAATTCGAATTTTTTCGATTCGATCCGTTTATTTTCTTTTCGATTCGATTATTTTCGTTTCGATTCGATTATTTTCATTTCGATTTGACTTTTCTCATCTCGATTCGATTATTTTCATTTCTATTTGATTATTTTCGATTTGATTATTTTTGATTTGATTTTTTCGCTTCTACATGATTTTTTCGTTTCGATTCATTTATTTTCGTTTCGATTCAATCATTATTGTTTTGATTCATTTATTTTCGTTTCGATTCGATATTTTCGATTCAATTCGAATCGATTTTTTCGATTCGATGCTATTCGATTGGATTTTTTTCTTTTCGATTCGATATTTTTGTGTTTCAATTTGATTTTTTTTCGTTTCAATTCGATCATTGTCGTTTTGATTATTTATTTTCGTTTCGATTCAATTATTTTAATTTCGATTCGGTTATTTTCGTTTCGATTTGATTATTTTCTATTCAATTAGATTATATTCGTTTCGATTTGATTATTTTTAATTTGATTCGATTTTCGTTTCGATTGATTATTTTCATTTCGATTCGATTATTTTCTATTCGACTTGATTATTTTCGATTCGATCAATTATTTTCATGTGGATTTGAATATTTTGGTTTCGATTCGATTATTTTCATTTCAATTGATTATTTTCGTTTCGATTTGATTATTTTCTATTCGATTTGATTTTTTTCGATTCGATTCAATTCGTTTCTTTTCTATTCGAATTTTTTCGATTCAATTTGATTATTTTCAGTTAGATTTGTTTTAGATTCGATTCAATTATTTTTGATTCGATTTGATTTTTCTCATTTCGATTTGATTATTTTCGATTCGATTTGATTTTTTTCGATTCAATTCAATTCGCTTCTTTTTGATTCAATTATTTTCGTTTCTATTTGATTATTTTCGTTTCGATTTGATTATTTTTATTTCGATTAGATTATTTTCGATTCGATTTAATTATTTTCGCTTCTACTTGATTTTTTTCATTTCGATTCGATTATTTTGGTTTCGATTTGATTATTTTCGATTCGATTATTTTCATATCGATTTGATTATTTTGGTTTCGATTCCATTATTTCCGATTCGATTTGATTATTTTCGATTCGATTTGATTATTTTCGATTCGATTCGGTTATTTTCATTTCCATTTAATTATTTTGGTTTCGATTAGATTATTTTCGCTTCTACTTGATTTTTTTCATTTCAATTCGATTATTTTCTATTCGATTTGATTTTTTTCGATTCGATTCAATTCGTTTCTTTTCGATTCGAATTTTTTGATTCGATTCGTTTATTTTCGTTTTGATGTGATTATTTTCGATTCGATTCGATTATTTTCATTTTGATTGATTATTTTGGTTTCGATTCGATTATTTTCGTTTTGATGCGATTTTTTTCGTTTCGATTCGCTTATTTTCATTTCGATTATGTTTTTATTCGATTCGATTATCTTCGTTTTGATTCGATTATTTTCGTTTCGATTCAATTCCATTCCATTCGATATTTATCGATTCGATGCGATTTGATTTTCTTCAATTCGATTGGATTCCATTCCATTTATTTCATTTCGATTTGATTATTTTTCTTTTGACTGTATTCTTTTTATTCCATTCGATTATTTTCGTTTTGATTCGATTTTCATTTCGATTGGATTATTTTTGTTTCAACTCAATTATTTTCGTTTCAACTCGATTGTTTTTGATTCGATTCGATTATTTTCGTTTCAATTCGAATTTTTAAATCGATTCGTTTATTTTCACTTCGATTTGATTATTTACGTTTCGATTCAATTATTTTCGATTCGATTCGATTATCTTCATTTCGATTCGATTATTTTCGTCTCGATTCGATTTTTTTCGATTCGATTTGATTCCATTCCATTCGATTTCTATCGATTCGATGTGATTTGATTTTCTTAGATTCGATTCGATTCGATTCCATTTTTTTCATTTCGATTTGATTATTTTTGTTTAGATTCTATTCTTTTTATTCCATTCGATTATTTTCATTTCGATTCGATTATTTTCATGTCGATTCGATTATTTTGGTTGCGACTCGATAATTTTCATTTCGATTCGGTTATTATCGATTTGATTCGATTATTTTCGTTTCTATTTTATTGTTTCGATTCGATTATTTTCATGTCGATTTAATTATTTTGGTTTCAACTCGATTATTTTCGCTTCTACTTGATTTTTTTCATTTCGATTCGATTATTTCCTATTCAATTTGATTATTTTCGATTCGATTCGATTATTTTAGTTTCGATTTGATTATTTTCGATTCGATTCGGTTATTTTCATGTGGATTTGATTATTTTGGTTTCGATTCGATTATTTTTGTATCGATTGATTATCTTCGTTTCGATTTGATTATTTTCTATTCGATTCGATTATTTTATGTCGATTCAATTCGTTTCTTTTCTATTCGAATTTTTTCGATTCGATTTGATTATTTTCAGTTAGATTTGTTTATTTTAGATTCGATTCAATTATTTTTGATTCGATTCGATTTTTCTCATTTCGATTTGATTATTTTCAATTCGATTTGATTTTTTTCGGTTCAATTCAATTTGTTTCTTTTCGATTCGATTATTTTCATTTCTATTTGGTTATTTTCGTTTCAATTCGATTATTTTCTATTCGATTCGATTATTTTCATGTCGATTCAATTCGTTTCTTTTCAATTCGAATTTTTTCGATTCGATCCGATTATTTTTTCGATTCGATTTTTCTCGTTTTGATTCATTATTTTTGTTTTGATTCGATTATTTTCTATTCGATTTGATTTTTTTCATGTCGATTTGATTATTTTGTTTTCGATTTGATTTTCATTTCGATTGATTATCTTCGTTTCGATTTCATCATTTTCTATTCTATTCGATTATTTTAGTTACTATTTGATTACTTTCGATTCGATTCCATTATTTTCATGTCGATTTGATTATTTTGGTTTCGTTTCTATTATTTTCGTTTCGATTGATTATTTTCGATTCGATTTGATTATTTTTGATTCAATTTGATTATTTTTGTTTCGATTTGATTATTTTTGATTCGATTTGATTTTTTTCATGTCAATTTGATTTTAGTTTCGATTTGATTATTTTCAATTCGATTTGATTTTTTTCATGTCGATATGATTTTAGTTTCGATTTGATTATTTTCGATTCGATTTGATTTTTTTTCATGTGGATTTGATTATTTTGGCTTCGATTTGATTTTCATTTCGATTGATTATTTTCGTTTCGATTATGTTTTTATTCGATTCGATTATCTTCGTTTTGATTCGATTATTTTCGTTTCGATTCAATTCCATTCCATTCGATATTTATCGATTCGATGCGATTTGATTTTCTTCAATTCGATTCGATTCCATTCCATTTTTTTCATTTCGATTTGATTATTTTTCTTTTGACTGTATTCTTTTTATTCCATTCGATTATTTTCGTTTTGATTCGATTTTCATTTCGATTGGATTATTTTTGTTTCAACTCAATTATTTTCGTTTCAACTCGATTGTTTTTGATTCGATTCGATTATTTTCGTTTCAATTCGAATTTTTAAATCGATTCGTTTATTTTCACTTCGATTTGATTATTTACATTTCGATTCAATTATTTTCGATTCGATTCGATTATTTTCATTTCGATTCGATTATTTTCGATTCGACTCGATTATTGTTGATTTGATTCGATTATTTTGGTTTCAATTTGATTACTTTTGATTCTATCTGATTATTTTCGTTTCGATGTGATTATTTTCGATTCAATTCGATTATTTTCATGTTGTGTGATTATTTTGGTTTCGATTATTTTCGTTTTGATGCGATTTTTTGTTTCGATTCGATTATTTTCGTTTCGATTATGTTTTTATTCAACTCGATTATCTTCATTTCGGTTCGATTATTTTCATTTCGATTCGATTTTTTTCGATTCGATTCGATTCCATTCCATTCGGTTTCTATTGATTCGATGAGATTTGATTTTCTTAGATTCGATTCGATTCCTTTTTTTTATTTCGATTTGATTATTTTTGTTTAGATTCTATTCTTTTTATTCCATCCGATTATTTTCGTTTCGATTCGATTATTTTCATGTCGATTCGATTATTTTGGTTGCGACTCGATTATTTTCGTTTCTATTTTATTATTTCGATTCGATTATTTTCATGTCGATTTAATTATTTTGGTTTCAACTCGATTATTTTCGCTTCTACTTGATTTTTTTCATTTCGATTCGATTATTTCCTATTCAATTTGATTATTTTCGATTCGATTTGATTATTTTAGTTTCGATTTGATTATTTTTGATTCGATTCAATTATTTTCATGTGGATTTGATTATTTTGGTTTCAATTCGATTATTTTTGTATCGATTGATTATTTTCGTTTTGATTCGATTATGTTCTATTCGATTCGATTATTTTCATGTCGATTCAATTTGTTTCTTTTGTATTCGAATTTTTTCGATTCGATTCGATTATTTTCTTTTCAATTCGATTTTTCTCGTTTCGATTCATTATTTTTGTTTCGATTCGATTATTTTCTATTCGATTTGATTATTTTCATGTCGATTTAATTCGTTTCTTTTCGATTCGAATTTTTACGTTTCGATTCGATTATTTTCTATCCGATTCGATTATTTTCATGTCGATTCAATTCGTTTCTTTTCAATTCGAATTTTTTCGATTCGATCCGTTTATTTTCTTTTCGATTCGATTATTTTCGTTTCGAGTCGATTATTTTCGTTTCGATTTGACTTTTCTCATCTCGATTCGATTATTTTCATTTCTATTTGATTATTTTCGATTTGATTATTTTTGATTTGATTTTTTTCGCTTCTACATGATTTTTTCGTTTCGATTCATTTATTTTCGTTTCGATTCAATCATTATTGTTTTGATTCATTTATTTTCGTTTCGATTCGATATTTTCGATTCAATTCGAATCGATTTTTTCGATTCGATGCTATTCGATTGGATTTTTTTCTTTTCGATTCGATTATTTTTGTGTTTCAATTTGATTTTTTTTCGTTTCAATTCGATCATTGTCGTTTTGATTATTTATTTTCGTTTCGATTCAATTATTTTAATTTCGATTCGGTTATTTTCGTTTCGATTTGATTATTTTCTGTTCAATTAGATTATATTCGTTTCGATTTGATTATTTTTAATTTGATTCGATTTTCGTTTCGATTGATTATTTTCATTTCGATTCGATTATTTTCTATTCGACTTGATTATTTTCGATTCGATCAATTATTTTCATGTGGATTTGAATATTTTGGTTTCGATTCGATTATTTTCATTTCAATTGATTATTTTCGTTTCGATTTGATTATTTTCTATTCGATTTGATTTTTTTCGATTCGATTCAATTCGTTTCTTTTCTATTCGAATTTTTTCGATTCAATTTGATTATTTTCAGTTAGATTTGTTTTAGATTCGATTCAATTATTTTTGATTCGATTTGATTTTTCTCATTTCGATTTGATTATTTTCGATTCGATTTGATTTTTTCGATTCAATTCAATTCGCTTCTTTTTGATTCAATTATTTTCGTTTCTATTTGATTATTTTCGTTTCGATTTGATTATTTTTATTTCGATTAGATTATTTTCGATTCAATTTAATTATTTTCGCTTCTACTTGATTTTTTTCATTTCGATTCGATTATTTTGGTTTCGATTTGATTATTTTCGATTCGATTATTTTCATATCGATTTGATTATTTTGGTTTCGATTCCATTATTTCCGATTCGATTTGATTATTTTCGATTCGATTTGATTATTTTCGATTCGATTCGGTTATTTTCATTTCCATTTAATTATTTTGGTTTCGATTAGATTATTTTCGCTTCTACTTGATTTTTTTCATTTCAATTCGATTATTTTCTATTCGATTTGATTTTTTTCGATTCGATTCAATTCGTTTCTTTTCGATTCGAATTTTTTGATTCGATTCGTTTATTTTCGTTTTGATGTGATTATTTTCGATTCGATTCGATTATTTTCATTTTGATTGATTATTTTGGTTTCGATTCGATTATTTTCGTTTTGATGCGATTTTTTTCGTTTCGATTCGCTTATTTTCGTTTCGATTATGTTTTTATTCGATTCGGTTATCTTCGTTTTGATTCGATTATTTTCGTTTCGATTCAATTCCATTCCATTCGATATTTATCAATTCGATGCGATTTGATTTTCTTCAATTCGATTCGATTCCATTCCATTTTTTTCATTTCGATTTGATTATTTTTCTTTTGACTGTATTCTTTTTATTCCATTCGATTATTTTCGTTTTGATTCGATTTTCATTTCGATTGGATTATTTTTGTTTCAACTCAATTATTTTCGTTTCAACTCGATTGTTTTTGATTCGATTCGATTATTTTCGTTTCAATTCGAATTTTTAAATCGATTCGTTTATTTTCACTTCGATTTGATTATTTACGTTTCGATTCAATTATTTTCGATTCGATTCGATTATCTTCATTTCGATTCGATTATTTTCGTTTCGATTCGATTTTTTTCGATTCGATTTGATTCCATTCCATTCGATTTCTATCGATTCGATGTGATTTGATTTTCTTAGATTCGATTCGATTCGATTCCATTTTTTTCATTTCGATTTGATTATTTTTGTTTAGATTCTATTCTTTTTATTCCATTCGATTATTTTCATTTCGATTCGATTATTTTCATGTCGATTCGATTATTTTGGTTGCGACTCGATAATTTTCATTTCGATTCGGTTATTATCGATTTGATTCGATTATTTTCGTTTCTATTTTATTATTTCGATTCGATTATTTTCATGTCGATTTAATTATTTTGGTTTCAACTCGATTATTTTCGCTTCTACTTGATTTTTTTCATTTCGATTCGATTATTTCCTATTCAATTTGATTATTTTCGATTCGATTCGATTATTTTCGTTTCGATTCGCTTATTTTCGTTTCGATTCGCTTATTTTCGTTTCGATTATGTTTTTTTCGATTCGATTATCTTCGTTTTGATTCGATTATTTTCGTTTCGATTCAATTCCATTCCATTCGATATTTATCGATTCGATGCGATTTGATTTTCTTCAATTCGATTCGATTCCATTCCATTTTTTTCATTTCGATTTGATTATTTTTCTTTTGACTGTATTCTTTTTATTCCATTCGATTATTTTCGTTTTGATTCGATTTTCATTTCGATTGGATTATTTTTGTTTCAACTCCATTATTTTCGTTTCAACTCGATTGTTTTTGATTCGATTCGATTATTTTCGTTTCAATTCGAATTTTTAAATCGATTCGTTTATTTTCACTTCGATTTGATTATTTACATTTCGATTCAATTATTTTCGATTCGATTCGATTATTTTCATTTCGATTCGATTATTTTCGATTCGACTCGATTATTGTTGATTTGATTCGATTATTTTGGTTTCAATTTGATTACTTTTGATTCTATCTGATTATTTTCGTTTCGATGTGATTATTTTCGATTCAATTCGATTATTTTCATGTTGTGTGATTATTTTGGTTTCGATTATTTTCGTTTTGATGCGATTTTTTGTTTCGATTCAATTATTTTCGTTTCGATTATGTTTTTATTCAACTCGGTTATCTTCATTTCGGTTCGATTATTTTCATTTCGATTCGATTTTTTTCGATTCGATTCGATTCCATTCCATTCGGTTTCTATTGATTCGATGAGATTTGATTTTCTTAGATTCGATTCGATTCCTTTTTTTTATTTCGATTTGATTATTTTTGTTTAGATTCTATTCTTTTTATTCCATCCGATTATTTTCGTTTCGATTCGATTATTTTCATGTCGATTCGATTATTTTGGTTGCGACTCGATTATTTTCGTTTCTATTTTATTATTTCGATTCGATTATTTTCATGTCGATTTAATTATTTTGGTTTCAACTCGATTATTTTCGCTTCTACTTGATTTTTTTCATTTCGATTCGATTATTTCCTATTCAATTTGATTATTTTCGATTCGATTCGATTATTTTAGTTTCGATTTGATTATTTTTGATTCGATTCGGTTATTTTCATGTGGATTTGATTATTTTGGTTTCGATTCGATTATTTTTGTATCGATTGATTATCTTCGTTTCGATTTGATTATTTTCTATTCGATTCGATTATTTTCATGTCGATTCAATTCGTTTCTTTTCTATTCGAATTTTTTCGATTCGATTTGATTATTTTCAGTTAGATTTGTTTATTTTAGATTCGATTCAATTATTTTTGATTCGATTCGATTTTTCTCATTTCGATTTGATTATTTTCAATTCGATTTGATTTTTTTCGGTTCAATTCAATTTGTTTCTTTTCGATTCGATTATTTTCATTTCTATTTGATTATTTTCGTTTCAATTCGATTATTTTCTATTCGATTCGATTATTTTCATGTCGATTCAATTCGTTTCTTTTCAATTCGAATTTTTTCGATTCGATCCGATTATTTTCTTTTCGATTCGATTTTTCTCGTTTTGATTCATTATTTTTGTTTTGATTCGATTATTTTCTATTCGATTTGATTTTTTTCATGTCGATTTGATTATTTTGTTTTCGATTAGATTTTCATTTCGATTGATTATTTTCGTTTCGATTTCATCATTTTCTATTCTATTCGATTATTTTAGTTACTATTTGATTACTTTCGATTCGATTCCATTATTTTCATGTCGATTTGATTATTTTGGTTTCGTTTCTATTATTTTCGTTTCGATTGATTATTTTCGATTCGATTTGATTATTTTTGATTCAATTTGATTATTTTTGTTTCGATTTGATTATTTTTGATTCGATTTGATTTTTTTCATGTCAATTTGATTTTAGTTTCGATTTGATTATTTTCAATTCGATTTGATTTTTTTCATGTCGATATGATTTTAGTTTCGATTTGATTATTTTCGATTCGATTTGATTTTTTTCATGTGGATTTGATTATTTTGGCTTCGATTTGATTTTCATTTCGATTGATTATTTTCGTTTCGATTATGTTTTTATTCGATTCGATTATCTTCGTTTTGATTCGATTATTTTCGTTTCGATTCAATTCCATTCCATTCGATATTTATCAATTCGATGCGATTTGATTTTCTTCAATTCGATTCGATTCCATTCCATTTTTTTCATTTCGATTTGATTATTTTTCTTTTGACTGTATTCTTTTTATTCCATTCGATTATTTTCGTTTTGATTCGATTTTCATTTCGATTGGATTATTTTTGTTTCAACTCAATTATTTTCGTTTCAACTCGATTGTTTTTGATTCGATTCGATTATTTTCGTTTCAATTCGAATTTTTAAATCGATTCGTTTATTTTCACTTCGATTTGATTATTTACATTTCGATTCAATTATTTTCGATTCGATTCGATTATTTTCATTTCGATTCGATTATTTTCGATTCGACTCGATTATTGTTGATTTGATTCGATTATTTTGGTTTCAATTTGATTACTTTTGATTCTATCTGATTATTTTCGTTTCGATGTGATTATTTTCGATTCAATTCGATTATTTTCATGTTGTGTGATTATTTTGGTTTCGATTATTTTCGTTTTGATGCGATTTTTTGTTTCGATTCGATTATTTTCGTTTCGATTATGTTTTTATTCAACTCGATTATCTTCATTTCGATTCGATTATTTTCATTTCGATTCGATTTTTTTCGATTCGATTCGATTCCATTCCATTCGGTTTCTATTGATTCGATGAGATTTGATTTTCTTAGATTCGATTCGATTCCTTTTTTTTATTTCGATTTGATTATTTTTGTTTAGATTCTATTCTTTTTATTCCATCCGATTATTTTCGTTTCGATTCGATTATTTTCATGTCGATTCGATTATTTTGGTTGCGACTCGATTATTTTCGTTTCTATTTTATTATTTCGATTCGATTATTTTCATGTCGATTTAATTATTTTGGTTTCAACTCGATTATTTTCGCTTCTACTTGATTTTTTTCATTTCGATTCGATTATTTCCTATTCAATTTGATTATTTTCGATTCGATTTGATTATTTTAGTTTCGATTTGATTATTTTTGATTCGATTCGATTATTTTCATGTGGATTTGATTATTTTGGTTTCAATTCGATTATTTTTGTATCGATTGATTATTTTCGTTTTGATTCGATTATTTTCTATTCGATTCGATTATTTTCATGTCGATTCAATTTGTTTCTTTTGTATTCGAATTTTTTCGATTCGATTCGATTATTTTCTTTTCAATTCGATTTTTCTCGTTTCGATTCATTATTTTTGTTTCGATTCGATTATTTTCTATTCGATTTGATTATTTTCATGTCGATTTAATTCGTTTCTTTTCGATTCGAATTTTTACGTTTCGATTCGATTATTTTCTATCCGATTCGATTATTTTCATGTCGATTCAATTCGTTTCTTTTCAATTCGAATTTTTTCGATTCGATCCGTTTATTTTCTTTTCGATTCGATTATTTTCGTTTCGATTCGATTATTTTCATTTCGATTTGACTTTTCTCATCTCGATTCGATTATTTTCATTTCTATTTGATTATTTTCGATTTGATTATTTTTGATTTGATTTTTTCGCTTCTACATGATTTTTTCGTTTCGATTCATTTATTTTCGTTTCGATTCAATCATTATTGTTTTGATTCATTTATTTTCGTTTCGATTCGATATTTTCGATTCAATTCGAATCGATTTTTTCGATTCGATGCTATTCGATTGGATTTTTTTCTTTTCGATTCGATATTTTTGTGTTTCAATTTGATTTTTTTTCGTTTCAATTCGATCATTGTCGTTTTGATTATTTATTTTCGTTTCGATTCAATTATTTTAATTTCGATTCGGTTATTTTCGTTTCGATTTGATTATTTTCTATTCAATTAGATTATATTCGTTTCGATTTGATTATTTTTAATTTGATTCGATTTTCGTTTCGATTGATTATTTTCATTTCGATTCGATTATTTTCTATTCGACTTGATTATTTTCGATTCGATCAATTATTTTCATGTGGATTTGAATATTTTGGTTTCGATTCGATTATTTTCATTTCAATTGATTATTTTCGTTTCGATTTGATTATTTTCTATTCGATTTGATTTTTTTCGATTCGATTCAATTCGTTTCTTTTCTATTCGAATTTTTTCGATTCAATTTGATTATTTTCAGTTAGATTTGTTTTAGATTCGATTCAATTATTTTTGATTCGATTTGATTTTTCTCATTTCGATTTGATTATTTTCGATTCGATTTGATTTTTTTCGATTCAATTCAATTCGCTTCTTTTTGATTCAATTATTTTCGTTTCTATTTGATTATTTTCGTTTCGATTTGATTATTTTTATTTCGATTAGATTATTTTCGATTCGATTTAATTATTTTCGCTTCTACTTGATTTTTTTCATTTCGATTCGATTATTTTGGTTTCGATTTGATTATTTTCGATTCGATTATTTTCATATCGATTTGATTATTTTGGTTTCGATTCCATTATTTCCGATTCGATTTGATTATTTTCGATTCGATTTGATTATTTTCGATTCGATTCGGTTATTTTCATTTCCATTTAATTATTTTGGTTTCGATTAGATTATTTTCGCTTCTACTTGATTTTTTTCATTTCAATTCGATTATTTTCTATTCGATTTGATTTTTTTCGATTCGATTCAATTCGTTTCTTTTCGATTCGAATTTTTTGATTCGATTCGTTTATTTTCGTTTTGATGTGATTATTTTCGATTCGATTCGATTATTTTCATTTTGATTGATTATTTTGGTTTCGATTCGATTATTTTCGTTTTGATGCGATTTTTTTCGTTTCGATTCGCTTATTTTCATTTCGATTATGTTTTTATTCGATTCGATTATCTTCGTTTTGATTCGATTATTTTCGTTTCGATTCAATTCCATTCCATTCGATATTTATCGATTCGATGCGATTTGATTTTCTTCAATTCGATTGGATTCCATTCCATTTATTTCATTTCGATTTGATTATTTTTCTTTTGACTGTATTCTTTTTATTCCATTCGATTATTTTCGTTTTGATTCGATTTTCATTTCGATTGGATTATTTTTGTTTCAACTCAATTATTTTCGTTTCAACTCGATTGTTTTTGATTCGATTCGATTATTTTCGTTTCAATTCGAATTTTTAAATCGATTCGTTTATTTTCACTTCGATTTGATTATTTACGTTTCGATTCAATTATTTTCGATTCGATTCGATTATCTTCATTTCGATTCGATTATTTTCGTCTCGATTCGATTTTTTTCGATTCGATTTGATTCCATTCCATTCGATTTCTATCGATTCGATGTGATTTGATTTTCTTAGATTCGATTCGATTCGATTCCATTTTTTTCATTTCGATTTGATTATTTTTGTTTAGATTCTATTCTTTTTATTCCATTCGATTATTTTCATTTCGATTCGATTATTTTCATGTCGATTCGATTATTTTGGTTGCGACTCGATAATTTTCATTTCGATTCGGTTATTATCGATTTGATTCGATTATTTTCGTTTCTATTTTATTGTTTCGATTCGATTATTTTCATGTCGATTTAATTATTTTGGTTTCAACTCGATTATTTTCGCTTCTACTTGATTTTTTTCATTTCGATTCGATTATTTCCTATTCAATTTGATTATTTTCGATTCGATTCGATTATTTTAGTTTCGATTTGATTATTTTCGATTCGATTCGGTTATTTTCATGTGGATTTGATTATTTTGGTTTCGATTCGATTATTTTTGTATCGATTGATTATCTTCGTTTCGATTTGATTATTTTCTATTCGATTCGATTATTTTATGTCGATTCAATTCGTTTCTTTTCTATTCGAATTTTTTCGATTCGATTTGATTATTTTCAGTTAGATTTGTTTATTTTAGATTCGATTCAATTATTTTTGATTCGATTCGATTTTTCTCATTTCGATTTGATTATTTTCAATTCGATTTGATTTTTTTCGGTTCAATTCAATTTGTTTCTTTTCGATTCGATTATTTTCATTTCTATTTGGTTATTTTCGTTTCAATTCGATTATTTTCTATTCGATTCGATTATTTTCATGTCGATTCAATTCGTTTCTTTTCAATTCGAATTTTTTCGATTCGATCCGATTATTTTTTCGATTCGATTTTTCTCGTTTTGATTCATTATTTTTGTTTTGATTCGATTATTTTCTATTCGATTTGATTTTTTTCATGTCGATTTGATTATTTTGTTTTCGATTTGATTTTCATTTCGATTGATTATCTTCGTTTCGATTTCATCATTTTCTATTCTATTCGATTATTTTAGTTACTATTTGATTACTTTCGATTCGATTCCATTATTTTCATGTCGATTTGATTATTTTGGTTTCGTTTCTATTATTTTCGTTTCGATTGATTATTTTCGATTCGATTTGATTATTTTTGATTCAATTTGATTATTTTTGTTTCGATTTGATTATTTTTGATTCGATTTGATTTTTTTCATGTCAATTTGATTTTAGTTTCGATTTGATTATTTTCAATTCGATTTGATTTTTTTCATGTCGATATGATTTTAGTTTCGATTTGATTATTTTCGATTCGATTTGATTTTTTTTCATGTGGATTTGATTATTTTGGCTTCGATTTGATTTTCATTTCGATTGATTATTTTCGTTTCGATTATGTTTTTATTCGATTCGATTATCTTCGTTTTGATTCGATTATTTTCGTTTCGATTCAATTCCATTCCATTCGATATTTATCGATTCGATGCGATTTGATTTTCTTCAATTCGATTCGATTCCATTCCATTTTTTTCATTTCGATTTGATTATTTTTCTTTTGACTGTATTCTTTTTATTCCATTCGATTATTTTCGTTTTGATTCGATTTTCATTTCGATTGGATTATTTTTGTTTCAACTCAATTATTTTCGTTTCAACTCGATTGTTTTTGATTCGATTCGATTATTTTCGTTTCAATTCGAATTTTTAAATCGATTCGTTTATTTTCACTTCGATTTGATTATTTACATTTCGATTCAATTATTTTCGATTCGATTCGATTATTTTCATTTCGATTCGATTATTTTCGATTCGACTCGATTATTGTTGATTTGATTCGATTATTTTGGTTTCAATTTGATTACTTTTGATTCTATCTGATTATTTTCGTTTCGATGTGATTATTTTCGATTCAATTCGATTATTTTCATGTTGTGTGATTATTTTGGTTTCGATTATTTTCGTTTTGATGCGATTTTTTGTTTCGATTCGATTATTTTCGTTTCGATTATGTTTTTATTCAACTCGATTATCTTCATTTCGGTTCGATTATTTTCATTTCGATTCGATTTTTTTCGATTCGATTCGATTCCATTCCATTCGGTTTCTATTGATTCGATGAGATTTGATTTTCTTAGATTCGATTCGATTCCTTTTTTTTATTTCGATTTGATTATTTTTGTTTAGATTCTATTCTTTTTATTCCATCCGATTATTTTCGTTTCGATTCGATTATTTTCATGTCGATTCGATTATTTTGGTTGCGACTCGATTATTTTCGTTTCTATTTTATTATTTCGATTCGATTATTTTCATGTCGATTTAATTATTTTGGTTTCAACTCGATTATTTTCGCTTCTACTTGATTTTTTTCATTTCGATTCGATTATTTCCTATTCAATTTGATTATTTTCGATTCGATTTGATTATTTTAGTTTCGATTTGATTATTTTTGATTCGATTCAATTATTTTCATGTGGATTTGATTATTTTGGTTTCAATTCGATTATTTTTGTATCGATTGATTATTTTCGTTTTGATTCGATTATGTTCTATTCGATTCGATTATTTTCATGTCGATTCAATTTGTTTCTTTTGTATTCGAATTTTTTCGATTCGATTCGATTATTTTCTTTTCAATTCGATTTTTCTCGTTTCGATTCATTATTTTTGTTTCGATTCGATTATTTTCTATTCGATTTGATTATTTTCATGTCGATTTAATTCGTTTCTTTTCGATTCGAATTTTTACGTTTCGATTCGATTATTTTCTATCCGATTCGATTATTTTCATGTCGATTCAATTCGTTTCTTTTCAATTCGAATTTTTTCGATTCGATCCGTTTATTTTCTTTTCGATTCGATTATTTTCGTTTCGAGTCGATTATTTTCGTTTCGATTTGACTTTTCTCATCTCGATTCGATTATTTTCATTTCTATTTGATTATTTTCGATTTGATTATTTTTGATTTGATTTTTTTCGCTTCTACATGATTTTTTCGTTTCGATTCATTTATTTTCGTTTCGATTCAATCATTATTGTTTTGATTCATTTATTTTCGTTTCGATTCGATATTTTCGATTCAATTCGAATCGATTTTTTCGATTCGATGCTATTCGATTGGATTTTTTTCTTTTCGATTCGATTATTTTTGTGTTTCAATTTGATTTTTTTTCGTTTCAATTCGATCATTGTCGTTTTGATTATTTATTTTCGTTTCGATTCAATTATTTTAATTTCGATTCGGTTATTTTCGTTTCGATTTGATTATTTTCTGTTCAATTAGATTATATTCGTTTCGATTTGATTATTTTTAATTTGATTCGATTTTCGTTTCGATTGATTATTTTCATTTCGATTCGATTATTTTCTATTCGACTTGATTATTTTCGATTCGATCAATTATTTTCATGTGGATTTGAATATTTTGGTTTCGATTCGATTATTTTCATTTCAATTGATTATTTTCGTTTCGATTTGATTATTTTCTATTCGATTTGATTTTTTTCGATTCGATTCAATTCGTTTCTTTTCTATTCGAATTTTTTCGATTCAATTTGATTATTTTCAGTTAGATTTGTTTTAGATTCGATTCAATTATTTTTGATTCGATTTGATTTTTCTCATTTCGATTTGATTATTTTCGATTCGATTTGATTTTTTCGATTCAATTCAATTCGCTTCTTTTTGATTCAATTATTTTCGTTTCTATTTGATTATTTTCGTTTCGATTTGATTATTTTTATTTCGATTAGATTATTTTCGATTCAATTTAATTATTTTCGCTTCTACTTGATTTTTTTCATTTCGATTCGATTATTTTGGTTTCGATTTGATTATTTTCGATTCGATTATTTTCATATCGATTTGATTATTTTGGTTTCGATTCCATTATTTCCGATTCGATTTGATTATTTTCGATTCGATTTGATTATTTTCGATTCGATTCGGTTATTTTCATTTCCATTTAATTATTTTGGTTTCGATTAGATTATTTTCGCTTCTACTTGATTTTTTTCATTTCAATTCGATTATTTTCTATTCGATTTGATTTTTTTCGATTCGATTCAATTCGTTTCTTTTCGATTCGAATTTTTTGATTCGATTCGTTTATTTTCGTTTTGATGTGATTATTTTCGATTCGATTCGATTATTTTCATTTTGATTGATTATTTTGGTTTCGATTCGATTATTTTCGTTTTGATGCGATTTTTTTCGTTTCGATTCGCTTATTTTCGTTTCGATTATGTTTTTATTCGATTCGGTTATCTTCGTTTTGATTCGATTATTTTCGTTTCGATTCAATTCCATTCCATTCGATATTTATCAATTCGATGCGATTTGATTTTCTTCAATTCGATTCGATTCCATTCCATTTTTTTCATTTCGATTTGATTATTTTTCTTTTGACTGTATTCTTTTTATTCCATTCGATTATTTTCGTTTTGATTCGATTTTCATTTCGATTGGATTATTTTTGTTTCAACTCAATTATTTTCGTTTCAACTCGATTGTTTTTGATTCGATTCGATTATTTTCGTTTCAATTCGAATTTTTAAATCGATTCGTTTATTTTCACTTCGATTTGATTATTTACGTTTCGATTCAATTATTTTCGATTCGATTCGATTATCTTCATTTCGATTCGATTATTTTCGTTTCGATTCGATTTTTTTCGATTCGATTTGATTCCATTCCATTCGATTTCTATCGATTCGATGTGATTTGATTTTCTTAGATTCGATTCGATTCGATTCCATTTTTTTCATTTCGATTTGATTATTTTTGTTTAGATTCTATTCTTTTTATTCCATTCGATTATTTTCATTTCGATTCGATTATTTTCATGTCGATTCGATTATTTTGGTTGCGACTCGATAATTTTCATTTCGATTCGGTTATTATCGATTTGATTCGATTATTTTCGTTTCTATTTTATTATTTCGATTCGATTATTTTCATGTCGATTTAATTATTTTGGTTTCAACTCGATTATTTTCGCTTCTACTTGATTTTTTTCATTTCGATTCGATTATTTCCTATTCAATTTGATTATTTTCGATTCGATTCGATTATTTTCGTTTCGATTCGCTTATTTTCGTTTCGATTCGCTTATTTTCGTTTCGATTATGTTTTTTTCGATTCGATTATCTTCGTTTTGATTCGATTATTTTCGTTTCGATTCAATTCCATTCCATTCGATATTTATCGATTCGATGCGATTTGATTTTCTTCAATTCGATTCGATTCCATTCCATTTTTTTCATTTCGATTTGATTATTTTTCTTTTGACTGTATTCTTTTTATTCCATTCGATTATTTTCGTTTTGATTCGATTTTCATTTCGATTGGATTATTTTTGTTTCAACTCCATTATTTTCGTTTCAACTCGATTGTTTTTGATTCGATTCGATTATTTTCGTTTCAATTCGAATTTTTAAATCGATTCGTTTATTTTCACTTCGATTTGATTATTTACATTTCGATTCAATTATTTTCGATTCGATTCGATTATTTTCATTTCGATTCGATTATTTTCGATTCGACTCGATTATTGTTGATTTGATTCGATTATTTTGGTTTCAATTTGATTACTTTTGATTCTATCTGATTATTTTCGTTTCGATGTGATTATTTTCGATTCAATTCGATTATTTTCATGTTGTGTGATTATTTTGGTTTCGATTATTTTCGTTTTGATGCGATTTTTTGTTTCGATTCAATTATTTTCGTTTCGATTATGTTTTTATTCAACTCGGTTATCTTCATTTCGGTTCGATTATTTTCATTTCGATTCGATTTTTTTCGATTCGATTCGATTCCATTCCATTCGGTTTCTATTGATTCGATGAGATTTGATTTTCTTAGATTCGATTCGATTCCTTTTTTTTATTTCGATTTGATTATTTTTGTTTAGATTCTATTCTTTTTATTCCATCCGATTATTTTCGTTTCGATTCGATTATTTTCATGTCGATTCGATTATTTTGGTTGCGACTCGATTATTTTCGTTTCTATTTTATTATTTCGATTCGATTATTTTCATGTCGATTTAATTATTTTGGTTTCAACTCGATTATTTTCGCTTCTACTTGATTTTTTTCATTTCGATTCGATTATTTCCTATTCAATTTGATTATTTTCGATTCGATTCGATTATTTTAGTTTCGATTTGATTATTTTTGATTCGATTCGGTTATTTTCATGTGGATTTGATTATTTTGGTTTCGATTCGATTATTTTTGTATCGATTGATTATCTTCGTTTCGATTTGATTATTTTCTATTCGATTCGATTATTTTCATGTCGATTCAATTCGTTTCTTTTCTATTCGAATTTTTTCGATTCGATTTGATTATTTTCAGTTAGATTTGTTTATTTTAGATTCGATTCAATTATTTTTGATTCGATTCGATTTTTCTCATTTCGATTTGATTATTTTCAATTCGATTTGATTTTTTTCGGTTCAATTCAATTTGTTTCTTTTCGATTCGATTATTTTCATTTCTATTTGATTATTTTCGTTTCAATTCGATTATTTTCTATTCGATTCGATTATTTTCATGTCGATTCAATTCGTTTCTTTTCAATTCGAATTTTTTCGATTCGATCCGATTATTTTCTTTTCGATTCGATTTTTCTCGTTTTGATTCATTATTTTTGTTTTGATTCGATTATTTTCTATTCGATTTGATTTTTTTCATGTCGATTTGATTATTTTGTTTTCGATTAGATTTTCATTTCGATTGATTATTTTCGTTTCGATTTCATCATTTTCTATTCTATTCGATTATTTTAGTTACTATTTGATTACTTTCGATTCGATTCCATTATTTTCATGTCGATTTGATTATTTTGGTTTCGTTTCTATTATTTTCGTTTCGATTGATTATTTTCGATTCGATTTGATTATTTTTGATTCAATTTGATTATTTTTGTTTCGATTTGATTATTTTTGATTCGATTTGATTTTTTTCATGTCAATTTGATTTTAGTTTCGATTTGATTATTTTCAATTCGATTTGATTTTTTTCATGTCGATATGATTTTAGTTTCGATTTGATTATTTTCGATTCGATTTGATTTTTTTCATGTGGATTTGATTATTTTGGCTTCGATTTGATTTTCATTTCGATTGATTATTTTCGTTTCGATTATGTTTTTATTCGATTCGATTATCTTCGTTTTGATTCGATTATTTTCGTTTCGATTCAATTCCATTCCATTCGATATTTATCGATTCGATGCGATTTGATTTTCTTCAATTCGATTCGATTCCATTCCATTTTTTTCATTTCGATTTGATTATTTTTCTTTTGACTGTATTCTTTTTATTCCATTCGATTATTTTCGTTTTGATTCGATTTTCATTTCGATTGGATTATTTTTGTTTCAACTCCATTATTTTCGTTTCAACTCGATTGTTTTTGATTCGATTCGATTATTTTCGTTTCAATTCGAATTTTTAAATCGATTCGTTTATTTTCACTTCGATTTGATTATTTACATTTCGATTCAATTATTTTCGATTCGATTCGATTATTTTCATTTCGATTCGATTATTTTCGATTCGACTCGATTATTGTTGATTTGATTCGATTATTTTGGTTTCAATTTGATTACTTTTGATTCTATCTGATTATTTTCGTTTCGATGTGATTATTTTCGATTCAATTCGATTATTTTCATGTTGTGTGATTATTTTGGTTTCGATTATTTTCGTTTTGATGCGATTTTTTGTTTCGATTCGATTATTTTCGTTTCGATTATGTTTTTATTCAACTCGATTATCTTCATTTCGGTTCGATTATTTTCATTTCGATTCGATTTTTTTCGATTCGATTCGATTCCATTCCATTCGGTTTCTATTGATTCGATGAGATTTGATTTTCTTAGATTCGATTCGATTCCTTTTTTTTATTTCGATTTGATTATTTTTGTTTAGATTCTATTCTTTTTATTCCATCCGATTATTTTCGTTTCGATTCGATTATTTTCATGTCGATTCGATTATTTTGGTTGCGACTCGATTATTTTCGTTTCTATTTTATTATTTCGATTCGATTATTTTCATGTCGATTTAATTATTTTGGTTTCAACTCGATTATTTTCGCTTCTACTTGATTTTTTTATTTCGATTCGATTATTTCCTATTCAATTTGATTATTTTCGATTCGATTTGATTATTTTAGTTTCGATTTGATTATTTTCGATTCGATTCGATTATTTTCATGTGGATTTGATTATTTTGGTTTCAATTCGATTATTTTTGTATCGATTGATTATTTTCGTTTTGATTCGATTATGTTCTATTCGATTCGATTATTTTCATGTCGATTCAATTTGTTTCTTTTGTATTCGAATTTTTTCGATTCGATTCGATTATTTTCTTTTCAATTCGATTTTTCTCGTTTCGATTCATTATTTTTGTTTCGATTCGATTATTTTCTATTCGATTTGATTATTTTCATGTCGATTTAATTCGTTTCTTTTCGATTCGAATTTTTACGTTTCGATTCGATTATTTTCTATCCGATTCGATTATTTTCATGTCGATTCAATTCGTTTCTTTTCAATTCGAATTTTTTCGATTCGATCCGTTTATTTTCTTTTCGATTCGATTATTTTCGTTTCGAGTCGATTATTTTCGTTTCGATTTGACTTTTCTCATCTCGATTCGATTATTTTCATTTCTATTTGATTATTTTCGATTTGATTATTTTTGATTTGATTTTTTTCGCTTCTACATGATTTTTTCGTTTCGATTCATTTATTTTCGTTTCGATTCAATCATTATTGTTTTGATTCATTTATTTTCGTTTCGATTCGATATTTTCGATTCAATTCGAATCGATTTTTTCGATTCGATGCTATTCGATTGGATTTTTTTCTTTTCGATTCGATTATTTTTGTGTTTCAATTTGATTTTTTTTCGTTTCAATTCGATCATTGTCGTTTTGATTATTTATTTTCGTTTCGATTCAATTATTTTAATTTCGATTCGGTTATTTTCGTCTCGATTTGATTATTTTCTGTTCAATTAGATTATATTCGTTTCGATTTGATTATTTTTAATTTGATTCGATTTTCGTTTCGATTGATTATTTTCATTTCGATTCGATTATTTTCTATTCGACTTGATTATTTTCGATTCGATCAATTATTTTCATGTGGATTTGAATATTTTGGTTTCGATTCGATTATTTTCATTTCAATTGATTATTTTCGTTTCGATTTGATTATTTTCTATTCGATTTGATTTTTTTCGATTCGATTCAATTCGTTTCTTTTCTATTCGAATTTTTTCGATTCAATTTGATTATTTTCAGTTAGATTTGTTTTAGATTCGATTCAATTATTTTTGATTCGATTTGATTTTTCTCATTTCGATTTGATTATTTTCGATTCGATTTGATTTTTTCGATTCAATTCAATTCGCTTCTTTTTGATTCAATTATTTTCGTTTCTATTTGATTATTTTCGTTTCGATTTGATTATTTTTATTTCGATTAGATTATTTTCGATTCAATTTAATTATTTTCGCTTCTACTTGATTTTTTTCATTTCGATTCGATTATTTTGGTTTCGATTTGATTATTTTCGATTCGATTATTTTCATATCGATTTGATTATTTTGGTTTCGATTCCATTATTTCCGATTCGATTTGATTATTTTCGATTCGATTTGATTATTTTCGATTCGATTCGGTTATTTTCATTTCCATTTAATTATTTTGGTTTCGATTAGATTATTTTCGCTTCTACTTGATTTTTTTCATTTCAATTCGATTATTTTCTATTCGATTTGATTTTTTTCGATTCGATTCAATTCGTTTCTTTTCGATTCGAATTTTTTGATTCGATTCGTTTATTTTCGTTTTGATGTGATTATTTTCGATTCGATTCGATTATTTTCATTTTGATTGATTATTTTGGTTTCGATTCGATTATTTTCGTTTTGATGCGATTTTTTTCGTTTCGATTCGCTTATTTTCGTTTCGATTATGTTTTTATTCGATTCGATTATCTTCGTTTTGATTCGATTATTTTCGTTTCGATTCAATTCCATTCCATTCGATATTTATCGATTCGATGCGATTTGATTTTCTTCAATTCGATTCGATTCCATTCCATTTTTTTCATTTCGATTTGATTATTTTTCTTTTGAGTGTATTCTTTTTATTCCATTCGATTATTTTCGTTTTGATTCGATTTTCATTTCGATTGGATTATTTTTGTTTCAACTCAATTATTTTCGTTTCAACTCGATTGTTTTTGATTCGATTCGATTATTTTCGTTTCAATTCGAATTTTTAAATCGATTCGTTTATTTTCACTTCGATTTGATTATTTACGTTTCGATTCAATTATTTTCGATTCGATTCGATTATCTTCATTTCGATTCGATTATTTTCGTTTCGATTCGATTTTTTTCGATTCGATTTGATTCCATTCCATTCGATTTCTATCGATTCGATGTGATTTGATTTTCTTAGATTCGATTCGATTCGATTCCATTTTTTTCATTTCGATTTGATTATTTTTGTTTAGATTCTATTCTTTTTATTCCATTCGATTATTTTCATTTCGATTCGATTATTTTCATGTCGATTCGATTATTTTGGTTGCGACTCGATAATTTTCATTTCGATTCGGTTATTATCGATTTGATTCGATTATTTTCGTTTCTATTTTATTATTTCGATTCGATTATTTTCATGTCGATTTAATTATTTTGGTTTCAACTCGATTATTTTCGCTTCTACTTGATTTTTTTCATTTCGATTCGATTATTTCCTATTCAATTTGATTATTTTCGATTCGATTCGATTATTTTAGTTTCGATTCGATTATTTTCATGTGGATTTGATTATTTTGGTTTCGATTCGATTATTTTTGTATCGATTGATTATCTTCGTTTCGATTTGATTATTTTCTATTCGATTCGATTATTTTCATGTCGATTCAATTCGTTTCTTTTCTATTCGAGTTTTTTCGATTCGATTTGATTATTTTCAGTTAGATTTGTTTATTTTAGATTCGATTCAATTATTTTTGATTCGATTCGATTTTTCTCATTTCGATTTGATTATTTTCAATTCGATTTGATTTTTTTCGATTCAATTCAATTTGTTTCTTTTCGATTCGATTATTTTCATTTCTATTTGATTATTTTCGTTTCAATTCGATTATTTTCTATTCGATTCGATTATTTTCATGTCGATTCAATTCGTTTCTTTTCTATTCGAATTTTTTCGATTCGATCCGATTATTTTCTTTTCGATTCGATTTTTCTCGTTTTGATTCATTATTTTTGTTTTGATTCGATTATTTTCTATTCGATTTGATTTTTTTCATGTCGATTTGATTATTTTGTTTTCGATTAGATTTTCATTTCGATTGATTATTTTCGTTTCGATTTCATCATTTTCTATTCTATTCGATTATTTTAGTTACTATTTGATTACTTTCGATTCGATTCCATTATTTTCATGTCGATTTGATTATTTTGGTTTCGTTTCTATTATTTTCGTTTCGATTGATTATTTTCGATTCGATTTGATTATTTTTGATTCAATTTGATTATTTTTGTTTCGATTTGATTATTTTTGATTCGATTTGATTTTTTTCATGTCAATTTGATTTTAGTTTCGATTTGATTATTTTCAATTCGATTTGATTTTTTTCATGTCGATATGATTTTAGTTTCGATTTGATTATTTTCGATTCGATTTGATTTTTTTCATGTGGATTTGATTATTTTGGCTTCGATTTGATTTTCATTTCGATTGATTATTTTCGTTTCGATTATGTTTTTATTCGATTCGATTATCTTCGTTTTGATTCGATTATTTTCGTTTCGATTCAATTCCATTCCATTCGATATTTATCGATTCGATGCGATTTGATTTTCTTCAATTCGATTCGATTCCATTCCATTTTTTTCATTTCGATTTGATTATTTTTCTTTTGACTGTATTCTTTTTATTCCATTCGATTATTTTCGTTTTGATTCGATTTTCATTTCGATTGGATTATTTTTGTTTCAACTCCATTATTTTCGTTTCAACTCGATTGTTTTTGATTCGATTCGATTATTTTCGTTTCAATTCGAATTTTTAAATCGATTCGTTTATTTTCACTTCGATTTGATTATTTACATTTCGATTCAATTATTTTCGATTCGATTCGATTATTTTCATTTCGATTCGATTATTTTCGATTCGACTCGATTATTGTTGATTTGATTCGATTATTTTGGTTTCAATTTGATTACTTTTGATTCTATCTGATTATTTTCGTTTCGATGTGATTATTTTCGATTCAATTCGATTATTTTCATGTTGTGTGATTATTTTGGTTTCGATTATTTTCGTTTTGATGCGATTTTTTGTTTCGATTCGATTATTTTCGTTTCGATTATGTTTTTATTCAACTCGATTATCTTCATTTCAATTCGATTATTTTCATTTCGATTCGATTTTTTTCGATTCGATTCGATTCCATTCCATTCGGTTTCTATTGATTCGATGAGATTTGATTTTCTTAGATTCGATTCGATTCCTTTTTTTTATTTCGATTTGATTATTTTTGTTTAGATTCTATTCTTTTTATTCCATCCGATTATTTTCGTTTCGATTCGATTATTTTCATGTCGATTCGATTATTTTGGTTGCGACTCGATTATTTTCGTTTCTATTTTATTATTTCGATTCGATTATTTTCATGTCGATTTAATTATTTTGGTTTCAACTCGATTATTTTCGCTTCCACTTGATTTTTTTCATTTCGATTCGATTATTTCCTATTCAATTTGATTATTTTCGACTCGATTTGATTATTTTAGTTTCGATTTGATTATTTTTGATTCGATTCGATTATTTTCATGTGGATTTGATTATTTTGGTTTCAATTCGATTATTTTTGTATCGATTGATTATTTTCGTTTTGATTCGATTATTTTCTATTCGATTCGATTATTTTCATGTCGATTCAATTTGTTTCTTTTGTATTCGAATTTTTTCGATTCGATTCGATTATTTTCTTTTCAATTCGATTTTTCTCGTTTCGATTCATTATTTTTGTTTCGATTCGATTATTTTCTATTCGATTTGATTATTTTCATGTCGATTTAATTCGTTTCTTTTCGATTCGAATTTTTACGTTTCGATTCGATTATTTTCTATCCGATTCGATTATTTTCATGTCGATTCAATTCGTTTCTTTTCAATTCGAATTTTTTCGATTCGATCCGTTTATTTTCTTTTCGATTCGATTATTTTCGTTTCGATTCGATTATTTTCGTTTCGATTTGACTTTTCTCATCTCGATTCGATTATTTTCATTTCTATTTGATTATTTTCGATTTGATTATTTTTGATTTGATTTTTTTCGCTTCTACATGATTTTTTCGTTTCGATTCATTTATTTTCGTTTCGATTCAATCATTATTGTTTTGATTCATTTATTTTCGTTTCGATTCGATATTTTCGATTCAATTCGAATCGATTTTTTCGATTCGATGCTATTCGATTGGATTTTTTTCTTTTCGATTCGATTATTTTTGTGTTTCAATTTGATTTTTTTTCGTTTCAATTCGATCATTGTCGTTTTGATTATTTATTTTCGTTTCGATTCAATTATTTTAATTTCGATTCGGTTATTTTCGTTTCGATTTGATTATTTTCTGTTCAATTAGATTATATTCGTTTCGATTTGATTATTTTTAATTTGATTCGATTTTCGTTTCGATTGATTATTTTCATTTCGATTCGATTATTTTCTATTCGACTTGATTATTTTCGATTCGATCAATTATTTTCATGTGGATTTGAATATATTGGTTTCGATTCGATTATTTTCATTTCAATTGATTATTTTCGTTTCGATTTGATTATTTTCTATTCGATTTGATTTTTTTCGATTCGATTCAATTCGTTTCTTTTCTATTCGAATTTTTTCGATTCAATTTGATTATTTTCAGTTAGATTTGTTTTAGATTCGATTCAATTATTTTTGATTCGATTTGATTTTTCTCATTTCGATTTGATTATTTTCGATTCGATTTGATTTTTTTCGATTCAATTCAATTCGCTTCTTTTTGATTCAATTATTTTCGTTTCTATTTGATTATTTTCGTTTCGATTTGATTATTTTTATTTCGATTAGATTATTTTCGATTCGATTTAATTATTTTCGCTTCTACTTGATTTTTTTCATTTCGATTCGATTATTTTGGTTTCGATTTGATTATTTTCGATTCGATTATTTTCATATCGATTTGATTATTTTGGTTTCGATTCCATTATTTCCGATTCGATTTGATTATTTTCGATTCGATTTGATTATTTTCGATTCGATTCGGTTATTTTCATTTCCATTTAATTATTTTGGTTTCGATTAGATTATTTTCGCTTCTACTTGATTTTTTTCATTTCAATTCGATTATTTTCTATTCGATTTGATTTTTTTCGATTCGATTCAATTCGTTTCTTTTCGATTCGAATTTTTTGATTCGATTCGTTTATTTTCGTTTTGATGTGATTATTTTCGATTCGATTCGATTATTTTCATTTTGATTGATTATTTTGGTTTCGATTCGATTATTTTCGTTTTGATGCGATTTTTTTCATTTCGATTCGCTTATTTTCGTTTCGATTGTTTTTATTCGATTCGATTATCTTCGTTTTGATTCGATTATTTTCGTTTCGATTCAATTCCATTCCATTCGATATTTATCGATTCGATGCGATTTGATTTTCTTCAATTCGATTCGATTCCATTCCATTTTTTTCATTTCGATTTATTTTTCTTTTGAGTGTATTCTTTTTATTCCATTCGATTATTTTCGTTTTGATTCGATTTTCATTTCGATTGGATTATTTTTGTTTCAACTCAATTATTTTCGTTTCAACTCGATTGTTTTTGATTCGATTCGATTATTTTCGTTTCAATTCGAATTTTTAAATCGATTCGTTTATTTTCACTTCGATTTGATTATTTACGTTTCGATTCAATTATTTTCGATTCGATTCGATTATCTTCATTTCGATTCGATTATTTTTGTTTCGATTCGATTTTTTTCGATTCGATTTGATTCCATTCCATTCGATTTCTATCGATTCGATGTGATTTGATTTTCTTAGATTCGATTCGATTCGATTCCATTTTTTTCATTTCGATTTGATTATTTTTGTTTAGATTCTATTCTTTTTATTCCATTCGATTATTTTCATTTCGATTCGATTATTTTCATGTCGATTCGATTATTTTGGTTGCGACTCGATAATTTTCATTTCGATTCGGTTATTATCGATTTGATTCGATTATTTTCGTTTCTATTTTATTATTTCGATTCGATTATTTTCATGTCGATTTAATTATTTTGGTTTCAACTCGATTATTTTCGCTTCTACTTGATTTTTTTCATTTCGATTCGATTATTTCCTATTCAATTTGATTATTTTCGATTCGATTCGATTATTTTAGTTTCGATTCGATTATTTTCATGTGGATTTGATTATTTTGGTTTCGATTCGATTATTTTTGTATCGATTGATTATCTTCGTTTCGATTTGATTATTTTCTATTCGATTCGATTATTTTCATGTCGATTCAATTCGTTTCTTTTCTATTCGAGTTTTTTCGATTCGATTTGATTATTTTCAGTTAGATTTGTTTATTTTAGATTCGATTCAATTATTTTTGATTCGATTCGATTTTTCTCATTTCGATTTGATTATTTTCAATTCGATTTGATTTTTTTCGATTCAATTCAATTTGTTTCTTTTCGATTCGATTATTTTCATTTCTATTTGGTTATTTTCGTTTCAATTCGATTATTTTCTATTCGATTCGATTATTTTCATGTCGATTCAATTCGTTTCTTTTCAATTCGAATTTTTTCGATTCGATCCGGTTATTTTCTTTTCGATTCGATTTTTCTCGTTTTGATTCATTATTTTTGTTTTGATTCGATTATTTTCTATTCGATTTGATTTTTTTCATGTCGATTTGATTATTTTGTTTTCGATTTGATTTTCATTTCGATTGATTATTTTCGTTTCGATTTCATCATTTTCTATTCTATTCGATTATTTTAGTTACTATTTGATTACTTTCGATTCGATTCCATTATTTTCATGTCGATTTGATTATTTTGGTTTCGTTTCTATTATTTTCGTTTCGATTGATTATTTTCGATTCGATTTGATTATTTTTGATTCAATTTGATTATTTTTGTTTCGATTTGATTATTTTTGATTCGATTTGATTTTTTTCATGTCAATTTGATTTTAGTTTCGATTTGATTATTTTCAATTCGATTTGATTTTTTTCATGTCGATATGATTTTAGTTTCGATTTGATTATTTTCGATTCGATTTGATTTTTTTCATGTGGATTTGATTATTTTGGCTTCGATTTGATTTTCATTTCGATTGATTATTTTCGTTTCGATTATGTTTTTATTCGATTCGATTATCTTCGTTTTGATTCGATTATTTTCGTTTCGATTCAATTCCATTCCATTCGATATTTATCGATTCGATGCGATTTGATTTTCTTCAATTCGATTCGATTCCATTCCATTTTTTTCATTTCGATTTGATTATTTTTCTTTTGACTGTATTCTTTTTATTCCATTCGATTATTTTCGTTTTGATTCGATTTTCATTTCGATTGGATTATTTTTGTTTCAACTCCATTATTTTCGTTTCAACTCGATTGTTTTTGATTCGATTCGATTATTTTCGTTTCAATTCGAATTTTTAAATCGATTCGTTTATTTTCACTTCGATTTGATTATTTACATTTCGATTCAATTATTTTCGATTCGATTCGATTATTTTCATTTCGATTCGATTATTTTCGATTCGACTCGATTATTGTTGATTTGATTCGATTATTTTGGTTTCAATTTGATTACTTTTGATTCTATCTGATTATTTTCGTTTCGATGTGATTATTTTCGATTCAATTCGATTATTTTCATGTTGTGTGATTATTTTGGTTTCGATTATTTTCGTTTTGATGCGATTTTTTGTTTCGATTCGATTATTTTCGTTTCGATTATGTTTTTATTCAACTCGATTATCTTCATTTCGGTTCGATTATTTTCATTTCGATTCGATTTTTTTCGATTCGATTCGATTCCATTCCATTCGGTTTCTATTGATTCGATGAGATTTGATTTTCTTAGATTCGATTCGATTCCTTTTTTTTATTTCGATTTGATTATTTTTGTTTAGATTCTATTCTTTTTATTCCATCCGATTATTTTCGTTTCGATTCGATTATTTTCATGTCGATTCGATTATTTTGGTTGCGACTCGATTATTTTCGTTTCTATTTTATTATTTCGATTCGATTATTTTCATGTCGATTTAATTATTTTGGTTTCAACTCGATTATTTTCGCTTCTACTTGATTTTTTTCATTTCGATTCGATTATTTCCTATTCAATTTGATTATTTTCGATTCGATTTGATTATTTTAGTTTCGATTTGATTATTTTTGATTCGATTCGATTATTTTCATGTGGATTTGATTATTTTGGTTTCAATTCGATTATTTTTGTATCGATTGATTATTTTCGTTTTGATTCGATTATTTTCTATTCGATTCGATTATTTTCATGTCGATTCAATTTGTTTCTTTTGTATTCGAATTTTTTCGATTCGATTCGATTATTTTCTTTTCAATTCGATTTTTCTCGTTTCGATTCATTATTTTTGTTTCGATTCGATTATTTTCTATTCGATTTGATTATTTTCATGTCGATTTAATTCGTTTCTTTTCGATTCGAATTTTTACGTTTCGATTCGATTATTTTCTATCCGATTCGATTATTTTCATGTCGATTCAATTCGTTTCTTTTCAATTCGAATTTTTTCGATTCGATCCGTTTATTTTCTTTTCGATTCGATTATTTTCGTTTCGATTCGATTATTTTCATTTCGATTTGACTTTTCTCATCTCGATTCGATTATTTTCATTTCTATTTGATTATTTTCGATTTGATTATTTTTGATTTGATTTTTTTCGCTTCTACATGATTTTTTCGTTTCGATTCATTTATTTTCGTTTCGATTCAATCATTATTGTTTTGATTCATTTATTTTCGTTTCGATTCGATATTTTCGATTCAATTCGAATCGATTTTTTCGATTCGATGCTATTCGATTGGATTTTTTTCTTTTCGATTCGATATTTTTGTGTTTCAATTTGATTTTTTTTCGTTTCAATTCGATCATTGTCGTTTTGATTATTTATTTTCGTTTCGATTCAATTATTTTAATTTCGATTCGGTTATTTTCGTTTCGATTTGATTATTTTCTATTCAATTAGATTATATTCGTTTCGATTTGATTATTTTTAATTTGATTCGATTTTCGTTTCGATTGATTATTTTCATTTCGATTCGATTATTTTCTATTCGACTTGATTATTTTCGATTCGATCAATTATTTTCATGTGGATTTGAATATTTTGGTTTCGATTCGATTATTTTCATTTCAATTGATTATTTTCGTTTCGATTTGATTATTTTCTATTCGATTTGATTTTTTTCGATTCGATTCAATTCGTTTCTTTTCTATTCGAATTTTTTCGATTCAATTTGATTATTTTCAGTTAGATTTGTTTTAGATTCGATTCAATTATTTTTGATTCGATTTGATTTTTCTCATTTCGATTTGATTATTTTCGATTCGATTTGATTTTTTTCGATTCAATTCAATTCGCTTCTTTTTGATTCAATTATTTTCGTTTCTATTTGATTATTTTCGTTTCGATTTGATTATTTTTATTTCGATTAGATTATTTTCGATTCGATTTAATTATTTTCGCTTCTACTTGATTTTTTTCATTTCGATTCGATTATTTTGGTTTCGATTTGATTATTTTCGATTCGATTATTTTCATATCGATTTGATTATTTTGGTTTCGATTCCATTATTTCCGATTCGATTTGATTATTTTCGATTCGATTTGATTATTTTCGATTCGATTCGGTTATTTTCATTTCCATTTAATTATTTTGGTTTCGATTAGATTATTTTCGCTTCTACTTGATTTTTTTCATTTCAATTCGATTATTTTCTATTCGATTTGATTTTTTTCGATTCGATTCAATTCGTTTCTTTTCGATTCGAATTTTTTGATTCGATTCGTTTATTTTCGTTTTGATGTGATTATTTTCGATTCGATTCGATTATTTTCATTTTGATTGATTATTTTGGTTTCGATTCGATTATTTTCGTTTTGATGCGATTTTTTTCGTTTCGATTCGCTTATTTTCGTTTCGATTATGTTTTTATTCGATTCGATTATCTTCGTTTTGATTCGATTATTTTCGTTTCGATTCAATTCCATTCCATTCGATATTTATCGATTCGATGCGATTTGATTTTCTTCAATTCGATTGGATTCCATTCCATTTATTTCATTTCGATTTGATTATTTTTCTTTTGACTGTATTCTTTTTATTCCATTCGATTATTTTCGTTTTGATTCGATTTTCATTTCGATTGGATTATTTTTGTTTCAACTCAATTATTTTCGTTTCAACTCGATTGTTTTTGATTCGATTCGATTATTTTCGTTTCAATTCGAATTTTTAAATCGATTCGTTTATTTTCACTTCGATTTGATTATTTACGTTTCGATTCAATTATTTTCGATTCGATTCGATTATCTTCATTTCGATTCGATTATTTTCGTCTCGATTCGATTTTTTTCGATTCGATTTGATTCCATTCCATTCGATTTCTATCGATTCGATGTGATTTGATTTTCTTAGATTCGATTCGATTCGATTCCATTTTTTTCATTTCGATTTGATTATTTTTGTTTAGATTCTATTCTTTTTATTCCATTCGATTATTTTCATTTCGATTCGATTATTTTCATGTCGATTCGATTATTTTGGTTGCGACTCGATAATTTTCATTTCGATTCGGTTATTATCGATTTGATTCGATTATTTTCGTTTCTATTTTATTATTTCGATTCGATTATTTTCATGTCGATTTAATTATTTTGGTTTCAACTCGATTATTTTCGCTTCTACTTGATTTTTTTCATTTCGATTCGATTATTTCCTATTCAATTTGATTATTTTCGATTCGATTCGATTATTTTCGTTTCGATTCGGTTATTTTCGTTTCGATTCGCTTATTTTCATGTGGATTTGATTATTTTGGTTTCGATTCGATTATTTTTGTATCGATTGATTATCTTCGTTTCGATTTGATTATTTTCTATTCGATTCGATTATTTTCATGTCGATTCAATTCGTTTCTTTTCTATTCGAATTTTTTCGATTCGATTTGATTATTTTCAGTTAGATTTGTTTATTTTAGATTCGATTCAATTATTTTTGATTCGATTCGATTTTTCTCATTTCGATTTGATTATTTTCAATTCGATTTGATTTTTTTCGGTTCAATTCAATTTGTTTCTTTTCGATTCGATTATTTTCATTTCTATTTGATTATTTTCGTTTCAATTCGATTATTTTCTATTCGATTCGATTATTTTCATGTCGATTCAATTCGTTTCTTTTCAATTCGAATTTTTTCGATTCGATCCGATTATTTTCTTTTCGATTCGATTTTTCTCGTTTTGATTCATTATTTTTGTTTTGATTCGATTATTTTCTATTCGATTTGATTTTTTTCATGTCGATTTGATTATTTTGTTTTCGATTAGATTTTCATTTCGATTGATTATTTTCGTTTCGATTTCATCATTTTCTATTCTATTCGATTATTTTAGTTACTATTTGATTACTTTCGATTCGATTCCATTATTTTCATGTCGATTTGATTATTTTGGTTTCGTTTCTATTATTTTCGTTTCGATTGATTATTTTCGATTCGATTTGATTATTTTTGATTCAATTTGATTATTTTTGTTTCGATTTGATTATTTTTGATTCGATTTGATTTTTTTCATGTCAATTTGATTTTAGTTTCGATTTGATTATTTTCAATTCGATTTGATTTTTTTCATGTCGATATGATTTTAGTTTCGATTTGATTATTTTCGATTCGATTTGATTTTTTTCATGTGGATTTGATTATTTTGGCTTCGATTTGATTTTCATTTCGATTGATTATTTTCGTTTCGATTATGTTTTTATTCGATTCGATTATCTTCGTTTTGATTCGATTATTTTCGTTTCGATTCAATTCCATTCCATTCGATATTTATCGATTCGATGCGATTTGATTTTCTTCAATTCGATTCGATTCCATTCCATTTTTTTCATTTCGATTTGATTATTTTTCTTTTGACTGTATTCTTTTTATTCCATTCGATTATTTTCGTTTTGATTCGATTTTCATTTCGATTGGATTATTTTTGTTTCAACTCCATTATTTTCGTTTCAACTCGATTGTTTTTGATTCGATTCGATTATTTTCGTTTCAATTCGAATTTTTAAATCGATTCGTTTATTTTCACTTCGATTTGATTATTTACATTTCGATTCAATTATTTTCGATTCGATTCGATTATTTTCATTTCGATTCGATTATTTTCGATTCGACTCGATTATTGTTGATTTGATTCGATTATTTTGGTTTCAATTTGATTACTTTTGATTCTATCTGATTATTTTCGTTTCGATGTGATTATTTTCGATTCAATTCGATTATTTTCATGTTGTGTGATTATTTTGGTTTCGATTATTTTCGTTTTGATGCGATTTTTTGTTTCGATTCGATTATTTTCGTTTCGATTATGTTTTTATTCAACTCGATTATCTTCATTTCGGTTCGATTATTTTCATTTCGATTCGATTTTTTTCGATTCGATTCGATTCCATTCCATTCGGTTTCTATTGATTCGATGAGATTTGATTTTCTTAGATTCGATTCGATTCCTTTTTTTTATTTCGATTTGATTATTTTTGTTTAGATTCTATTCTTTTTATTCCATCCGATTATTTTCGTTTCGATTCGATTATTTTCATGTCGATTCGATTATTTTGGTTGCGACTCGATTATTTTCGTTTCTATTTTATTATTTCGATTCGATTATTTTCATGTCGATTTAATTATTTTGGTTTCAACTCGATTATTTTCGCTTCTACTTGATTTTTTTCATTTCGATTCGATTATTTCCTATTCAATTTGATTATTTTCGATTCGATTTGATTATTTTAGTTTCGATTTGATTATTTTCGATTCGATTCGATTATTTTCATGTGGATTTGATTATTTTGGTTTCAATTCGATTATTTTTGTATCGATTGATTATTTTCGTTTTGATTCGATTATGTTCTATTCGATTCGATTATTTTCATGTCGATTCAATTTGTTTCTTTTGTATTCGAATTTTTTCGATTCGATTCGATTATTTTCTTTTCAATTCGATTTTTCTCGTTTCGATTCATTATTTTTGTTTCGATTCGATTATTTTCTATTCGATTTGATTATTTTCATGTCGATTTAATTCGTTTCTTTTCGATTCGAATTTTTACGTTTCGATTCGATTATTTTCTATCCGATTCGATTATTTTCATGTCGATTCAATTCGTTTCTTTTCAATTCGAATTTTTTCGATTCGATCCGTTTATTTTCTTTTCGATTCGATTATTTTCGTTTCGAGTCGATTATTTTCGTTTCGATTTGACTTTTCTCATCTCGATTCGATTATTTTCATTTCTATTTGATTATTTTCGATTTGATTATTTTTGATTTGATTTTTTTCGCTTCTACATGATTTTTTCGTTTCGATTCATTTATTTTCGTTTCGATTCAATCATTATTGTTTTGATTCATTTATTTTCGTTTCGATTCGATATTTTCGATTCAATTCGAATCGATTTTTTCGATTCGATGCTATTCGATTGGATTTTTTTCTTTTCGATTCGATTATTTTTGTGTTTCAATTTGATTTTTTTTCGTTTCAATTCGATCATTGTCGTTTTGATTATTTATTTTCGTTTCGATTCAATTATTTTAATTTCGATTCGGTTATTTTCGTTTCGATTTGATTATTTTCTGTTCAATTAGATTATATTCGTTTCGATTTGATTATTTTTAATTTGATTCGATTTTCGTTTCGATTGATTATTTTCATTTCGATTCGATTATTTTCTATTCGACTTGATTATTTTCGATTCGATCAATTATTTTCATGTGGATTTGAATATATTGGTTTCGATTCGATTATTTTCATTTCAATTGATTATTTTCGTTTCGATTTGATTATTTTCTATTCGATTTGATTTTTTTCGATTCGATTCAATTCGTTTCTTTTCTATTCGAATTTTTTCGATTCAATTTGATTATTTTCAGTTAGATTTGTTTTAGATTCGATTCAATTATTTTTGATTCGATTTGATTTTTCTCATTTCGATTTGATTATTTTCGATTCGATTTGATTTTTTTCGATTCAATTCAATTCGCTTCTTTTTGATTCAATTATTTTCGTTTCTATTTGATTATTTTCGTTTCGATTTGATTATTTTTATTTCGATTAGATTATTTTCGATTCGATTTAATTATTTTCGCTTCTACTTGATTTTTTTCATTTCGATTCGATTATTTTGGTTTCGATTTGATTATTTTCGATTCGATTATTTTCATATCGATTTGATTATTTTGGTTTCGATTCCATTATTTCCGATTCGATTTGATTATTTTCGATTCGATTTGATTATTTTCGATTCGATTCGGTTATTTTCATTTCCATTTAATTATTTTGGTTTCGATTAGATTATTTTCGCTTCTACTTGATTTTTTTCATTTCAATTCGATTATTTTCTATTCGATTTGATTTTTTTCGATTCGATTCAATTCGTTTCTTTTCGATTCGAATTTTTTGATTCGATTCGTTTATTTTCGTTTTGATGTGATTATTTTCGATTCGATTCGATTATTTTCATTTTGATTGATTATTTTGGTTTCGATTCGATTATTTTCGTTTTGATGCGATTTTTTTCGTTTCGATTCGCTTATTTTCGTTTCGATTGTTTTTATTCGATTCGATTATCTTCGTTTTGATTCGATTATTTTCGTTTCGATTCAATTCCATTCCATTCGATATTTATCGATTCGATGCGATTTGATTTTCTTCAATTCGATTCGATTCCATTCCATTTTTTTCATTTCGATTTATTTTTCTTTTGAGTGTATTCTTTTTATTCCATTCGATTATTTTCGTTTTGATTCGATTTTCATTTCGATTGGATTATTTTTGTTTCAACTCAATTATTTTCGTTTCAACTCGATTGTTTTTGATTCGATTCGATTATTTTCGTTTCAATTCGAATTTTTAAATCGATTCGTTTATTTTCACTTCGATTTGATTATTTACGTTTCGATTCAATTATTTTCGATTCGATTCGATTATCTTCATTTCGATTCGATTATTTTTGTTTCGATTCGATTTTTTTCGATTCGATTTGATTCCATTCCATTCGATTTCTATCGATTCGATGTGATTTGATTTTCTTAGATTCGATTCGATTCGATTCCATTTTTTTCATTTCGATTTGATTATTTTTGTTTAGATTCTATTCTTTTTATTCCATTCGATTATTTTCATTTCGATTCGATTATTTTCATGTCGATTCGATTATTTTGGTTGCGACTCGATAATTTTCATTTCGATTCGGTTATTATCGATTTGATTCGATTATTTTCGTTTCTATTTTATTATTTCGATTCGATTATTTTCATGTCGATTTAATTATTTTGGTTTCAACTCGATTATTTTCGCTTCTACTTGATTTTTTTCATTTCGATTCGATTATTTCCTATTCAATTTGATTATTTTCGATTCGATTCGATTATTTTAGTTTCGATTCGATTATTTTCATGTGGATTTGATTATTTTGGTTTCGATTCGATTATTTTTGTATCGATTGATTATCTTCGTTTCGATTTGATTATTTTCTATTCGATTCGATTATTTTCATGTCGATTCAATTCGTTTCTTTTCTATTCGAGTTTTTTCGATTCGATTTGATTATTTTCAGTTAGATTTGTTTATTTTAGATTCGATTCAATTATTTTTGATTCGATTCGATTTTTCTCATTTCGATTTCATTATTTTCAATTCGATTTGATTTTTTTCGATTCAATTCAATTTGTTTCTTTTCGATTCGATTATTTTCATTTCTATTTGATTATTTTCGTTTCAATTCGATTATTTTCTATTCGATTCGATTATTTTCATGTCGATTCAATTCGTTTCTTTTCTATTCGAATTTTGTCGATTCGATCCGATTATTTTCTTTTCGATTCGATTTTTCTCGTTTTGATTCATTATTTTTGTTTTGATTCGATTATTTTCTATTCGATTTGATTTTTTTCATGTCGATTTGATTATTTTGTTTTCGATTAGATTTTCATTTCGATTGATTATTTTCGTTTCGATTTCATCATTTTCTATTCTATTCGATTATTTTAGTTACTATTTGATTACTTTCGATTCGATTCCATTATTTTCATGTCGATTTGATTATTTTGGTTTCGTTTCTATTATTTTCGTTTCGATTGATTATTTTCGATTCGATTTGATTATTTTTGATTCAATTTGATTATTTTTGTTTCGATTTGATTATTTTTGATTCGATTTGATTTTTTTCATGTCAATTTGATTTTAGTTTCGATTTGATTATTTTCAATTCGATTTGATTTTTTTCATGTCGATATGATTTTAGTTTCGATTTGATTATTTTCGATTCGATTTGATTTTTTTCATGTGGATTTGATTATTTTGGCTTCGATTTGATTTTCATTTCGATTGATTATTTTCGTTTCGATTATGTTTTTATTCGATTCGATTATCTTCGTTTTGATTCGATTATTTTCGTTTCGATTCAATTCCATTCCATTCGATATTTATCGATTCGATGCGATTTGATTTTCTTCAATTCGATTCGATTCCATTCCATTTTTTTCATTTCGATTTGATTATTTTTCTTTTGACTGTATTCTTTTTATTCCATTCGATTATTTTCGTTTTGATTCGATTTTCATTTCGATTGGATTATTTTTGTTTCAACTCCATTATTTTCGTTTCAACTCGATTGTTTTTGATTCGATTCAATTATTTTCGTTTCAATTCGAATTTTTAAATCGATTCGTTTATTTTCACTTCGATTTGATTATTTACATTTCGATTCAATTATTTTCGATTCGATTCGATTATTTTCATTTCGATTCGATTATTTTCGATTCGACTCGATTATTGTTGATTTGATTCGATTATTTTGGTTTCAATTTGATTACTTTTGATTCTATCTGATTATTTTCGTTTCGATGTGATTATTTTCGATTCAATTCGATTATTTTCATGTTGTGTGATTATTTTGGTTTCGATTATTTTCGTTTTGATGCGATTTTTTGTTTCGATTCGATTATTTTCGTTTCGATTATGTTTTTATTCAACTCGATTATCTTCATTTCAATTCGATTATTTTCATTTCGATTCGATTTTTTTCGATTCGATTCGATTCCATTCCATTCGGTTTCTATTGATTCGATGAGATTTGATTTTCTTAGATTCGATTCGATTCCTTTTTTTTATTTCGATTTGATTATTTTTGTTTAGATTCTATTCTTTTTATTCCATCCGATTATTTTCGTTTCGATTCGATTATTTTCATGTCGATTCGATTATTTTGGTTGCGACTCGATTATTTTCGTTTCTATTTTATTATTTCGATTCGATTATTTTCATGTCGATTTAATTATTTTGGTTTCAACTCGATTATTTTCGCTTCCACTTGATTTTTTTCATTTCGATTCGATTATTTCCTATTCAATTTGATTATTTTCGACTCGATTTGATTATTTTAGTTTCGATTTGATTATTTTTGATTCGATTCGATTATTTTCATGTGGATTTGATTATTTTGGTTTCAATTCGATTATTTTTGTATCGATTGATTATTTTCGTTTTGATTCGATTATTTTCTATTCGATTCGATTATTTTCATGTCGATTCAATTTGTTTCTTTTGTATTCGAATTTTTTCGATTCGATTCGATTATTTTCTTTTCAATTCGATTTTTCTCGTTTCGATTCATTATTTTTGTTTCGATTCGATTATTTTCTATTCGATTTGATTATTTTCATGTCGATTTAATTCGTTTCTTTTCGATTCGAATTTTTACGTTTCGATTCGATTATTTTCTATCCGATTCGATTATTTTCATGTCGATTCAATTCGTTTCTTTTCAATTCGAATTTTTTCGATTCGATCCGTTTATTTTCTTTTCGATTCGATTATTTTCGTTTCGAGTCGATTATTTTCATTTCGATTTGACTTTTCTCATCTCGATTCGATTATTTTCATTTCTATTTGATTATTTTCGATTTGATTATTTTTGATTTGATTTTTTTCGCTTCTACATGATTTTTTCGTTTCGATTCATTTATTTTCGTTTCGATTCAATCATTATTGTTTTGATTCATTTATTTTCGTTTCGATTCGATATTTTCGATTCAATTCGAATCGATTTTTTCGATTCGATGCTATTCGATTGGATTTTTTTCTTTTCGATTCGATTATTTTTGTGTTTCAATTTGATTTTTTTTCGTTTCAATTCGATCATTGTCGTTTTGATTATTTATTTTCGTTTCGATTCAATTATTTTAATTTCGATTCGGTTATTTTCGTTTCGATTTGATTATTTTCTGTTCAATTAGATTATATTCGTTTCGATTTGATTATTTTTAATTTGATTCGATTTTCGTTTCGATTGATTATTTTCATTTCGATTCGATTATTTTCTATTCGACTTGATTATTTTCGATTCGATCAATTATTTTCATGTGGATTTGAATATTTTGGTTTCGATTCGATTATTTTCATTTCAATTGATTATTTTCGTTTCGATTTGATTATTTTCTATTCGATTTGATTTTTTTCGATTCGATTCAATTCGTTTCTTTTCTATTCGAATTTTTTCGATTCAATTTGATTATTTTCAGTTAGATTTGTTTTAGATTCGATTCAATTATTTTTGATTCGATTTGATTTTTCTCATTTCGATTTGATTATTTTCGATTCGATTTGATTTTTTTCGATTCAATTCAATTCGCTTCTTTTTGATTCAATTATTTTCGTTTCTATTTGATTATTTTCGTTTCGATTTGATTATTTTTATTTCGATTAGATTATTTTCGATTCGATTTAATTATTTTCGCTTCTACTTGATTTTTTTCATTTCGATTCGATTATTTTGGTTTCGATTTGATTATTTTCGATTCGATTATTTTCATATCGATTTGATTATTTTGGTTTCGATTCCATTATTTCCGATTCGATTTGATTATTTTCGATTCGATTTGATTATTTTCGATTCGATTCGGTTATTTTCATTTCCATTTAATTATTTTGGTTTCGATTAGATTATTTTCGCTTCTACTTGATTTTTTTCATTTCAATTCGATTATTTTCTATTCGATTTGATTTTTTTCGATTCGATTCAATTCGTTTCTTTTCGATTCGAATTTTTTGATTCGATTCGTTTATTTTCGTTTTGATGTGATTATTTTCGATTCGATTCGATTATTTTCATTTTGATTGATTATTTTGGTTTCGATTCGATTATTTTCGTTTTGATGCGATTTTTTTCGTTTCGATTCGCTTATTTTCGTTTCGATTATGTTTTTATTCGATTCGATTATCTTCGTTTTGATTCGATTATTTTCGTTTCGATTCAATTCCATTCCATTCGATATTTATCGATTCGATGCGATTTGATTTTCTTCAATTCGATTCGATTCCATTCCATTTTTTTCATTTCGATTTATTTTTCTTTTGAGTGTATTCTTTTTATTCCATTCGATTATTTTCGTTTTGATTCGATTTTCATTTCGATTGGATTATTTTTGTTTCAACTCAATTATTTTCGTTTCAACTCGATTGTTTTTGATTCGATTCGATTATTTTCGTTTCAATTCGAATTTTTAAATCGATTCGTTTATTTTCACTTCGATTTGATTATTTACGTTTCGATTCAATTATTTTCGATTCGATTCGATTATCTTCATTTCGATTCGATTATTTTTGTTTCGATTCGATTTTTTTCGATTCGATTTGATTCCATTCCATTCGATTTCTATCGATTCGATGTGATTTGATTTTCTTAGATTCGATTCGATTCGATTCCATTTTTTTCATTTCGATTTGATTATTTTTGTTTAGATTCTATTCTTTTTATTCCATTCGATTATTTTCATTTCGATTCGATTATTTTCATGTCGATTCGATTATTTTGGTTGCGACTCGATAATTTTCATTTCGATTCGGTTATTATCGATTTGATTCGATTATTTTCGTTTCTATTTTATTATTTCGATTCGATTATTTTCATGTCGATTTAATTATTTTGGTTTCAACTCGATTATTTTCGCTTCTACTTGATTTTTTTCATTTCGATTCGATTATTTCCTATTCAATTTGATTATTTTCGATTCGATTCGATTATTTTAGTTTCGATTCGATTATTTTCATGTGGATTTGATTATTTTGGTTTCGATTCGATTATTTTTGTATCGATTGATTATCTTCGTTTCGATTTGATTATTTTCTATTCGATTCGATTATTTTCATGTCGATTCAATTCGTTTCTTTTCTATTCGAGTTTTTTCGATTCGATTTGATTATTTTCAGTTAGATTTGTTTATTTTAGATTCGATTCAATTATTTTTGATTCGATTCGATTTTTCTCATTTCGATTTCATTATTTTCAATTCGATTTGATTTTTTTCGATTCAATTCAATTTGTTTCTTTTCGATTCGATTATTTTCATTTCTATTTGATTATTTTCGTTTCAATTCGATTATTTTCTATTCGATTCGATTATTTTCATGTCGATTCAATTCGTTTCTTTTCTATTCGAATTTTTTCGATTCGATCCGATTATTTTCTTTTCGATTCGATTTTTCTCGTTTTGATTCATTATTTTTGTTTTGATTCGATTATTTTCTATTCGATTTGATTTTTTTCATGTCGATTTGATTATTTTGTTTTCGATTAGATTTTCATTTCGATTGATTATTTTCGTTTCGATTTCATCATTTTCTATTCTATTCGATTATTTTAGTTACTATTTGATTACTTTCGATTCGATTCCATTATTTTCATGTCGATTTGATTATTTTGGTTTCGTTTCTATTATTTTCGTTTCGATTGATTATTTTCGATTCGATTTGATTATTTTTGATTCAATTTGATTATTTTTGTTTCGATTTGATTATTTTTGATTCGATTTGATTTTTTTCATGTCAATTTGATTTTAGTTTCGATTTGATTATTTTCAATTCGATTTGATTTTTTTCATGTCGATATGATTTTAGTTTCGATTTGATTATTTTCGATTCGATTTGATTTTTTTCATGTGGATTTGATTATTTTGGCTTCGATTTGATTTTCATTTCGATTGATTATTTTCGTTTCGATTATGTTTTTATTCGATTCGATTATCTTCGTTTTGATTCGATTATTTTCGTTTCGATTCAATTCCATTCCATTCGATATTTATCGATTCGATGCGATTTGATTTTCTTCAATTCGATTCGATTCCATTCCATTTTTTTCATTTCGATTTGATTATTTTTCTTTTGACTGTATTCTTTTTATTCCATTCGATTATTTTCGTTTTGATTCGATTTTCATTTCGATTGGATTATTTTTGTTTCAACTCCATTATTTTCGTTTCAACTCGATTGTTTTTGATTCGATTCAATTATTTTCGTTTCAATTCGAATTTTTAAATCGATTCGTTTATTTTCACTTCGATTTGATTATTTACATTTCGATTCAATTATTTTCGATTCGATTCGATTATTTTCATTTCGATTCGATTATTTTCGATTCGACTCGATTATTGTTGATTTGATTCGATTATTTTGGTTTCAATTTGATTACTTTTGATTCTATCTGATTATTTTCGTTTCGATGTGATTATTTTCGATTCAATTCGATTATTTTCATGTTGTGTGATTATTTTGGTTTCGATTATTTTCGTTTTGATGCGATTTTTTGTTTCGATTCGATTATTTTCGTTTCGATTATGTTTTTATTCAACTCGATTATCTTCATTTCAATTCGATTATTTTCATTTCGATTCGATTTTTTTCGATTCGATTCGATTCCATTCCATTCGGTTTCTATTGATTCGATGAGATTTGATTTTCTTAGATTCGATTCGATTCCTTTTTTTTATTTCGATTTGATTATTTTTGTTTAGATTCTATTCTTTTTATTCCATCCGATTATTTTCGTTTCGATTCGATTATTTTCATGTCGATTCGATTATTTTGGTTGCGACTCGATTATTTTCGTTTCTATTTTATTATTTCGATTCGATTATTTTCATGTCGATTTAATTATTTTGGTTTCAACTCGATTATTTTCGCTTCCACTTGATTTTTTTCATTTCGATTCGATTATTTCCTATTCAATTTGATTATTTTCGACTCGATTTGATTATTTTAGTTTCGATTTGATTATTTTTGATTCGATTCGATTATTTTCATGTGGATTTGATTATTTTGGTTTCAATTCGATTATTTTTGTATCGATTGATTATTTTCGTTTTGATTCGATTATTTTCTATTCGATTCGATTATTTTCATGTCGATTCAATTTGTTTCTTTTGTATTCGAATTTTTTCGATTCGATTCGATTATTTTCTTTTCAATTCGATTTTTCTCGTTTCGATTCATTATTTTTGTTTCGATTCGATTATTTTCTATTCGATTTGATTATTTTCATGTCGATTTAATTCGTTTCTTTTCGATTCGAATTTTTACGTTTCGATTCGATTATTTTCTATCCGATTCGATTATTTTCATGTCGATTCAATTCGTTTCTTTTCAATTCGAATTTTTTCGATTCGATCCGTTTATTTTCTTTTCGATTCGATTATTTTCGTTTCGATTCGATTATTTTCATTTCGATTTGACTTTTCTCATCTCGATTCGATTATTTTCATTTCTATTTGATTATTTTCGATTTGATTATTTTTGATTTGATTTTTTTCGCTTCTACATGATTTTTTCGTTTCGATTCATTTATTTTCGTTTCGATTCAATCATTATTGTTTTGATTCATTTATTTTCGTTTCGATTCGATATTTTCGATTCAATTCGAATCGATTTTTTCGATTCGATGCTATTCGATTGGATTTTTTTCTTTTCGATTCGATTATTTTTGTGTTTCAATTTGATTTTTTTTCGTTTCAATTCGATCATTGTCGTTTTGATTATTTATTTTCGTTTCGATTCAATTATTTTAATTTCGATTCGGTTATTTTCGTTTCGATTTGATTATTTTCTGTTCAATTAGATTATATTCGTTTCGATTTGATTATTTTTAATTTGATTCGATTTTCGTTTCGATTGATTATTTTCATTTCGATTCGATTATTTTCTATTCGACTTGATTATTTTCGATTCGATCAATTATTTTCATGTGGATTTGAATATTTTGGTTTCGATTCGATTATTTTCATTTCAATTGATTATTTTCGTTTCGATTTGATTATTTTCTATTCGATTTGATTTTTTTCGATTCGATTCAATTCGTTTCTTTTCTATTCGAATTTTTTCGATTCAATTTGATTATTTTCAGTTAGATTTGTTTTAGATTCGATTCAATTATTTTTGATTCGATTTGATTTTTCTCATTTCGATTTGATTATTTTCGATTCGATTTGATTTTTTTCGATTCAATTCAATTCGCTTCTTTTTGATTCAATTATTTTCGTTTCTATTTGATTATTTTCGTTTCGATTTGATTATTTTTATTTCGATTAGATTATTTTCGATTCGATTTAATTATTTTCGCTTCTACTTGATTTTTTTCATTTCGATTCGATTATTTTGGTTTCGATTTGATTATTTTCGATTCGATTATTTTCATATCGATTTGATTATTTTGGTTTCGATTCCATTATTTCCGATTCGATTTGATTATTTTCGATTCGATTTGATTATTTTCGATTCGATTCGGTTATTTTCATTTCCATTTAATTATTTTGGTTTCGATTAGATTATTTTCGCTTCTACTTGATTTTTTTCATTTCAATTCGATTATTTTCTATTCGATTTGATTTTTTTCGATTCGATTCAATTCGTTTCTTTTCGATTCGAATTTTTTGATTCGATTCGTTTATTTTCGTTTTGATGTGATTATTTTCGATTCGATTCGATTATTTTCATTTTGATTGATTATTTTGGTTTCGATTCGATTATTTTCGTTTTGATGCGATTTTTTTCGTTTCGATTCGCTTATTTTCGTTTCGATTGTTTTTATTCGATTCGATTATCTTCGTTTTGATTCGATTATTTTCGTTTCGATTCAATTCCATTCCATTCGATATTTATCGATTCGATGCGATTTGATTTTCTTCAATTCGATTCGATTCCATTCCATTTTTTTCATTTCGATTTATTTTTCTTTTGAGTGTATTCTTTTTATTCCATTCGATTATTTTCGTTTTGATTCGATTTTCATTTCGATTGGATTATTTTTGTTTCAACTCAATTATTTTCGTTTCAACTCGATTGTTTTTGATTCGATTCGATTATTTTCGTTTCAATTCGAATTTTTAAATCGATTCGTTTATTTTCACTTCGATTTGATTATTTACGTTTCGATTCAATTATTTTCGATTCGATTCGATTATCTTCATTTCGATTCGATTATTTTTGTTTCGATTCGATTTTTTTCGATTCGATTTGATTCCATTCCATTCGATTTCTATCGATTCGATGTGATTTGATTTTCTTAGATTCGATTCGATTCGATTCCATTTTTTTCATTTCGATTTGATTATTTTTGTTTAGATTCTATTCTTTTTATTCCATTCGATTATTTTCATTTCGATTCGATTATTTTCATGTCGATTCGATTATTTTGGTTGCGACTCGATAATTTTCATTTCGATTCGGTTATTATCGATTTGATTCGATTATTTTCGTTTCTATTTTATTATTTCGATTCGATTATTTTCATGTCGATTTAATTATTTTGGTTTCAACTCGATTATTTTCGCTTCTACTTGATTTTTTTCATTTCGATTCGATTATTTCCTATTCAATTTGATTATTTTCGATTCGATTCGATTATTTTAGTTTCGATTCGATTATTTTCATGTGGATTTGATTATTTTGGTTTCGATTCGATTATTTTTGTATCGATTGATTATCTTCGTTTCGATTTGATTATTTTCTATTCGATTCGATTATTTTCATGTCGATTCAATTCGTTTCTTTTCTATTCGAGTTTTTTCGATTCGATTTGATTATTTTCAGTTAGATTTGTTTATTTTAGATTCGATTCAATTATTTTTGATTCGATTCGATTTTTCTCATTTCGATTTGATTATTTTCAATTCGATTTGATTTTTTTCGATTCAATTCAATTTGTTTCTTTTCGATTCGATTATTTTCATTTCTATTTGATTATTTTCGTTTCAATTCGATTATTTTCTATTCGATTCGATTATTTTCATGTCGATTCAATTCGTTTCTTTTCTATTCGAATTTTTTCGATTCGATCCGATTATTTTCTTTTCGATTCGATTTTTCTCGTTTTGATTCATTATTTTTGTTTTGATTCGATTATTTTCTATTCGATTTGATTTTTTTCATGTCGATTTGATTATTTTGTTTTCGATTAGATTTTCATTTCGATTGATTATTTTCGTTTCGATTTCATCATTTTCTATTCTATTCGATTATTTTAGTTACTATTTGATTACTTTCGATTCGATTCCATTATTTTCATGTCGATTTGATTATTTTGGTTTCGTTTCTATTATTTTCGTTTCGATTGATTATTTTCGATTCGATTTGATTATTTTTGATTCAATTTGATTATTTTTGTTTCGATTTGATTATTTTTGATTCGATTTGATTTTTTTCATGTCAATTTGATTTTAGTTTCGATTTGATTATTTTCAATTCGATTTGATTTTTTTCATGTCGATATGATTTTAGTTTCGATTTGATTATTTTCGATTCGATTTGATTTTTTTCATGTGGATTTGATTATTTTGGCTTCGATTTGATTTTCATTTCGATTGATTATTTTCGTTTCGATTATGTTTTTATTCGATTCGATTATCTTCGTTTTGATTCGATTATTTTCGTTTCGATTCAATTCCATTCCATTCGATATTTATCGATTCGATGCGATTTGATTTTCTTCAATTCGATTCGATTCCATTCCATTTTTTTCATTTCGATTTGATTATTTTTCTTTTGACTGTATTCTTTTTATTCCATTCGATTATTTTCGTTTTGATTCGATTTTCATTTCGATTGGATTATTTTTGTTTCAACTCCATTATTTTCGTTTCAACTCGATTGTTTTTGATTCGATTCGATTATTTTCGTTTCAATTCGAATTTTTAAATCGATTCGTTTATTTTCACTTCGATTTGATTATTTACATTTCGATTCAATTATTTTCGATTCGATTCGATTATTTTCATTTCGATTCGATTATTTTCGATTCGACTCGATTATTGTTGATTTGATTCGATTATTTTGGTTTCAATTTGATTACTTTTGATTCTATCTGATTATTTTCGTTTCGATGTGATTATTTTCGATTCAATTCGATTATTTTCATGTTGTGTGATTATTTTGGTTTCGATTATTTTCGTTTTGATGCGATTTTTTGTTTCGATTCGATTATTTTCGTTTCGATTATGTTTTTATTCAACTCGATTATCTTCATTTCAATTCGATTATTTTCATTTCGATTCGATTTTTTTCGATTCGATTCGATTCCATTCCATTCGGTTTCTATTGATTCGATGAGATTTGATTTTCTTAGATTCGATTCGATTCCTTTTTTTTATTTCGATTTGATTATTTTTGTTTAGATTCTATTCTTTTTATTCCATCCGATTATTTTCGTTTCGATTCGATTATTTTCATGTCGATTCGATTATTTTGGTTGCGACTCGATTATTTTCGTTTCTATTTTATTATTTCGATTCGATTATTTTCATGTCGATTTAATTATTTTGGTTTCAACTCGATTATTTTCGCTTCCACTTGATTTTTTTCATTTCGATTCGATTATTTCCTATTCAATTTGATTATTTTCGACTCGATTTGATTATTTTAGTTTCGATTTGATTATTTTTGATTCGATTCGATTATTTTCATGTGGATTTGATTATTTTGGTTTCAATTCGATTATTTTTGTATCGATTGATTATTTTCGTTTTGATTCGATTATTTTCTATTCGATTCGATTATTTTCATGTCGATTCAATTTGTTTCTTTTGTATTCGAATTTTTTCGATTCGATTCGATTATTTTCTTTTCAATTCGATTTTTCTCGTTTCGATTCATTATTTTTGTTTCGATTCGATTATTTTCTATTCGATTTGATTATTTTCATGTCGATTTAATTCGTTTCTTTTCGATTCGAATTTTTACGTTTCGATTCGATTATTTTCTATCCGATTCGATTATTTTCATGTCGATTCAATTCGTTTCTTTTCAATTCGAATTTTTTCGATTCGATCCGTTTATTTTCTTTTCGATTCGATTATTTTCGTTTCGATTCGATTATTTTCATTTCGATTTGACTTTTCTCATCTCGATTCGATTATTTTCATTTCTATTTGATTATTTTCGATTTGATTATTTTTGATTTGATTTTTTTCGCTTCTACATGATTTTTTCGTTTCGATTCATTTATTTTCGTTTCGATTCAATCATTATTGTTTTGATTCATTTATTTTCGTTTCGATTCGATATTTTCGATTCAATTCGAATCGATTTTTTCGATTCGATGCTATTCGATTGGATTTTTTTCTTTTCGATTCGATTATTTTTGTGTTTCAATTTGATTTTTTTTCGTTTCAATTCGATCATTGTCGTTTTGATTATTTATTTTCGTTTCGATTCAATTATTTTAATTTCGATTCGGTTATTTTCGTTTCGATTTGATTATTTTCTGTTCAATTAGATTATATTCGTTTCGATTTGATTATTTTTAATTTGATTCGATTTTCGTTTCGATTGATTATTTTCATTTCGATTCGATTATTTTCTATTCGACTTGATTATTTTCGATTCGATCAATTATTTTCATGTGGATTTGAATATTTTGGTTTCGATTCGATTATTTTCATTTCAATTGATTATTTTCGTTTCGATTTGATTATTTTCTATTCGATTTGATTTTTTTCGATTCGATTCAATTCGTTTCTTTTCTATTCGAATTTTTTCGATTCAATTTGATTATTTTCAGTTAGATTTGTTTTAGATTCGATTCAATTATTTTTGATTCGATTTGATTTTTCTCATTTCGATTTGATTATTTTCGATTCGATTTGATTTTTTTCGATTCAATTCAATTCGCTTCTTTTTGATTCAATTATTTTCGTTTCTATTTGATTATTTTCGTTTCGATTTGATTATTTTTATTTCGATTAGATTATTTTCGATTCGATTTAATTATTTTCGCTTCTACTTGATTTTTTTCATTTCGATTCGATTATTTTGGTTTCGATTTGATTATTTTCGATTCGATTATTTTCATATCGATTTGATTATTTTGGTTTCGATTCCATTATTTCCGATTCGATTTGATTATTTTCGATTCGATTTGATTATTTTCGATTCGATTCGGTTATTTTCATTTCCATTTAATTATTTTGGTTTCGATTAGATTATTTTCGCTTCTACTTGATTTTTTTCATTTCAATTCGATTATTTTCTATTCGATTTGATTTTTTTCGATTCGATTCAATTCGTTTCTTTTCGATTCGAATTTTTTGATTCGATTCGTTTATTTTCGTTTTGATGTGATTATTTTCGATTCGATTCGATTATTTTCATTTTGATTGATTATTTTGGTTTCGATTCGATTATTTTCGTTTTGATGCGATTTTTTTCGTTTCGATTCGCTTATTTTCGTTTCGATTATGTTTTTATTCGATTCGATTATCTTCGTTTTGATTCGATTATTTTCGTTTCGATTCAATTCCATTCCATTCGATATTTATCGATTCGATGCGATTTGATTTTCTTCAATTCGATTCGATTCCATTCCATTTTTTTCATTTCGATTTGATTATTTTTCTTTTGACTGTATTCTTTTTATTCCATTCGATTATTTTCGTTTTGATTCGATTTTCATTTCGATTGGATTATTTTTGTTTCAACTCAATTATTTTCGTTTCAACTCGATTGTTTTTGATTCGATTCGATTATTTTCGTTAATGATATCCTGAAACATGAAAACACTAACTGACAGCCTACCTATGTCAGTTTTCTTACAGAGAAGTGTATTAAGCAAACAATTTCTTTTCAAGGAAATCTATCTTATTTCTTTTGTGTTAAAGCTTAATTCAATTTTTAGCATTTCTTTTTTTTTTTTTAATTTTTTTTTTTTTAATTTATGATAGTCACAGAGAGAGAGAGAGAGGCAGAGACACAGGCGGAAGGAGAAGCAGGCCCCATGCACCGGGAGCCTGATGTGGGATTCGATCCCGGGTCTCCAGGATCGCGCCCTGGGCCAAAGGCAGGCGCCAAACCGCTGCGCCACCCAGGGATCCCAATTTTTAGCATTTCAAATAATTAAAATGTTTTCCTTGAGCTTCTGTATTTTATGACTTTTTGATATGACATCAACTCAAATTGTACAAAATTTTACCACTTTAAATTCTGACTCAATAATAGTAAGAATTTTGGAAAATGAAAAAGCCAGGTACAGAGCCTTTTAAAGCACATAGTAACATAAAGATTTCATATTATCTTAAATGTTAAAAAAAGAGAAGTTGTACAGTATGATAAAAGTTAACTGCTTAGAAGAAAGTTTTTTCTGCTGTATGAAAATACTGCTGAAAACAAACATGTAAGATCACTATAAACTTAGCTGGTTAATAAAAAGTAATGCTACTAGAATACTGTATCTTACCTAATGCACTTATTGAATGAAAGTGTTTTAAGAAGTCACTGAGACACAAAGGTGACAGAACAGCACCACCTAGTTCTCTATATAAAAGTTTAAAATATGTATGCATCTCTGACTTACTTCAGAGAACTGAATATACTCTCAAAAATAAGTCATTTAATATAAAACTATATGCTTGCAAATTATTACCTGCAACAGAGCATTTACTTCAATTGCTTTGATTTTAACGTTTCATTTAAAAGAAAAAGCAAAATTAAAGATAACAGTTAAGCTGAGGTTTTTTAGTTGTGCAAGGCACTGCATTCTGTAATCCAGATAAGTAAATCTCTAAGTAGACTAACTGTACATGCTTGACCACCACCATTATGATTTCCAAAAGTATATATCTTTTTTTTTTTTTACTCTATCTACTACAAGATATATATATCATCTACCCCGGGGACACCGATGGACAATAAATAATAATATAAAAACACCATATGACCTGTTAGGAATATGACCTCATGTGCATGTTGAGGTCATCAATCAAAGTTAAATACTAAAAGAAATAATATAAAGATATCGAGAATATTTGTATCCCACTCATTATTTTACATATTCCAACATTTCACACAACTGTATATACAATTCATTTTATTTTTAAAGTTTTTAAGTGGTATTCTCATCTATTCTCCAGCTTTATTTATCAGGTGATTCTTATTTCAGCCATATTCAGGGCAGCTTGAGCAGGAGGAAATATTTCAAGAACAACATTTCATCGGCAGTCTCGAGAAGCCATATACTAGTAGCACAGGTTTTAATCAGGCACAATGTAGTATTGTAATATAAGCAAGGGACAGAGTTTTAATATATATGACACAGTATAAGGAGCATTGTTTCTGGATAGGACACCTTAAAAATGTTTTCCCTGAGGCATCAGCAGCTCTTTAAATGACTGTCACTGGTAACATCAGAATTGCTCAAGCAGAACTTCAGCTCTAAAAAAACTAAATATTGTTGCTTGTTACATAGATTCTTCTCACAGACCTCTTCTCCCCTACATTCCCTCTGCTGACCTGGTCATCTACTGTTCTGGCCCACTGAGCCTTTATGAAATTAAATGAATCATCCTCTTGAACAAATCAGTTAGAATAGACCATGCTTGAATATTTCTTGTTCACTTGTCAGCTTCTTTCAAGTTGTATTAATAAAAAAAAAGAAAGAAACTGGAATCATACTGAGAATGTTTTCAGGATAAACAACTGGAGGAAATGAGAGCTCTTTAGGCCAAACTTAAATAAAAAAAAAATGTTAAAAGCTCAGTGAGGCTTATAGTAATGCTCTTAAATCAGTGATTTCATATTTTCATTGATACATCCACATTAGGTAACTATTGAAAACATATTACTATAAAAATGGATTTTTTATTTTAGAAAATAAGCTAGGGTGTTACATATTTTTGTGTAACTAGTGTCTCAGCTACTAGACTATTAACCCCATGAGGGTGGAAACCGTTTTCCACCTTGTTACTGTGTATATCTAACATTTAAAACAGTGCCTGCAAGTAGATATTGGTTTAAAAAAATTAAACAGTGAATGAGTAAGTTATGCTTAAGAAAACCAAAGCCTATGAAGAATAAAATGATTATAGAAATTTACACATGCACACATTGAATAATGCACAAAAGCAAAATTCAATTTAAAATTGAAACAGTCTATTTTCTTATAATAAAAATGGCTAATGGAATGAGAGCTGGTGTTGTATGAAAGTGATGAATCACTGAATTCTGCTTCTGAAACCAATGTTGTGCTGTATTACTACCTATAATTTAAGTAAAAAATTTAAAGAGAAAAAAAATAAAATAAAGGACTAACAGCAAAAATTTACTAATTTTTGAAGTTGATATCTACGGATGTAATTTCATGAGAAAGGCATGTATGACCCAAGCTCAGGCTGATGACTACAAAACTAATTCATAAAACTCATTGACAGAGACAGAAAGCTCTGAAATTTATGTAGACATATGTATCAGAATAAAAATCTCTTTACAGTGTAAAATCTTAACTGAATAATGCACGGGTAGATATCAAAAATTAAATTTTAGTAAAAGGTATTTTTTAAGACTACACAGTGAATGTTACACTGTGTTACAAACTATTTTTAGGTGGAAAGTGAAAAGAGATATGCCATTTCTGTAGTCTTCAATCATCCATAATATTCTTCTACAACCCATGACCAAAGAATGAGTGTGATTCCAGTTTCTCAGTCTACAGAAGAAACTGCAGAAGTAACTTGCTTGGTTACTGGGTGTCTCGGTCAGTTAAGCATCTGACTCTCGATTTTGACTGGGGTCATGATTTCAGGGTTGTGAGATCAAGCCCCCCATTGGGCTAACGCTGGAGATGGAGCCTACTTAAGATTTCCTCTCTCCCTCTCCCTCCCCCTCACACAGAAAAGAAGAAAGCAAAAGAAAGTAACTCGCCCAAGGTCTCTAAAATAGTGGCATGGTGTAGATGAGAACTGAGGCCTTTTCATTCCTACCATTATGTCTTGCTGCTGCAGGGCACTTCCAAAATTCAGAGTTTGAGTTAGTCCAGCGATATCTCCTCGCTGTACAGAATATGGAACCTACCACCACGAGGCCAGAGTCTTTACTGTGCCTCCACGCTAGCAGTAGTTTGGCATGGCTGCTGCGTATGTTCTCCTGAAGGATCAGGGCTGTGATTCATGCCTCCTCCCCTGTCACAAGTTACTCCCATTCTCTGTTCAGTCCCCCAAGATGATATGAAAGTTTTCAGAGGAAATTATCTCTAACACCTGATCAAGTTTACTACTGGCTTGTGATAAGACCATCATTAAATGATAGGAAGACTGTCTTCCCAACTTGTCCACACCCATCCATCAAACAAAGTTGTGGTATTACAAAATACACTTTCAGGCTGTCCTGTCCTTCAAGGATAACTTGATGTTCTGCTTTGTTGGTCGTCTGTACTTGTGGAGCCAATAAAATTCGGTAAAGCAAAGTGAAGGTTTAAAATAAATCTGACCTTACTGAACTCTACTAGATCTCTAAAAAACTATGAACTTATCACTGTATCAATACTTTCATCTTAGCTATTCCACGGAAGTGAAAGGATAGGGAGGATTGAAGTTTCAGAATACGATTAGTCTTACCTCACCCATAGCATTTTTATGTTTAAAGAAAAAAATGCAGGCCAATGGGCATGAAACTATCATATGTAAATTTTACTTGGCCTTTTAAAGATATGTTTTTTATATTAAAACTAGATATATAACTTTATATATTAAAAATATATAATTTTTACTGAACACACTTCATTTTCATGCTAGTTAGCATCAGGTCTTTCCATAAAGACATTGTTCAGTATTCTTTTGAAGAATATAACGGATATTGTTTTTAATTTGGTGACTCTGGACAAAAACTTTGGCCTGAAATGCTTTCCTTCTATCAAATTAAAAAAATTCATTTTCTGAGTGGGTCATTATGACTAAAACTCTTGAGAAATAAACAGGTATAACTCTTCCTCACATTTCCAGTGTTTCTGATATTAAGTGGTTACACATTAAAAAATCATGTCACTTCTAAAAATGGATTTACAAGAATATTCTCTATATAATAAAAATTCAGTAACATATTATAATATTTTTTTCACCATAACAGGGAAACAGTCAACAAAAACTGCTTCTGAATCTACCTTCCTGTTTATTCCCTAGGCTCTGTAAAGTCAGTCAGTAAGGGCCGAACCGAAGCCACATTAGAAGGTTATTCTGCAGCTGTTGCATCACATTGACAGTCACAGTTTAACATAAAGAAGATTCTAAGTACAGCAGCTATGGGTGAATATAATTCTTAATATCAACTCCATAAAGTGGTAACAACATTTAATAAATTGAACTAGTTTAATCTGCTTGGGATATTTTTATTTACTGAATGTGCATTTCTACACAATGATGATAGAGTGATTTCAGCACCTTCCATCAGGTAAATCTTTTTTTTTAAAATTTTTTATTTATTTATGATAGTCACAGAGAGAGAGAGAGAGAGGCAGAGACATAGGCAGAGGGAGAAGCAGGCTCCATGCCCCGGGAGCCCGATGTGGGATTCGATCCCAGGTCTCCAGGATCGCGCCCTGGGCCAAAGGCAGGCGCCAAACTGCTGCGCCACCCAGGGATCCCCCATCAGGTAAATCTTACGTTAGCCTAGTCAATAATACCTTTTCAGATGCCCAAAGTCATGAAACAGTTAAAAATCCAAAAGATATCAAGAAATTGATTTTCTAAATTTGAAGAAAAATTCTATGGCTTTAAAGAAAAGCTATATTTCCCTGGGACTTTTAAGAAAAAGCATTCTTAAAACACTTTATGTGGCATTAAAGTCACTACGAATTGTAGAAAGTCTTTTTTCCCTTGGTGTTCAGCTCCCAGTAAGTATATTTAAATTCTCTTCAAAAAGCAGTTAATATTCCCATCCTACCACCCACGGTCTTTCAAAATGCTAAAAGGGAAATAAATCAAATTCAACCACAGCAAACATGTGTCTTCAATTGCAGAAGTATGACTAAGTATCAAGAAAAACCCCAAAACATTTAGGATTTTCTTTAAAAGGCCTTTCAAATAAAATGGATGTAATCTTCCCAAGTCAAATTAAGTGAAGTGCACCCTGAATCCATACTTCAGAGAAGATTCCCAGAACATCTACTCCACAGCTTTGGCAATAACAAAAGCAGGTCAGTCCCCACTGATAATCTGGCAGATCAAGGTCAGTTTGTAATTCCTCTTTGTTCATACATTTATCCGGAAATACTGGTTACTCTAAGTAGAACAGTAAGATGATTTGGTTTCATGTTTACCTAAAGCCATCATCAGGAATATTTGGAGGGCTACAGATAGAAATCTTTAATAAGTAAAGAAAAAAAAAAAAAAGACAAGGGGTTATGATGCCCGGAGAAATCAGGGAGATTCAAAGCTATGAGATGAATGTTTTCAGTGCAAATTCGAATTGCTTGCCCTAATTGAAAGCAATGGTCTCATAGTTTTGTGAAGGATGTCATTATTCAGAATTGTTTGTGTTTCTTAGTAGCCATTTTTTTGTACTCTCTCTGTACCTTAAATACGAATAAACATTCATTGCAAATATTTATTCTATTCAGAATAGTGTATTGGCACTTTGGCAGTTATAACATAAATACTTAAATATTATTTGGATCCAAGTAAAGAGATGTGTCAGGATTAAATGGATTGGAAGAGAACTAATCAATCAGTAGAATGAAAACATTAAAAAAAAAAAAAAAAAAGACACAGACCAGACCTTAGATTAAGCACTTGAAATAAAATGAAGAATAAGACCCTGTACTTTATGGGTTTATAATCCAGTAGAACAAACAGACAGATAAATACCAAACATTCAAAATACTATAATAAAAATACACAAAGGGGTTATATAGATCACAGCATAGACAAAATAAAATGTTTCAAATATCAAGGGCAGATGGCATTCTTTTGTCTACTTAAACACATCAGATGTTGGCCAAAATTTTTCTTAATAAAAAACTCCAGTGAGTTACTGGAGACCAGTATTTTTTTAAACTATCATTAATAATAATGTGGCTTTCAAATAATAATGTGGCTCAAATAATGTGCTTACAAAGTTTCAAAGTTTTTTTTTTTTTTTAGCTTACACAAAGGCAATTTATTAACAATTTTCTGTTAAACTATTTTCAAACTATTTTCAAACTATTTTCAAACTATTTTCAGTTTGAAGAATCCTGTTCACAGACGGCGACCACGGCGACCCCCCTTCCTGCGGGTGCTATCGGAGGGGATGGGGGTGACATCCTCAATCCGCCCAATCTTCATTCCTGAGCGGGCAAGGGCTCTGAGGGCTGACTGGGCCCCAGGTCCAGGGGTCTTGGTTCTATTTCCTCCTGTGGCTCGGAGTTTGATGTGGAGAGCAGTGATACCCAGCTCCTTGCACCTCTGGGCTACATCCTGGGCAGCCAACATGGCAGCGTAGGGAGAAGACTCATCTCGGTCAGCCTTCACCTTCATCCCACCAGTTACACGACAGATGGTTTCCTTGCCAGAAAGATCAGTGACATGGACAAAAGTGTCATTGAAGGATGCAAATATGTGGCAGACACCAAACACATTTTCTCCTTCAGCAACTTGAGGTCCAAGGCTGATGACCTGTTCTTCCTTCTTTTCCTTCCCCTTACGAGGTGCCATTTCTGCGCGTCTTCAAAACAAAAATTGGTTAAAATTGTTAGTATATATCAAAGTTAGTTAGTATATACAAAATACTTTTGATTGCAGTAGTCATAAATAAAAGAAAAAAGTGTACTTACAAGTCAAACTGAAGTTTTCTGATGATATGACACATAGGCCAATGCAAGTCAAAAGGTACAATTAAGATAAGTATGCCTTCAAACTCGTGCAATGCAGGAAAATATCCTCCATATAAGTGGTGACATGTACTAAATGAGCCAATTCTTATAACCATCCCTCCACAAATGAAGTCCCTATTTAAAAAACATCTGTCTTTCTTTCTCTTTCTCTCCTCTTCCTCTGTTGGGTTCAATGTCCCTATATAGTTTCACAGTTGTTCAAATTGCATCCAAAACAAAAATCGAAAAAATCATGTCTCAGATTTGACAGTGCACTGACATTTGGCAGCCCATGCAGTTGAAGGCAATTAATACTATCTAAAAATCTATAGCCTCAAATAATAACCAGCGTAACTTGAAGATCCCACCACAGCAAATGTGTTAACGGACTAGTTATGGAATAGAGTATTGATTTAGGAACAATTTTTGATTCTTGTTTTGAGAGAGTGAAAGGGACAATCCCTATTCAAGATAAGGGATACACATTTTCACTCATTATTTTATTTCATTCCCAGGCCAAAGAACTACTTAGAAATAACAGATACTGTATTATGTATCACAATGGTGAATTTCATTCTGCCTTGGCAGGGTAACTAGTAAGTGTAGAATGTAGCTGCTTGCTATACTGGAGTCATGGGTATATAATTGCCTTCAGAAACATCCTTCTCTGAATACCACCTACACATTAATACATGACGGTGAACTTACAGCCACACTCCTGTTCTATCCCACATGATCCTTGAAAAGGCTTTGAAATGAGGCCACGTGCATAATTAAGGCACAGTGAATACCACAGTACATGTAACAAGCTAGAGTATTATGAATCCTTAGGGGAACCTCATAGAACTAATACATTTTCTAAAGGAAGCTGCACATGAGTAAAGAGGGCCCAAAATGCTAATTAGATCCTCTCAGTGAAAGCTATAGAAAAGTTGATTCTTGAATCCTGAAGTTGGGCACAGAATGGAACATTTGTATACAGAAACACTGAAGGGGGGGGGGGGGAAGAATTTGACATAAAAGCCCCTCAATAGATGGTTTACACAATTCATGAGAAAATAAATAATACAAAATAAACAAAATAACAGTGGGAGAATGTCAACCCTCCTGAAAGGGTTAAGTATGAGAACAGATTTCCTATTAGAAAGGGATTATGTAACAACAGAGGGAAATACTCACCCTAGCATATGCTAATTTAGTCAGCTTTGCCAGGTGTTTCTGTGTGTTTGGCTGGCTGACTCACCTTCCTTGCCTCTCCTTTTTGCCATTTCATTATGAAAGTAAGGAGTTTGAACTCTCACAAAACGCAATAATAGCAATAACAAAAACAAGCAAAAGCACATTATAGGAGTTTTATCCTTGCTAAAACATTGGGGTATGCATTGTGGAGGTCAAAAGGAAAATCACCCAAACTGTACGTATTCAGCACATAGGCTTTAGCAAATCTCCCTTTCTTGAACCACTCTTCATTCCTCATTAATTACTTTTAATAGGTCTTTCAGGTTAGGAGTATGGTCGGGACTGGGGGGATATTATATTCCTGGACAGTGCAAAGGAAGCTGAGTTACTGTGTTACTCAGACTTCAAAATAGAAAATAGAGAGCAGGGATCCCTGGGTGGCGCAGCGGTTTGGGGCCTGCCTTTGGCCCAGGGCACGATCCTGGAGACCCGGGATCGAATCCCACATCAGGCTCCCGGTGCATGGAGCCTGCTTCTCCCTCTGCCTGTGTCTCTGCCTCTCTCTCTCTCTCTCTCTCTCTCTCTGTGACTATCATAAGTAAATAAAAAATTAAAAAAAAGAGAAAATAGAGAGCAGCAAAGGAGTGACAATTAGACAAGCTTATTGTATATTTTTTGTTTGCTTTTTAACACAAATATTCTAACCATCTCTCATTTCAACCTAAATCTACTACTTAAGATTGGAAAGTAGGGGGCATATAAGGTATGAGAATGAATGGAAGATACGTAGGTGTCATGGGCATTTTCCCCCAGAGGGGATAGAGGACAAGCTAACATCAAATATGAATTCATTAAGAGAGTAAAAATGTATTTTACACACCATAAATTTGAGTTTGGATGTTTAAGTAAACCTTAAGGGAGTCACTTGCATTTTGAAAGGCAAACACTTTTAACAAAGAAGCCAAAAATATTTCTCTATAAGAACAAATTAATTGTTTTTTATAAATCATACTGAATCAATATAACAGCTATACACTTAACAGTTGGCAGCACATGCTTGTCAGGAAAGGTGCTTTCTTGCTCTATTCCCAAAGATGACTTTAGATAAACAATGAGTGCGCCGTTACTGTAAATAAGCCATCATCAAAAACATAAAATTGTTAGGGGATCAATTTGACCAATAAGAACTGTTGCTTTCTTAATGTGAAGTGATTTGCACTACTTGATCATACTTAGCTCTGAGATTTTTTTATTTCTCAAAGCAAAATACAAAATAATACAAAATAAACAAAATAACAGTGGGATAAAATATTTATTTTATTTAAAAATAAACAAAATAACAGTGGGATAAAATATTTATTTTATTTAAAAATAAACAAAATAACAATGGGATAAAATATTTATTTTATTTAAAAATAAATATTTTTATTTTCTAATCTCTAATGACCTCTGCATCTAGCCCCCAGAATGACTGTTTATCGCTAAATTGGAGCTTCCTGTTCAGCATTCAAGTGGCTGAAAGATAATTTAAAGATTCAAGTAAAAACTATTTGTTGACTTAGAGTTATATCAAATGTTGAATAATGACTGTCTTAATATTTACTTCAAAGACCTCTAAAATAGAATGTAAATAATTAGTAGCCAGCCCTCTCTAAGGCAGATCCCTTTACAACTTCAGCCCTGTGTCTATTCGTGTAGTGGAAGGGTCTCATTACTTAGTTTCATAAGCACAAAAGAAGATTCAGAATAGATGCTCAGCTCTATCACAAATTCAGAAATGTATATCTTGCTTGTGTGTTTTTAAGGGGAAACGTTAATCATTGTTAAAGCCTAAGAAAATTTATTCAAAAATATACTTTTTAACCCTCATAAAAAGGGTAAGAGAAAATAACTGAGTGCAAAGAAAACAAACTCTTGCCTTTTCCTCACATCACCTCCCATCCCTGACAGCTCCCAAATTATAAAGATACTGAAGAAACCCCCCCCCCCCCCCTTTAAGTAGTACCAGCCCTAATCCAGAGGCAGCCCATCCAGGTGCCTTCCTGAAGTTTTAGCAACAAAAAGCATTCTGTTTGTGATAAGAAAACCATTTCCCCCCACTCCCTGATTGGAATGTCCCTGAATAGGTTCATGTTGACCTGAGAAATCGATAACCTGAATGCTATGCTACTGCCAAGGTTCTTTTGTCTTTAAGAGGTTTTTTTTTTTTTTCTTTTACCTTTAAAAGATGCCTGTAATTGCTAATTGGGCTCTCTTCCTCCTGGGAGGCAGAGAGCCCATTTGCACAAACGTTCAATAAACCCTCTTGCTAATTGCATCTGCCTGTCTGGGGTCAGAGTCACCTGGACACGTTGGCACCCGTGAGCCAGGGTCCAACAACTTAAAAAAGTTTAAGTGCTGACATATTATGAAGAGATGCAGCTACTTAAGTCCATTAGGACATACCTATTCATGCCAACACTATTTATTATGTATCTACTAAATTGAGAATAAGAAGATTGCACAGATGACAAAGGCTCAGGGCTTGCCCTCAGGAAGCTTAAGTTTAGTAGTCATTGGGCACTAGAGCTGTTCTAGGAGGACCAAAAAACCAATACCTGCCAATTCCACAAAGAACTCTAACTTCAGCTTTTGAGTTTGGCTTCCTCAGTTTGTGATTTCTCACCACTTCCTCAGCCTACTAAGCCAGCTGTTACACATTGGGTGGTTTTGCCAAGGTTATTCAATGAGCCTATTAAAATGAGGACGCCTTCTCAATAAATCTCGTGGAACGCACATCAGTGTTATCAAATAAAACATCAATACGATAGGTCTATTTATATTATGAATGTACCCCAAATCCTTCATAATAAATAAACCTTACTTGTCTCAACCATCTGATACCCCATAGATTTCTCATTTTAAAAAGAAAATTAATATTATTTGATATTGATTTTACGTCACTTTAAAATGCATGACTCACATTTCTTCCAGCATTTTTGTACTTCCATTTGCTCCTTAAGTAATTCAAGTAATTTTTTTCATTAAAAAAAAAATGGCATCTCACTATTTCAACGTGGGGCAAATAGTTCTCAAGTATCTGATCTTTCAGGGGAGAAAGCAGAAAGAGGCCTCTCAATCAATGCTTACTTTGGTCATGTTATGCTCCCACAGTTCTAATAGTTGTAGAAATGGTGAAGACAATGAAGTAAGTTTCCATATCTTGATAGAAAATCTGCCCAGAGACTCCCCATATTTGCAGGGAGATTTTCCTAATTACTAAGTGTTTGGGGTTTGACCATTTAAATCATAGTCTTTGGCTCTTATGTACAGATTCTACTCTTTAAAGTTTCAGTTGTTAATCAAGAAAGGGAGGAATAGGGTTCTTGCATTCAACATAAGAAATGAGCTCAACAAGACTAAGGCTATTACAAATAGAAGGAAATGAATGGGAGAGAGAGGCTTTTGAGAAGCATTAAGTTATCAGTGTTTTATTAAGTGTATGTAGGTGTGTTTGTACTTTATAATACACTTTCTAAAAATGTAAGGGGAAGTTTATGTTCAGTGTATTCACTGAGGCAAGTACTATGCATGTCCAATTGACCTTCAATTTGAAAGTCTTTCTAAAATAACAGATCATTCATCAAAATATCTCATGGAAAATAAAACAAGACAAAACCAAACACTAAAATCCCAGTATTTGTGTTGGATGTGTTTTTCTGTAAGACTAACTCTAAAAAGGAAACAAAGTTCTCAACAAAATCTCTATGTATGTCTATTTTCTGGTTGTATTTTGTCCTTTCTTCTTTGCCCTTTCTAGGACCGTTTTCTTGTGCTAAACAAGACAGTCTCCATCTTTGCAGTGCCCCCTCAGGCATGGAAAGGGGACACAGCTTCAGCCAGGGTTAGCAATTGAACTGGATCTGCTCTGTAACCAAGAGAGGTTTTAGTTCCAGGTGGCAAGCTTTTGCACGCCTCCTTCTAAAGAAATTCATTTCTCTAAACTGTTCTGTACCCTCATTCCAGATTTTTCCCCTACCTGTGATGGAGGAAAATAAACAAGGATGCCCCATAAACTAACACAGAAGCAAATTTTTGTTATCTAGTCTAGTCTATCTAGTCTATACATTGCGAGTTGTGCTTTGGTCAGAAACATATTTATTTCCTTCTAATGATTCATTTTCATTTCCTAAGAATCCACTGAAGACAAAATGGTAGATTTTTAGAATAGTACTATTTTTTTTAACTTATTTTATCATTGACTTGATTCTCACCACTGGCTCATTAACTTTACATATTAACAAGCCAAAAGGTTGATTTTGCTTCCCAGAAAGAGTAAAATATTGGTGACAATATAAAACACAGAGAAGATACGTTCAAATGAGTCTTCTTGTCTAAAATAAGGCATAGTGCAAGAAAGGGGATAATAATAGAAATGCTAAATTAATTGATCAGTATTACTTAAGTCACAGATACCACCATAGTTCCGATAAAGCTAAAAATAAGAAGCTATAGGCTGCCTATAGCATTTGCCTAGTCATAACTACCAGCAGGCAGAACAGACTCCCTCTAGCCAAAATCAGTTAGTTGCTCACTAGTTCCGCCGCCACCCTTCTTTCTCTGCACATGGAAAGGAAAGACCTGCTAAGTGTTTAATCTGTGTCCAGGAAATAAAGCTTTTCATTTTACAACCTAACCAAGTCCTAATAAAAGTGTAGGATGCTGGGAGAAACAACCTCAACCCTGAAGCAATGTTTTTGGCCAAGAGTAAAACAAGGAAGGCCTGAGCAATTTGTTTGAGCAGGAACTGACAATATCAACAAAGTGCGATGTGTCTGTGGAGCAGTGTTTGATCAATGTGAGGCAGCCATAAACATGAGACTACAATCCAATGGTGCTTTGCACCCCCTCCCCCTCTAGTTTTTTTTTTTTTTCCTTTTAAATCCTCTTCTGTCCTTTGGTGTCTTAACATGGCCTGATCTAAGATGCTCATAAGTACACAGACCCTGTTGGGCTGGTGCTTTCTCCCTGGTTGCTGTAGAGGACGCTTATTTATTTATATACTTGGACCTGATGCTGGTGCTGCTGTGGGTTGCAGTGGTGCATTTTCTCTGGCATGCCCACACCCCTTGCACCACCACCTCTAATCTGCTGTGAAAAGCAGCACTTTTTAAATAATTGGCTTACATACTTAATACAAGAGACCCATGTTTTTAATAAAAGAGAATGCAGCTGATGGAATCTCTCCGGGTAGAGAGAGAGAAAATCCTCCTCCAGGCTGAGAGAATGAGACACCAGCAGACAGTTATTTTGCACTGCAGTGAATCGACAATTCATGGGAAATGTTGAAGGCAGAGGAGGCGACCCCCAAGTGCAGTCCTTTGCCCACATGCTCTATAATAAATAATCTCACACCAGCCCAGCAGTGTGTGCAATGACGTGCCGGGGCCAGCACGCACAGATTGGCAGGGAAAACACATCCAGCGGTGTCGAGTTTTCATCGCAATCACCGAATTAACTGATTTCCCCACATCACACTCCCACTACCCTGCGTAGAGAGCGCGCGCGCGCACACACACACACACACACACACACACACATGCAGAGTTGAGAAATGCAAGTTACTGAGAGGTGAAATAGGGCATCTAGGAACACGTTTCAGCATGGATTAGAGACCCAAGTGATGTGTCAGCCTCCCGGGGTACTTGTGAGAAGGTGGGAGTGCGAATGGTGGGAAATGGGAGGAGGCAGCGTAAGCAGGGAGAAGGCTGCCGGCTTTCTCGGGGATGCTGGCACATTTCATATCTGGAATTTACATTTAACATAAAACACAAAAAAGATGGTAAGAAATACCTCCGCAAGGTCAGTTAGTTAATTCAGAAAAACTCTGTCCACTCTGTTTTCCTTCACATCATAAATATGCATAAATAAAATCCATCCCAGTCCATATCCTGCAAGATAGGAGGCAGGATGCATTCCAAGGACTTGCTGAAAGACGGTTCATTGACCTCATTTAAATCCTCCAAAGGCCAATTGGGTTTTGCACGCCTGCGGTCTACTTGTGTCTTACTTCCAGATTCATTTTACCAAGGGACAAATACATTTGATCAACTTATCCTTCCCACAACTACAGAAATGACGACAGAGGGGTTAGAGGTGGGCAAAGATTTAGCAAGAAATCAAGAGTCACCTAGCTTTGAAAATCCTATAGTCCATCATTTCCCATCCATCCTTCCTGTATCTCACTCCCGCATCCCTGTATGACTCCTCTCTTCAAAGCAACAACTTTCCTCCCCCCGGCCCGGCCCCCCCAGCCCTGGCCTGCCGCCTCCGCCTCACCACCCCCCAAGTGCGCTCTCCCCACGCCCTCCTACTCCGCACATGGCCATTCACTTCATCACCCGCGTCCTCCTCCCCTTCCACAGGGCCCCCTCCTCCTCCTGCAAGAGGGAGGATCTGAGGAAAAGTGCACCCCGGTTCCCCAGCCGCTCTGCATCCAAACCCAGTGATTTGCATCATAACAGCGTTTTGTGCGGTTCCCCCCACCGCGGTCGCAGGGGTTCGTACATTGCACGTGAAAGGACAATATTAATGACGGAAAGAAGCGGCAGGAGCAGAGCCATAGAGAGGTCGGGAATCCGAGGGGAAATCCCTTCGCAGTAAAGTAACTGCTTAGGTGCGTAGATTTCTTTGCTTAAAGAAAAAAGGAAAACAAAAAAAAAAAAGAACAGAGAGGAAAAGAAAACCAGACAGGCTGATTAATTTTAAAAAACAGGCTTGTTGATAAAGTAGCTTTGAGTCTTTTAACTTTTCCCTTCCCCTTTCCCTTATTTCTTGATTTATTCTCTCTCTCCTTACCCCCTTTTTCTTTTTCTTTTCCTTCTTCCTTTCTCTCGCTCTTTTACATCCCAGACAGTCTCCTCTCCTTTCGGAGGTGCATGACACGTCTCACGACACACCTGCCCCCGGGGATGTCACTGCAGTGCACATGGCGCTGCCGCTGCTGCTGTTCTCGCCGTCTCCGTAGCTCGCTCCCAGGCTCTCACTCACTTTTCAAAGACACACGGATGTGATGGTGGGAAGCAGAGAAAAGAGCAAGGCGACCCGGAAAGGGGGAGGTGAGAGCGAGGAGGAGGGTGGAGAGGGCGGGTCAGGAGCGTGATGTAGGAGGTGGCCGGTGGGGGTGGGTGGGAGGGTGTGATGTTCAGAGAAGGCGCCAAGTGCCCGCCGGAAGGCGGGAGGGGTGGGGGGTGCTGCTGGCGGGGACTGAGTGAGGTATGGAGGCAGCTCAGGTGGGTGAAGAGGCGGAAGGGGCCGCGCACGGGGCTGCCTGCTGGGAGCGCAAGGCTGAGCCAGGGCCGGAGACCCGAGGGCTGGAGCCAACTGCCGCCGCCCCTGCCGCACCGGGGAGTAGGGGGGGGGGTGCACATCGCCGGGGACTAGGGGACTGGAAGGGGCAGAGTGGAAATGCGGGGTGCAGTGGGCGTGATGGGGAAGGGCGTGAAGCTGATGCTCCCTCGGCGGGGCGGGGATGACCTGGTAGAGGAGCCCGCAGACGCTGTAGAAGCGGAGGACGGCGCCGCGTCTCCAGGTCACGGTCCCTTCTCTAAGGGGCTGGGAAGGAACGAGGGGGCGAGAAGATGCTGGTGACGGGGGCCCCAGAGTGCAGGGGCCGCCGGCGTCCTCCTGGCTGGACCCTCGGTCCCCGCTGCGGTGCTCGAACCCTCGGACCCGGACTGGAGGCAGCAGAAGCGGCAGCTGCGACGCACCCGCAGAATGGGGTTGCGGTGGGCGGAAGAGTGTCTCCTGCTGCTGCTGCTGCTGCTGGTGGTGGTGCAGCCGCGACAGCCCGTCAGGCAGGCACCGGGTCGGAGCTCGCCTTCCCCTCGGCTCGCACCGCAAGTCCCAGAGCCCGCCGGGGCTGCCCGAGCAGGTGGTGCAGGAATCCGGGGTGTTGGAGAAGGTGCAGGCGAGGGCTGCAGGGGTGGGCAGGTCACGGAAGGGAGGGGGGGCAGAGGGGGCGCAGGCAAGCAGCAGCCGCCGCTCGCGCTCGGGGTGTCTCGGGGTCCTGGCAGGGGAGGCGGCGGCGGTGGACGCAGCGCTGGCGGCGGCGGCTCCCGGATGCTCGAGCTGCAGCAGCAGCAGCAGCAGAGGCACCGGCGGCGGCGGCTCCCGGATGCTCGAGCTGCAGCAGCAGCAGAGGCACCGGCGGCGGCGGCGGCGGCGGCGGCAGCAGCTCTACCCAGCGCCAGACCCAAGGGCAAGCTCAGCGCGGCGGAGACCCCGCCCCCACCCTGGCAGGGACAGACACAGCCCCCGGCCAATGGGAGCGCACCCGCCTCCCGGGCCTGGCCAATGAGAGGAGGCGGTGGGAGGAGACAAGCGCCGGGAGAAACCAACTGGCTTCTCAAGGACCCTTGGGGCAGGGAGGACCCGACCCCCGCCCACACCCCTCCCACGGTCTCACCTCCTTGGACACGTCTCGCCCCGACTTCACAGGGGAGACCCTCGCCCGCCTTGACCGCGCCTCGCCCTCAGGAACGGTTCAGCCAATCGCCACCGCGAGGGGGCGGGGTTAGCCACGTCCCCGGCAGGTTCTGGGATCCGTGGGGCCTGGGCCAGATCCTGGGTGCGAGGTGCTTGTGCGCATGCGGACTCCGAGAGCAGATGGTGGCTGCACCTGCCCACGCACCAGCTGCAGCACATTCTCCAACGCTCTCAGCAGCAAAGGGAGAGAGGGCAGGGGGCGGGGGGAGGCTAAGTGTAGGGAGCGGCGCACCTGCCTGCCTGCAGCATCACTCACCAGAGTTCATATTTTACCTTACGTTGCCAAGATGCCCTGTCCAGCAGTGAGGAACCCTATAATTCCCAATCTCTGTGTCACTTTCAAGTGAGGATTAAAGATAGGCATGAGTTTTCTACACACTCCCTTTTCACATCTTTACAATCTTTGCTCCTACGTGTTCCAGATAAGGAAGAGGGCTGCTGATCTCTACATAAGACTTTCCCGAAGCAGCTATGTCAGAGGTTTCCAAGACTATCACCAGATTCAGTGATTTGCTAGAACCCACAGGGCTCAGAAGTTCTTGTACACATAATTATGGCTTATTACAGCAAATGGACAAAAAGCAAAGTGATTTTTTATAAAGCAAAATGATTAAAGGAAAATAGTACATGGGGCAAAGTCTGAAGGAATCCAGATGTAAGCTCCCGAAAGTTCTCCCTCAGTAGAGGACATGGTTAATTTCCCTAGCAACAAGATGAGGAAACCTGTTTGAAGTATTGTCTACCAGTGAGGTCACCTGAGCCTACAACACCAAGGCTTTTATTGGTGGTCCACCACGTAGGTATATAGCCATTGCCTACAAGACCAGTTTCTGAGGCTCCAGAAACCCAGGAGAACAGGTGTTCACCATAAATCACAACGTTTGCACATATTCTCTAGAAAGACTGGTATAACACCTCAGGGACACAGGCATACAAAACATTTATATTGTTTAGAATCCAAATATTTTTTAACAACTTTGTTGAGCCATATCTCACATACCACACTATTCACCCATTTAAAATGTACAATTCATTGGTCTTTTCCTATTCAGAGATATGTACAACCATCTCCACGATTTTAGAACATTTTCATTACTGGAACTGTGATTTACAGTTCTGCACATAGGAAGCTGAGAAGTCAACTCTCTGTCCTAACAACAAGTAAACAAGCTGAATAGACTTAAAAATCAACTCTTCTCAGATCTTTAAGAGGGGGAAGACACAGGAAAAATCACTGATCCCAAGATTGGATATATAGAAAGGTGAATGAATAACAGGAGGGAGTCATAGCTTACCTGGAGCAGACACTCACAAGCGGAAACACCTGTAGGAACCAGGCCTGAGATGAAAATTTGAACTGTACTTGTACTTGAAAACTTGAATTTCTGGAGTCTCAGAGCAAGCAACTCTGGGGATTAAAAACTCCAAGGGGATCTAGTCATAGAAGAAACTCCCACAATACTGTTAGACTCACTTCTAGGAGCTCCATCAGATTCCCACAATAAATACTATTAAAAAAATTCCCTGGGGCTTACAGCAGGGAAGGGGAAGAGAAACCATTTTGAAACATGCCAAAGCACTCCATTTTTCTTAATTTCTCTTCACTCCACACCTATCTATGTAGAAGTCTGAAAATTCAACAAAAATATTTCTGGAACTATTAAATGAGTATAGCGAGGCTACAGAATGACAGGTTAATATACAAAGGTCAACTGATTTCCTACATGCCAGCAATGAACAAGTGGAATTTGAAATTAAAAACACAATGCCTAGCCAACACTTGTCTCCTATGTTGTTAATTTTAGCCATTCTGACAGGTGTGAAATGAGATCTTTTGTACTTTTGATTTGTAATTCCCTGATGATTGATGTTGAGCATGTTTTCATTGATGTTGAGTCTGTTAGCCATCTCTATGTCTTCTTTGGAAAAATGTCCATTCATGTCTTCTCCTCATTTCTTAACTGGATGATTCATTTTTTGGGTGTTGAGTTTGATAAGTTCTTTATAGATTTTGGATACTAACCCTTTATCAGATATGTCATTAACAAATATCTTCTCCTATTCTACAAGGTTGCCTTTTAGTTTTGTTGATTGTTTCCTTCACTGTGCAAAAGCTTTTTACATTGATGAATCCCAATAGTCTATTTTTGTTTTTCTTTCCCTTCAGGAGACATATGTAATAAGAAGTTGCTACAATTGGTGTCAAAAAGGTTGCTGCCTGTGTTCTCCTCTTGGATTTTGATGGTTTCAGATCTCACATTTAGATCTTTAATCCATTTGAACGTAAGAAAGTGGTCCAGTTTCATTCTTCTGCATGTTGCTGTCCAGTTTTCCCAGCACTATTTTTTGTTAAAGTGACTTTTTTTCCAGTGGGTATTCTTTCCTGCTTTGTTGATCAGCTGACCATATAGTTGTCAGAATCCATTTCCGGGTTCTCTACTCTGTTCCACTGATTTTGGTCTGTTTTTGTGCCAGTACCACACTGTCTTAATCACTACAGCTCTGTAATACAGCTTGAAGTCCAGAATTGTGATGCCTGCAGCTTTGTTTTTCTTTTTCAAGATTGCTTTCGCTATTCAAGGTCTCTTCTAGTTCCATACAAATTTTAGGATTGTGTGTTCTAGCACTGTGAAAAATCCTGGTGGTATTTTGATAGGAATTGTATTAAATATGTAGATTGCTTTCAGTAGTATAGATATGTTAACAATATATGTTCTTTTGATCCATGAGCATGGAATGTTTTTCCATTTCTTTGCATCCTCTTTAGTTTCTTTCATCAGTATATTATAGTTTTCAGAATACAGGACTTTCACCTCTTTCGTTGAGTTTACTCCAAATATCTTATGGATTTGAGTGCAACTGTAAATGAATCAATTCTTTAATTCCTCTTTCTGCTGTTTCACTATTGATGTATAGAAATGCAACAGATATCTGTATATTGATTTTCTACCCTGTGACTGTACCGAACTTGCGTGCCAGTTCTAGCAACTTTTTGGTAGAGTCTTTTAGGTTTTCCGTATAGAGTATGATGTCATCTGTAAATAGTGAAAGTTTGATTTCTCCCTTGCCAATTTGGATGTGTTTTATTTCTTTTTGCTGTCTGACTGTTGAGGGTAGGACTTCCACTGCTATGTTAAATAACAATGGGTGAGAGTGGACCACACTGTCTTGTTTTTAACCATAGAGGAAAAGCTCTGTTTTCCCCACAGACAATGATATTAGCTGCGGGTTTTTCACATATGACCTTTGTGATATTGATATAGATTCCCTCTATCCCTACTTTGCTGAGGGTTTTTATTATGAATGGATGTTGTATTTTAAGGGGAAACCTCTCACACTGTTGGTGGAAATGAAAACCGGTATAGCCACTCTGAAAAATAGTACAGAATTTCCTGAAAAAGTTAAAAATAGAACTACCTTATGATCAAGGAATTGCACTACTGTGTATTAACCCAAAGGATATAAAAATACTAATTCGAAGGGATACATTCACCCCAGTGTTTATAGCAACACTATCAACAATAGCCAAATTATGGAAAGAGCCCAAATGCCATCGACTGATGAATAGATAAGCAAATGTGTATATATAAATAAATGGGATATTACTCAGCCATAAAAAGAATGAAATCTTTCCATTTGCAACAACGTGGATGGAGCTATGGAGTATTATGCTAAGCAAAGTAAGTCAGTCAAGTAAGATAAATGCCTTATGATTGCACTCATATATGGAACTTAAGAAGCAGAACAGATGAACAGGGGGTAAAAGAGAGGCAAACCAGGAAAAAGACACTTAGCTACATAGAAGGAACTGATGATCACTCTTCCCAGGTGAGCAGGGGATGCATTACATGGGGGATGGGTATTAAGGAGACCACTTTTGATGAGCATGGGGTATTGTATGTAAGTGATGAATCACTAGGTTCTGAACCTGAAACTAATATTGAATGGTTAACTGTAATTTACATAAAAAATTGGAAAAAAAAGACCCACAATAACATTTACATTAACAGTCTCAAAATTGAAATACTTAGGGCAGCCCAGGTGGCTCAGTGGTTTAGCACCACCTTCGGCCCAGGGCCTGATCCTGGAGACCCGACATCGAGTGCCACATCAGGCTCCCTGCATGGAGCCTGATTCTCCCTCTACCTGTGTCTCTGACTCAGGTTTCTTATTTCTCTGTGTTTCTCTCTGCTCGTTTGAGGGTTTGTGTGTTTTTTATTGTTGGTGGTGGTGTTTTTGTATTGTTTTGTTTTTAAACATGTGTATTTCTCTACTACTGTCCACAGCTTCTGGTCATGCATTACACAACTGTACTTCTAAGAGCGTTCTGATAGCCGTTCCCTTCTTTATCCCTTCACGTCTAAGGGGTAAAAGACGCATTGATTGCTTGCTGCTGCTTCATGTTCAGGGCAGGCGCTTCACCGTTCTTTACATTTCCCTTAATCATCCCAACTCCTGTATAAATACCACCTTGTGTAACTCTCTCTCATTAGACTTTTTCCAGTTACCTCTTGAGTGTGCCTGTTTTATGCTAGTAGTTTGAAAAATACATGAGATTCTCATTGGGTACAATTACTGGATAGAGATTTGCTTCTGTTTGGCAGAATGTGTGGGAAGAAATAAGCAAAGGACTATTTGGTTCTATTTGGTTTAACCATTGTACAGAAAGTAATTTTGCATTTTCCATGTACTTTGAAATGTTTCTCAACCTACTTCTTTAGTGTTGGGTTGGTGGGCATGTTCTTGATTCCAGCCAACAGATTATAATAAGAGGTGCCATGTATCATTTGTAAGCAGAGGCAGTTCAGAACTGTAGTAAATTCTCCATGCTTTATTTTCCTCTAACTTAGCCGCAGCTAAGGCCAGATTTTCTCAGGATAAAGAAGACTTGCCCTCCCAATACCAGCTCTCCAAATTTTCTGACGTAAAACCATGAATACGTTAGACTAAGTAATGAAAATTTTGACATATGAGTACTACCTTGCATGTTTTATAGTAAAGATACATCTGCACAATAATAAAGTCCATTTGTAAAGTGTTTCTCTGTTACATCATTTGTAACAGCAGAAGACTAGAAACTATTAAAGCTTCCACAAATAAAAACAAGTTAAATAAACTGCGGTTTAAACACACAGATACAGAAAAATTGCAGGCTATAATGCTACGTTACCTGAAGAACACTCTCTATAGATTGTCAACTTTTTGTAAGAGGAAGAAATATAAGTACATATTCCTGTTTGCTTTATTTGTGTGAAGAAAAAGTAATATAATAACAAAAACATAGTAATGTAGTGGTCTCAAGATGAGTGAGGATTGGGTGGAAGTAACAATTCTAAATGTACAGCTTCTCAATTAGTTTGAAACATTTTTGAACCATTGAATGTAATGATTTATTTAACAAATGACAATTGAATATTTTTATCTCTAACATCAGAAAAATAAAAATGAGTAAGAGCAATGCACTATACATTCTCAAAAAAATGAATCAATGGAACACCAAAGAAGGCCTCAGAAGAAATGCAAGTGAAGCAAATATTCAGCTGTTGACACCTGTAGGTAGAGGATCAATTTGTTTCAATAATGATGCTGGAGAGATTAAATTCCTACTGCAAAATGTAGATAATGTATGTGTCTCAAAATATATTTTAAAATAAGATATTACTCAAAGATATATTTTGAAGAATTATAATATGCACAAATTATTTTTGAAGGGTGTGAATATATATGTGTATATATATCCATATATAAAGATTAGCTTAAATAAATATAAGATTTCTGCATGTCAAAAATCATAAAATTTCAAAACAAAAGACTTAGGCAAAAAAAATGTGAGAGAATATAATTTTCCAAAAAATAGTGAAATAAAAATCTGATATCCTTAAACAAAAAAGAGATAAAATGGTCATTTGAAAAAATAGTAATAGAGAAACTGAAAAAAGCTGTTATGCCTAGAAACTTTCAAAGGAGGAAATACAAGTAATCAATAATTGCATTTATGTAGTCCAATGTTAATTGTGATCAACTGATAACCAGATATCGTTCACTAGGCTGTCATAACTGAAAATGATTTTTTAATGCACAATAATTTACAGTTGTTCCGGGAATATATGTGGTAAGGTGCTTGTAGACATATCAATAGGTGAATAGGCAACTTAGCAACACACGTCAAAAGCCCTAAGAATATGAGAAAATATAGATGTTTCCCCAATTGGGGCTATTGCAAGTAATAATTCGTTGAGCAAAATGTCAGCTATTTTCTCTAATTTTAGGTTACATACTACTCAATATAGAGTTATTTTTTTAGTATGTGTATAAACAATGACTATAACTTTTCCATATATTTATGGCTGCATGTTTTATTCTATGAAATGCTTTCTTGTGTTGATCTCATGACTGGAAGTGTTTTCATTTGATGAAAATAATTATTAGGAGCAAACAGTTTTTAACCTGATAGTTTCTTTTCCATTAGCTTTGCGAACAAGAATTAATACAAGAACACTTCTCCAAAAATGATCTCTCATTCAACAACTATCAATGAGCATCTACCATATATCAGATCAGGTATGGTGTTAGGTGCTAGGAATAAGGCAGCAAACTGTAAAAACAAGACAAACAAGTAAAAAAATAATCCTGCCTGTATACAGTAACTAATATTCTAGTGCATTTTGAAGCACTGAAAAGATGATAGTTTCTGTAACCAGATATGTGAAAATAATCAAAATAAAAAGATACCTTCACATGTTCCTACCACTTGCTCTTTTTTAAATAATCACATACAGCTAATTGCCTTCCCTGTCCCTTTCCAACACAGTTCTTTTTCTTTATGATAATAATAAAATATTCATTAAATAATTAATTCGGAGAGACAATATTAAGGTAAAAGATTTTCAAGTTCTCAAACTCATCATTGATACATATCCTCCAATATTCATTTATATTTTGTCTATAGTTCTACATTAAAATATTTCACTTGCCTGGGGAAACATTTAACAATATTTATAACAAAGAAAACCTACCCTTGGAGAGTGGAAGCAATGCTGAATTGTTTCCTACTATTCATTAAAGCTCAATTATAAAAAAAAAAATATTTATGGAATTAATCTGTTTTCTTTCTCCTCTTCTTCCCCATTTTTCTCCTCTCCCTTTCCTCCTTCTTCCCCCTTTTTTCCTCCTCCTCCTTTCCCTCCTTCTTTCCCGTGACTCTAAAGTGATGTGCTATATCAGATTTTGTATATATTTGTGCTTATGTTTGAGTATAAATATATATCTTCTGATATATTATACATATATAATCTACATATATAGCTACATTATACATATATATTATGACTACTCTAATATTTAGTAAGTTTTTAAGTGATTATTTTTATAATGAGACTTTTGAATAAAATATTTAGGCTCCCCTTTGTATTCATTATGAGAAAAAAATCTTGCATTCTCTTCCTCCCTCATACCTTCCTCTGCTCCGTCACTTAATATTATCTTCCTTTTGTGTTTATCTTTGTATGAAATCTATGCTTTTGTCCCTGAATTTATCATTTTATTTTTTAAATTTATTTATTCATAGGGACACACAGAGAGAGAGAGAGGCACAGACACAGGCAGAGGAAGAAGCAGGCTCCACGCAGGGAGCCAGACGTGGGACTCGATTCCAGGTCTCCAGGATCACACTCCGAGCTGCAGGCTGCACTAAACCGCTGTGCCATCGGGGCTGCCCGAATTTGTCGTTTTAAAAGATGTCCTTTGGCTGCAAGCTATTGTGCATAAGGTAATAAGGAGAATTATTTTAATATCCAAATTATTTTGTTTTCCTTTATTCATTTGATATTATCAGAATATCCAATATTTATATTCTATCCTATTATTCCTATTCCTGCCTTGGTTTTTATGGTTTCAATTTTTAGTTGAATATATTAAATTCATTCCACTGGAGGATCCCTGGGTGACTCAGCGGTTTAGCGCCTGCCTTCCGCCCAGGGCACTATCCTGCAGTTCCTTATCAGGCTCCCTGCACGGAGCCTGCTTCTCCCTCTGTCTCTCTCTCTGTGTCTCTCATGAATAAATAAATAAATAAAATCTCTAAAAATAAGTAAATAAATAAATTCTCCCTAATAGTCTTTTGCCAGGATCTTTCCATTCACTTCTTACCTAACTATAGCCTTTCTTCCAGAAAGGCTTGTATGAAAAATGTATCCTGCTATTTTACGGTAAAAACTGTTTTGTCTATATACTTTATACTTGGAAGATGACTTTGCTGGATATAAGATCCTTGTATCATATTTTCTTTCCTTGAGTCTCTTTGCAAGTGTTGATCTTCTATCAATGAATATTGCAGCCAAAGTGATTACCTGGACCTTCATTTTCAATTTATCTGTCTTGTTTCCTTTCCTTTATAAGTGACATACTCTTTTTCACCAAGAAGCCAAATGGATCTTTCCTAATAAACTCAACGGAACATTTGTTTATTTCATTTTCTCCTTCACATATTCAGTTTTGCACATGTTATATATTTGGTTCCTGTCTTTTCTTTACTACTTGTTCACTACTTATTTGAATTTAGTTTCCTTTTGTTAATTTTTCTCATTTCACTTTTCTATATATCCTACTGTTCTGTTTCTTTTCTTCCTATTTATCTTCCTCTTTACTGGCCATTCTTTCCTGTGTGCTTAGTGTTTTTTTTTTTTTTTTTTTTTTTGTAAAAGTTGTGATTACATATTTAATATTTTTGTGTTAATGTTGGGAGTGTTGGATTCAAATTTTATCTGCTTTAATGTCTCGGTTTTCTTCCATGTTTTTTCTCTGTTGGGAAGTTTTCCTATTACCCCTTTTCTTTTTTTTTTTTATTACCCCTTTTCTTAAAGTAACATTATATGGATGCTTTATCTATTCCCCTTTGTTGGTTTTGTTGTTGTTTCTTTCTGTGAGGTTTTTTTTTTTTTTTTTGGTTTGCTTTTTGGCCTATTTTTGTTGAGTTGGATTTTCAGAGAAGAAATTAGCAGGGGATAGCAATGACCGCATTCTTAAGTACTGGTTCTTAACAACTTTTGTCTAATTTCTCTGTAGATGTTTGCCTTTTATTTATTGATATTATTTGATTACTGATATTAAGAGCCCTTTATTTACTAGAAATTATTTTGTTACATGCATAGTGTTATTTAAATGAGCATAGAAGTCCATGTAGTATTATTTTATAAATCTTTATAAATCCTCATTCACTTTATGTATAACCTTTTGTCATTGATGGTTCTATTAGGATAACATAAACCTCTTTAAATATTGCAAGCAATTTAGAGTTTAGCACAGCAAATTAAGTGCTTACAAATCTGTTGAAAGGACTGAGAAGTAAAAGGTCAGGGCATACCACCAATAGATCTCAGGTTTGTTGATAGCTTTGGGGGAATTATGAAGTTCCTATTTCCAACCCTGCTCAAAAGGTACGGGAAGTCACTGCTGTTGGTTGCTGCAGGGCAGGCTGTAACACTGAAGAGAATGATTCTTAATGGCCAGCAGACACTAAAAATTCTCACATTCACCATATCCATGCTTTTGCTTTCTGATGCAAAAGGAAGAATAGAACTGTTTCACTTCTGCCTTCCAGATCTAACAGTCACTCATATTATTATAATCTAAACCAAAGCCCTGCCACAAAGCACCCTGGGAAATTTGTGTTCTAGACATGCTTCTAAGCTATAGGAGAGAGCACGGAAGGTGGTGAGAATGGTTCTGAGTACCAACAATCCTTTTCCTCAGTGCCAGTACACAGCCTTCTATTCAAGCTTATCTCCCAAACAATGGCAACAAGATCATGTGACTGACAAAGATGATGTGCAAGTGACAATGTGTTTGCTCTTTTCCTGAAATCCTCATCATATGTTATACTATATATAGCATTAGATAGTCTTTATTTCTTTTCTAGTGTAATCACAAACCCCCTTCTATAACCTGTAAAGACTGATTAATAAGTCATTCCCTCAACCCTTTATAAAAATTGTGCAGAAAAAAAGAAAGTCTTCACTTTTTAAATTCATATTATTTACTTGTTTATTTATTTATTGTATACTCCATACCCAGTATGGAGCTTGAACTCACAATCCTGAGATCAAGAATCGCAAGTTCTACTGACCAATGTAGTCATGGCGTGCTGAGAAAAGAAAAGCTTTAAAAAAGGCAACTGATAAGATACAGAACAATGAAGACAATATGATTATTTGTCTAGTCTTTGTTTAACAACTGGTATTTAGTTGCTATTTAAAACTTGTTTCTTTCACTTTCCATGCTACGTTCCATTTATACTCAGTCAGTGCCTCAAAAGTTTGTGATACTCTGCTTAGTAAGGTGATTCAAACTTTGACTCCTTAAATATCATGCTATGTTTGATATTTGATTGCTGTGGCCTTGAGAACCCATGAGTTGGACAAACATAATCCTCTCTGCTTCTACTGTGTAGCAGAAATTATATTGCACCTTACTATTAAGATTGTAACTACAAACAGTTGGCCTTTACCTATTAATTTGGTTGCATTAGAAACTCAGTAAGAGTAAGGTTTTTTTTGTTTTGTTTTGTTTTTAATTTCGAGTTCATTGAAACCATCACTGTGCCCTTGTAAAACAATTCCGCCTTTGGAAACGAACACCTGTAAACCATCAAAGCAGTAAATTATAGGGAGGGGAGACAAAATCATTTTTGAGGGTGTTCTGAGGGATTATAATGAAAGGAGTCATTCTCACTTTCAACCATTGAGTTTCCAATCTGTTTTCTAAGACAGAAAAAAACATTTGTGGTCATAAATAAAAAAAAATTTAGAACATTTCTTCAATTCTACCAGGTATTTTCTATAAGCCATTCCACTATATAACTGGACCAACTGCTTCTGGGTAATGAGGCACCCAACAAGGTGAGTGATTCCCTTGGGTATGAGTCCTTTGCTTTACTCTTTTGTTGTAAAGTGAATGCCTTGGTCAGAAGCAACATTGTATGGGATGATAATTGTAGCAAATAATGTATTCTATAAATCAGTGGGTAAGACTGAGGGCAGGAAAATTAGAGACACAGAATGGAAATGCTTATCTATAGTAAGTGATAATATCAATGGGGGGAAGGATTACTACTCTTTGATTCAAAAGGGTAAACATTCATTAAACTGCCACCAGAACTTACTTCCACCCTTCCCTCTGGGGCTAGTGTTTGAGGTTTTTCTGACTCCAAGATACTTGGCAATAAAATCAAAGTGTAAGCCAATCTTCAATATGAGATCAAATGATGCTAACTTACATACACACATTTATAGTTGTATTACCAAAAAAGATCCCTGGAAAAATGATAGGAGCTGATAGATTTTTTTAAATATATATATATATATATATATATATATATATATATATATATATACACACACACATATATACATATACATATACATACACACACACGAGGGAAAATAGAGGTTCTATAATGCAATGTGAAAGATGTTAGTTTTTCTGATCCTGCTATGGTAATAGCTGAAATTAATCTCTCAACAGCTGAGAAATTTGGCAGAGGTATTTGGAGGCTGAGAATGTCCCTATGAGAAGAAGAAATTTTTAAAAATATAAGAGGAATAATCAAGAATAGAGAATTCCTGTTCACCTTTCCAGCTGTCACAAAGTGGTGGCTCATATTTTTAAAAATGATATAAAGAAAATTCCCCAGGGAAGGAATCAAGCCAACAGCTTTAAAGAGTAAAATAGCTGCAGAAATCTTTAAAGGAGTACATAGACTGAGAAAGTCAGGGTGAGGACATGGAAGCAGTAATCCAAATGGAAATAACAGGTCTGTAAAGATAGGATGGTGAGAGAAGAGAAAAACAGACAAGAACAAAGACACTTCCTACAGACATCTGAGGTTGTGCAGAGATAGAGTATGGAGAGTAAAAGGAAAAAAAAAGTTGCAGTTTAAGTTGGCACTAAAGAAAAACAATGGTGATACTTGTGCTCCCTAAATGATGGTAGCAATATTTATAAAGGAACTTCAGAAATAGGAAAGAAGGAGTCTGAGCTGATGCAAGGTGGCAACAAAATAATAAGCACTTGCTTATTTATTGGAAATGATCAGCTCAAGAACTAAGTTCAAGGAAGTAAGTACTCTAAAGAAATGTTTTACATATTTAAGCACATCTTACATATGATTTACTACACTATTTAAAAATAGTAATTGCAAACAGAATCTCGCCTTGGTAATTTTTGAAAATTGAAAGACTAAAAGTTGTAGACAATGAAACTGGACCTTGATTTCAAGAATTTTCTAAGCATAGCATAAAACATATGATAGGCACAACGGTAGCAAGGAGAAAAGCTATTGGGTTGAGGAATTTGAAGAGATACCATGCTTTAAGAGGAAAGTGGGAAGAATATTAATTTTATTTCTATGAAGCAAATGTTTGATTAGGAAAACAACAACACAAACAGTTTCTGTTTAAGACCATCTGTCTGAACACTGATGAAATATGTGAAGACATTTCCCAGCAACCCCATCAGCAGCCCATACGCAGTGGTGGGGGATTGTGTGTGAAGGGTGTAATAGTGCAAGGTGCCAGAGAAATGAGACAAGCCTGCTTTTATAGCTTCTGTCTGTATATATGGCCTGGAGACTTTTTTACAAGGAGATTCTCAGGTACTTCCAGGAAAGTAAAATACACAAGTGAAACTGGGACTCTAATATACACTCAAAAATGAATTTTATTTAATGCAGCTGACATTGCTTTTTACAGGAGGAGCACAGGTTGTAGACAGATACGAAGAGAGTTCTCTAGAGAACAGTAGGAAGTACAATTAAACAGATCAAAGTAGCAAAACCATAAATGTGCTACCAGATGCAAAAGTGGCACTGTGGAATGTGACCATGCAGAGAGACTGACTCAAGGAGAACTACTGGCTTGCACTCTTTAGAGAGGACTGTGGTGCAAAACAAAACGTGGAGAAGAAAAGCAAATGAAATGAAGGCAAAATCCACTATTAGAAAGTAGAGCAAGGCTGAACAAAGAGCTTCCAGGGATCATTTTTGTGTGTGTGTCTTAGTTCTATGTGGTCTCCTCACAAGCAGGTTACTCACGCTACTTCAAGTTCCATTGCACACACAGGAGCAGCTTAACGGAGGGTTACGTACCTGTTTACAGGAGAACAATTACAGTTTATTGTTGTATTTTCCTGTGTCAAAGTGAACTGGAACATTACTTTGGGGAACAAATTTCACATTTCACTAACTCATGTGAAAGCATGAGCAGATAGGAATGCTTTCCGGAAGATAAATTTTTGAAGGAAGAAAAAGGGAAATCTTGAAAAGGATATGGTGAAGTACAGTATATGACAGCATAGGAGTATAAAAAGCCACTTAAAAAAGCAAAACCAAGAAAGTATCCTACTTAGAAATAACAAAGGAAATCTCTCTGTATAAAACAGAAATTGATGAGCTTGAGGATGAAGATATTAAAAACAGTTTTCAAACATCTAAGGGAAGTAGTAGAACAGAGTCAAAATAAAGTGGTCTTTTTGGAAGGAAAAGAAACTTCTGGTTAAAATATATATAATGTTCTGCCTGAGGGAACCAGGAGTGGAGGAGACCAGGGAACACACACTATGAAGTGCTTGAGAATCAGACGGCTCAAGTAATGAAAATAAATAATCGTAATGATGTCACATACACAAACATGCATACATGATAACCTGCTTACATGATATTTTACGTGAGTTGTTTGATGTTTTTAATAATCCTTCAGTCTAGTTATCTTAATTCCCATGTTGCAGGTGAAAACACTGAGTTTCAAAGAGATCTATCAAGATTTCCATGAAAAAATAGTTATTAATCTCCCTTATCATCACTTTTGCCTATGGACTCCTTATTTATGGAAGTGGATTCCTATATTTAGAATGAAATATAAAAGCTTGGGTTTTTATTTGGCATGTCTTTTTTTAACATTTCTTTCTAAAAATTCTTATTGTATTTTATGTAATTATTGGTCTGCATTTGAAGATAAATCAGGAAATAAAACTTTCTTTACCACCACTAGGTAGAAAAATACTGTGCTAGAAGACAAAATCATTCACTAGAAGGGCTAACCAGAGAAATTATAACATAAAAATAAAAAATAATAATTAGAAGAGTATTAAGGGAAAAGTGGTAAAAACTGGAGTGAATTCAATTTATGATAATAGATGTTACTTTTTAACATGTTTGTTGGTGTAAAACACATAGGTATCATATACACAGAACTTCTTAACATAGAGGGAATCCCACCTTATAAATAGGCTTCGATTTTCCACCTTACACCATTCTGGCATTGTGTTAAACACTATGAGAGACATGGAGTGATAGAAGAATTTTGTATTCAGGAGTGAATAAAGGGGAGAGGGTGGTATGCACAGATCAGGCAATATAACTATAATTAACCCTGAACATTTACTTTTCATTAAATTATTCCATTAGTTTTGTATTCATTCATTCACTCAACAAAGAATTTATATATTTATCTATATAATTATCTATAGCCACTAAGGAAACCAGTATGGACTTTCCATAATAAGTTAAAAATAGAACTATCATATGATCCTGCAATCCTACTTTGGGGTACATATCCAAAGGAAATGAAAATAGCATTATTTACAACAGGCAAGATATGGAAATAATATGTGTCACTTAATGGACAAATGGATTAAAAAAAGATGTGATACATATATATAAACACATGATGAAATATTATTCTGCCATGGGAAAGAAGGAAATTCTGGCATTGAAGACAATATGGATCTTGAGGGCTTATGCTAACTGAAATAAGCCAGACAGAAAAAAACAAATACTGCATGATATTATGTATGTGTGAAATCTAAAAAGAAAAACAAACAAAAAATCCAAAACACAGAAACACAAAACTCATAGAAACAGATAGTAGAAAAGCAGTTGCCAGAGATGGATCCATCTCTGGTAAGAGGGAAAAGAGGGAGAACTTAGTTAAAGGGTACAAACTTTCAGCTACAAGATAAAAGAAGTCTGAGCATCTAATGTGAAACATGGTAACTACAGACAACAACACTGTTACATAATTGAAAATTGCTAAGACATTAGAATTTAAATATTCTCACCAAAAACAAAACAAAACAAATCTATCATACCTCAGGGATAAATTATTAACATTTTTGTGGGCTTCATTCCAGGTTTAATTTTGTATATATACATATATGCATATGCACACGTGTGTATATCTTGTTATATATATATATAATTTAAGGACCCTTTGTCATCTTATAGATCATGAACAGTTTCTTAATCATTTAGTAGTCTTCTATAATGCCATTTTAATAGCTATATATTTTTCCAGTACATGTGTGTATATGTGTACATGTGTACTATTAATTTAATAATTTCTCTGTGTTGGGTATTTACATCACTGTCAACATTTCACTACTATAAAAATGTTGTATTAAGCATACTTGAGGTGAACATGAACATATCTGTAAATTCTTCTTGTGAGGAGTGCCTAGAAGTCTAATTGTTACATATGATATTTTGCACAGTTTTCTGATTTATAATATACATTGGTATTTATATTCCTAAATCACACTACAGAAAAATTTGAACTTTTTTTCAAACCAGCTGTTAAACATGAGTGTCAATTTCTTCACGCTCTTGTGAACAATGGGCACAATTAAAACTGTTTTAAACAACAACAAAACAAAATTTAAAAACTAAGGGAGAGTTTGCCCATTTACACTTTTCTTTTTTTTTTTTTTTTTCCATTTACACTTTTCAAACAAATTCCTACTGGCACATATATCTTTTTCTTTATATATAGTACATAAATCTCTATAGTATATCTCTATTCTCTCTCTCTCTCTTTTAAATATTTTATTTATGTATTTATGAGACACACACACAGAGAGAGAGAGGCAGAGACACAGGCAGAGGGAGAAGCAGGCTCCAGGCAGGGAGCCTGACATCGACTCCCTCCCGGGTCTCCAGGATCACACCCTGGGCTGAAGGAGGCACTAAACCGCTGAGCCACCCAGGCTGCCCTCTATTTTTATCTTTGTCTCTGTATATTTAATATGTATTCTTATATAACTATTCCTCATTGATGAACCACCTAAGCTCCTTACTCTGAAGTCCTAGGCATATATATAGGTTCCTGTGTTCCACATATTGGTTTCTGGGCTTTCAGTGACTCCGGGTCACCAAAATTTTCTACAATTGTCTGGTGAATTAAGTGGAAGGTATTTCATGAAAGAAAGGTGTGGGATGAAGATGAGAGTGGAAAGGAAGGCTGGTGGAAAAATCTTAGAAGGTGCAAAATTTGGAAGCCACAGGGTTTGTGGCTGCTAGGGAGACTTTAAGTGGAAAAAAAGGTTTATTTGGAGAATAAACCTCTGCAGAGAAGTGGTTCTGATGGAAGCAAAATTGCTAATTCACTCCTGAGCAGAACTCCCCAGACTCAGAGTTAACTAAAGAAAGAAAGAAAAAAAGTTCTACATCTGCTTGCATAAAATTATTTATAACTCAAAGTAGTGTTTGGAATTTCACCAAGAAAAAAATTATTATGGTTAGCGTATACCCAATTTTCCAATACAAATAAACAGAAAGGGTTTGAGGTTATTAATCAATCATGTGTTGATACAGGTAAGTTTATGCTTATTGTTTTTTTTCCCTCACAAACATAAACTAAGTTACTCTGCAAAAAGAAAAATTGTGATTTGCTCTGAGTTTGCTTCTTGGAATGTGGATTACAGAGATATGTATTCTAATTATTCCCAGTGTAGGGATCTGAGGAAATTTACTGGACACTGGGAAGGAAAGCACCAGCATTGTAAGAAAATTGGAGAGTGATATTGTCGTTTCCAGAATTAACATGTCTTATTTCAAAACTGCCCCTAAATTTGTTGGTATGGGGAAAAAAAAGAGAGAGAGAGAGAAAACAGCATCTTCTCTGAGGTTCTAGATACCTGGTCCTGTCACTCAAAATACAGGTAATTATAATTATAATTTGAGAAAGTTAAATGACCTGGACTTCCTGGTAAGGCCTGTTTCTCTATCATTTGTAATAAGCATTCTATGGAAAGACGTCGTCCAATATTATATCAATGGATTTTTTTGTCTATTCCTGCTATTTCAAACAGCAGTTCTAATTCTTAATGGTGTTACAGAGAAAACAAAAGTCCCTTCCCATAAACAAGAAATTTTCAACCTGATTTTTAAGCAGACTGCTAATTGGAACATAAAGCATATTAAAATATGATGGGGACTCCAAGTGCCAGGAAAGACCAAAAGGGGGGCAAACTATGGGTTTATACATCAAATCTCAGGACACATCTTCAGCAAAAATCAAGGTCTCTGTGTATTTATGTGTGGTTTGAACAAGAAGACATCATACTAATTCAGAGCATAACTTTTTACTGGACGAAGACAAGTAATTTCTTTTTCAGTTATTAACCAAATAATAAATTATTTAAATAGGAGGTATTTAGATCCTGTTCACAGGTATGTATGTAGAGACTACCTATTTGAAAACAAGCCCTTTTTTGTGGGTTGAAAATCCTTTCAACCCACAAAAATAAGCCAATCTAAATATTCTAACTACTCTTTTGTCTTTTATGCTAGCTGTTTTGAGATATATTTCATTAAGGGGAGGATTTTTCTCAAATGGATAAAATGAGTAAATAATGTTGGAAAGCAAGGGCAAAAGTAGCAATTATTTGAAAAAATGGCCTGTAGGGTGAATTAAATAGTTATATATATATAATAAAATGATCAATGATTTTTTGGAAAGAAAATTTTTCATTTTCTGATGTATGATTCTCTGTAATCTCTATTCCTAAAAGACTACACCTATAAATGGGGCTACTGTGCCAGCAGCCAAACACTTTAGATTTCTTTTTTTTTTTTTTTTTAAACTACAGGTCACAATCCAGAGTGTAAGTGTGAATGTGTGTGTGTGTGTGTGTGTGTGAGAGAGAGAGAGAGAGAGAGAGAGATGACAGAGACAGAAACAGAGATAGAGAAAGAGAGAGAGAGAGAGAGAGAGTGAGGTGAGAAGGGGTGGAAGGAGAAAGAGAAAATATTTTGTTGCATTCCCCTATACAATGCAGTGCATCTTTGTTCTTTATTTGATTGCTATTTTATTTTCCTCCTCTCCAGTACCACATCGCTTTTTGTTTCTTTTTTTCCTCTGGGTATCTATATGTCGGCATATCTAACAACACTTCTTCACATTTGAAAGATGAGAAAATTACTAAATCCGCAAGTCCTTATATCTCATATAGCATCTGGCTTATATGGTATCTAGCAAATGAACCTAAACACCTTTAAGAGCTTAATAGTCTCTTTTTCTCCTAAATTTTAAAATTATTTCACAGTAAAACATTTTGGTATTTGGGAATGCATTTTAAGCTTCCCGTTGAAAATCACTGAATGTATATCCATCACCTCTGTATAACAAACTAAGCCAGAATGTTTTATAATTACTATTAAAATGGAAATCCCTAAGAACTAAAAATTTGAGATTTCCTTCTGTAAAACTGATTAATTAAAATTTTGATCCTGAGTTTTCCTGATTTAATTTTTTCATAAATAGACAAATAGATATTTATATGGTCTGCCAACTTCAGCTTCAGTATCTAGGGGGAAAAAGTTGTCAGACAGGCATGTAATAATCATATTGGTCAATCTAGCTTGATTGCTTTCTTCCAGCAATGGGCAGTTGTAATTTCCTATCACATTTATAGTCATTATATTTGAGAAAGGGCAAAATAGGTTAATGAAATCATTATAATTTCATTCAAATGATATATATTTTAAAAGCTCAATTAAAGAAACAGATACCAGGGCACCACATTTTATTTTGCCTTATGGAGACCACTTTGCTGTAGTACCTTTAAAAGATACTGAAAAAAAACACATTTACCAGTGCTGAAATGAATGTGAAGTCATTATCATTACTAAACATATCCATAAAGTAAATTTATTGTGAAAAGAGATGATGGGTTTTTTTTTTGAAATTCATTTGTTCTTTCATCTATCCAATGCATGTTTTATCAAATTCTTCTCCTTTTAAGATGGCATAACTGGTTTTAAAAGAGTACTCAGAAGTTAGACTAAGCCGGAATTTAACATCATTGCTTATTATTTGTTTGTTTTTAAGCAAGGTAATAAGTTTCTTTAATGATAAGTTTCTTTGTAAGATGGACATATTGATGTTACTATCCTCATTGTAATAAGGGAAAGAAATAAATATAAAATTACAGCGACTGATATACAAGATGTTAATAAATTTTATTATCATTTTTATTGTTATTATTATGTTGCAGCCTTTAGAGCTGTGGAACAGGTAGAGTTGAATAGTATATTCCCTTCCCCTCAGCTTACTGGTGTCCAGGTAAGAAAGCAGAGAGATAATATTAATATGGTAATATTGTGTCAAGATATGACCTAAACACACTTTATCTAAATTAACTCACTTATATTGTCAATGATTGTATGAGGTGAAATTTGTGGGTGTCCCCATTGTACAGACAAAGAAATAGTATCTCCAAGTTATACAGCTAGTTAAAGCTGAGTTGGGGGGCAACTGAGTGTCTAGGGGTGCCTGAGTGGCTCAGTTGGTTAAGCGTCTGCCTTCAGCCCAGGTCATGATCTCAGGGTCTTGGGATGGAACCCTGCATTAGTCTCCTTGTCCAGCAGGGAGTCTGCTTCTCCCTCTCTCTCTCCTTCTGCCTCTGCCTACCACTCCTCCTGCTTGTGCTCTCTCTCTCTCTCTCTCTGTCAAATAATTAAATAAATAAATAAATAAAGTCTTTAAAAAATGCTGAGTTGGTATATGAATCTAGGCAGTCTGGATTCAGAGTCATTGTCTTTGTGTTTGTTTAATCCTTAACATTATAACTGTATGCTTCCTAATTCATACTACCTATGAACCCTTGATTCTTTGGATTAGAACAATACCTAGAAAAATCTGAGATACTTCAGAATCTTTCTATCAGTACTCTATTCATGGCTATGAAATCTCAGGTAATAACCATAATTTCTTCCCATAAAAGAAAGAGAAATGGCTGTCCCCAACCACATTCAGTGTTTTTCTTCTAGTTATAACTCAGCCATCTGGATATCGGTCTCTGCACACAAAATAACCCAAATTTCCAGAGTGAAAAGGAATTTCTCCATATTTTACAATTATTCTAACATCCCTTGCCCAAGATAAGCAAAATCCATAAGGGCATTCGGCCATGACCTTTCCCCCAAACACTACTGCTCCTTCTGGCACAAATAATCCATGTTCTTCACCCAAGTCATTTATTGCACATTTGCTCTGGACCCAGCAGCAGGAAGATAATGAGAGAAATTCAACGCTACTATCCCCACCTTCTGGAAGCTTACAACCTTTTTAAACAAATATGCAACCATAATGTATGACCTCATTATGGCATCATGAAAAAAGAATAATATCTATGTCCAAAACAAACTTGCATATATGTAAAATGGCACTTGGTTATAAATACAGTGCATTCTGCTTATTTTAGAATTATTTTCTGCCCTCACTCAATGATAAAGAATCCAGACATTTTTCATTTCCATAGTGGGGCAGGGGAGGCATAATTCCTATTTCATCCTTATAGAGACAATGTATTTTCTGGGGAATTCCAGGTTTATGGGAGTATATTTTGACTTTAAAAGAAAATTGTTTCTCTCTTGGCAACACTTTAGACACCAAATATGTAGATTTTCTACACCAAGAAATTCTCCAATTTTCTGCAGATACCAATTACATGTCCTACAATTTATTTTAATTCCGTTACTAACTACCCAGGATCAGTATGCAGACCCCAATGATTAAAGCTTCAGACTGTCCCACCTCAAACACCAATCACAAGTAGTGGGTCCCCAGGTTACCCACATTTTTGCTGGAATTGGCTACAAATCAGAGATTCTTTTTTAAAAATAATTTATTTATTTATTTGTTTGTTTGTTTGTTTTAGAGAGAGCACACATACGCACAGGTGCCAAGGAACACTGTATATACTTTTTTTTCTTCCAAAAATATGTAGCTAAGTGCAAGAATAACATACATTTTACAAGTTTTAACTAGTCAAGCTAACAGTTTTCACAACATATCTTCTTCTAATATAATTACAAGGAAACATTTCATGTAGTGTGATTGTCACTAGAAAGATTCCAATTTAACTATAATAGCATTAGTGAGTAACAGGGCATGGAAATGAGCTGTACAAACTAGCACCATAAGGAAAAGATTTTATATCCACACTATTTAGAATGGGATCACTACTATCTTTGTGTCTCTGTGATTCCTAAGTTTCTCAGGTAAAAATAAACTTAACATAGTTAAACAAATAACATTTAAAATGAAAAATTCAAGTTTCTATTGAGTCAGAATTTGAGGCAAAGATACAATTAATGTTTCCTTTACCTACACTCTCCCCCATACACACATAACTAAAATCAATTAAGACCTATCGTCTCAATTGATAGTAAATTTCATATAGACTAAAATATGCTCATCCATTTTAAGCTATTCTTTTGTCTCAGATTTCCAGCACACTTGGTTACATACAGGTATAGATATAGATTAAGGCTACATAAGGTATCTGCAATATAGGGACTTATGCAGATATGAACAAAGTGATGGAAGTAAATATTAATTGATTAATATTAATATTAATAATTAATTCTAATAACTTTTTGACGTATGACAAGGAGGTAATTCCCAAACTGGGAAACATTTTCATTATCTTTCCAACCCATGCATTCTGAGAGGTAGTTTTAATAACATATACCACTAATATAATACATTTGACTGTTTATTGATTGATTGATTTTTGTTTTATTTTATTTCTTTTTAAGTAGGCTCCACACCCAGCATGGAGCCCAACACAGGGCTGGAACTCACAACCCTGAGATCAAAACCTAAACTGAGATCAAAAGTAGGTCGCTTAACTGACTGAGCCACCCAGGTGCCCATAAGTTTGACTATAAAAAAAAAATTAAGTATTGTTTCTCTAAATCAAACCATAATAATTGAAGGGTACTAAATTTCAGTCTGTAGTGAGCTATTAATTAAAGATGAACATATCTGTGTATTTCAACAGAGCAGAAGGTGTTGAATTTCAGGAAATTTGCAGGCCTAGGAGATATTTGCATTTTTAAAAGGAATCACAAGAAACACTATTGTATGAATTTTACACCCACGGATCTCCTAAATTTTAAAATGAAACCAATAATGTGTCTTGTTCCAAAAGTATGATTGACTTAATGTGTTGAAGTTTTTTGTTTTTAATATATATAGTTTTTCCATGACCAATTAGTTGATATACAATGGCCTGTGTCTTCTCCTACAGTATGTGATACATTTTTGGTGAACATGCACTATATTTGCTGCTTCCATAATAAATCTTCAAGTTATCTAACAGAAAGATGTTTATACAATGGGTACAGATGGTATAGACTGACAAATTTTTAGACATTACTTCTTAACACAGTGTCTTTTAACACAGCTTCTCTGGAATGTTGCATATAGGAATTCTAGTTAGAGAAAACATATGTAAACTATGTCTTATAATAAAAGGTAATTTTTTAATCTTTATATTTGTTGTTTAAAATGGGATTGCTAATGTCTCTGTTTCAGCCTTTATGCTAGTTTTATTTTTTGAGATGTAATTAACTACAATAAAGTCTAATTTATAGTTAGAATTTGGTAAGTTGTGACAATATATAAACCTGTGAAACAATTAATACAATCAGGATATTGAACCCATCTCCATAACCTACAAAAATTTGTGTCTTCCCTTGGTAATCACAGTTCCCAACCAAGCTACCTCCAACCTTTCCTAGGCAATAACTGATTTTATTTCTGACATCTTTTATTGGTTTGAATTTTCTAAAATTTTCTTTAGTTAGATCCTATAGTATATGCTTTTTTGTGTGTGTCTTATTTTTTTTAAGATTTTATTTATTCATGAGAGACACACACAGAGAGAGAGAGGCAGAGACATGAGCAGAGGGAGAAGCAGATTCCCTGGGGGGACCCTGATGTGGGACTTGATCCCAAGAACCCAGGATCATGACCTCACCCAAAGACAGATGCTCAACCGCTGAGCTACCCAAGTGCCCCTCAGTTTTAAGATATTATGAATAATAATATTATGAATATTATGAATAAAACTACAAACAATTTGCATATAAATCTTTGTATAGGTATTGCTTTTTTTTTCCTCTCAGGTATATGTCTCAGATAACACAGTAGTGTTATGTTTAACCATTCAAGGTTTAAATCTTACTATTTTTGTTTCCATTTTTCCATGTGTTCTTTGTTGCCTTTTTCTTCTCTTTAATTTATACTAATTGGATATTTTTATGAATTCACATATCACTTTTGTTCACCAATTAACTATAAATACTTATTTTAGTGATTGCAGGTTGATGGTATATATGTTTAACTTTTCAACACTTCAAGTAATATTAAACCATTTCATGTAAAGTGTGAGAACCTTATAATAGTATACTTCCATTTCTATCCTCATGGCCATTTGTTATTGTTGTCACACATTTATTTCCCCATATGTTATAAACTCCACACCACATTGTTATTATTTTTGCTTTAACGGTAAATAATCATTTTTTCCAGTTTAAAATTGTGGTAAAATATACATGATATATTAAAATTGACCATCTTGAGGGGATCCCTGGGTGTCTCAGTGGTTTAGTACCTGCCTTCGGTCCAGGGCAAGATCTCGGAGTCCTGGGATCAAGTCCTGCATCGGGCTCCCTGCAAGGAGCCTGCGTCTCCCTCTGCCTGTGTCTCTGCCTCTCTCTCTCTCTGTGTCTGTCATGAATAAATAAATAAAATCTTAAAACACACACACATACACACACACACACACACCTCCCTGTTTATCTACAATGGCTGTGCAAATTTGCATTCTGATCAACAGTGCACAAGGGTTCCAATTTCCTGGAAAATATCCCATGTACAGTTGAAAAGAATGATTGTTGTTGGGTAGAGAACTCTATATATATGTTTGTTAGATGTAACTGGTTTAGTTGTGTGGTTCAAGTCCTCTATTTCCTTCTTCCTTTTCCAGAGAAATCTCTTCTGATTTTTCTAATCATTATTGAGAGTGAAGTATTAAAGCATCAAACTATTATTGCAAAACTATTTCTTTAAGGCTTCTTCCAAGAAGAAAGATTAGATTACCAAGGGAAGACAACCTTGCTTTATATATTTTGATTGTTATTAGGTATATAAATGTTTATAATTTTGTATCATGCCGTATGAACATTAATATATAATGTCCCTTAACTTTTATTACCTTTTTTTCATTTAAAGTTTATTTTTTCTAGTGTTACTATAGCCACCCTCTCCTCTTTTGGTTACTATTTGCAAGGGTTTTTTCCATCTTTTCACTTTCCACACGTTCGTGTCTTGGATCTAAAGTGAGTCTCTTATAGACAGCAGATAGTTTAACCATGTTTTAACCCATTCAGCCATTCTCTATGTTTGGATTGGAGAATTTAATCAATTTATATTTAATGTAATTACTGATAAAGACTTCTGTCATTTTGCTATTTGATTTACATCAAATATGTCTTATAGCTTTTTTGTCCCTAATTTCTTGCATTACCATATTCTTTCATGTTTAGTTGATTCTTTTAGTGAAACATTTAAAGTCCTGTCTAACCCCCTCTTGTGTGTATTCTAAAGCTATTTTCTTTGTGAATACTATGAGGATTATATTTAAAATTATACCTGAAACTATAATAATATGCTAATTTGAATTTGTCAATACTATATGAAAGCTCTGCTCCTTTATAGCTCTATCCCTATTCCTTTCAGGTGCTGATGTCACAAAATTACATCTTTATATGCTGTATATCCAAAACCGTAAGTTGATATTTTTTTAATTCACCAGTTTTTTTAAATTATGTAGAAAACAAAATGTGGAATTACAAACCAAACTTCCAATGATACTTTTAGACTAATAATAGTATTTTAAAAAGTTTTCATTTCTTATTCCTACAAAAAACAGAAAGTAAAGTTACCAACTATTGTTACAGTAATAATAGCTTTTGTAATTGCTTATATATTTATATTTCCTGAAATCCTTGTTTCTTCATACATCTTTCAGTTACCATCTATTATATTTTCCTTTTGACATTCAAGACTCTAGTATTTCTTGCAGAGCATGTGTACTGGTAACAAATTCCCTCAGATTTTTATAAGACAAAAATCTTAATTTATGATATTTTTGAAGTACAATTTTGCTGGATATATTATTCTTGGTTTATACTTTTTCTTCTTTTAGAACTTGGAATATATCAGCTCACTTTCTTATGGCCTCCAAAATTTCTGGTGAGAAATCTGCTTATAATTTTAGTGAAGATCCCTTATATATGATAAGTCATTTTTCTTTTGTTACCTACAAGATTCTCTGGTTTTGGCTTTTGGCAGTTTGATTAAAATGGGTCTTGATGTGGGTCTTTGAGTTTATCCTGAATAGATATGGTTGAGCCTCCTATACTGGCTTGAATAGTAATCTCCCAAAATATATATCCACTCAGAACCCATGCAGGTGACTTTATTTGAAAGTGGTGTCTTTGTAGATACAATCAAGTTAAGATGAAAACATAGTGGATTAAGGTGGAGCTTAAATCCAATATGACTGGTGTTCTCATAAGAAGAAAGAGATTCAGAAACAAATCCAAAAGGAGAGCATCATGTAAAGACAAAGGCAGAGAGTGGAGTGATATATCTACAAGTCAAGTAATTTCAAGAATGGCCAGCAACCACCAGGAACAAGGAGAGAACCTCCAGTCACCACCAATCTTGTCAACACTTTAATTTGAACTTCCAATCTTCTGAATTATGAGAAAATAAATTTTTGTTGTTTTAAGCTACCCAATTTTTAGTAGTTTGTTACAGTGGCCCTAAGAAACTAATAAAACTCCCCTTAGTCTTTAGATGCATAAGGTTGCAGCTGAATTTGGAACTTCAGTTGTAGACCTATTGGAATATGTTTCTTTCACAAATTAGAATAGCAAATTAATGGAATCCTTATTTCCTAGTGATGAAGTTTAGGTAATGTGAGATTATATAGTGTCATGGTGTTTGAAAAATGTATGAAGAGTTTTAGGTTTATGTGGATGTAAACTCGGGGTCCTTGCTTTCTGTTGTCCTTTTAAGATACGTCTAGGGTTACTGTACAAAAAGAAGGACTTTCGAGAGACTGGAGACAAGGATAAAGAAGAAAAGATCTGAGAGCTATTTCTAAGGAGGAAAAAATGGCCTACCCCAATATTGATTCCCTCCCTTATGTTTTCCAGAAATATTTCAGGATTTCTATGAGCCATTGTCTGCTATAAGCTTATCACTCTTACTCTTCCCTAAAATACTTACTTATTATGACTATCTGATATAAATTCACCATAATATTTTAGTTTAAGGAAATAAGTTCATTTTTTATTGTATTATTATTGTCACTGTTACTATTTTCAATAACAAGCTGTCAATTTAATCGGGAGCAGATATGACTTAACACACTTGAGTAGAAAAGGTAACTCTAAGTTTCTACCAGCTATCTTGCTTTGTCTTTTTGCCAACAGAGATGTCCCAAGCAGAGATTGTTCCTTTAATCACAGTCCGTAATGGAAAGGCATATAAAGCATACAAACATATAGCTCCTGACTAAAAGTAAATGTGCTTAAAATTACTAAAAGTAATGTTTTATGCCACTGAAGTTTGGGAGCTATTTGTTACCAAAGCAAATCTATCTAAAAACAGTCTTTAAAAATAAAAATGTAACAACTTTTACAAGACTAAGTTTAATGGTTGGCAGATGATTAATGGGTAAAATGAAATTTTGTAAATTTCTTCATCTTTCACAGCTTAGATGGAATATATATTGTTGTAATTGAAATATCACAAAAAATAAAAACTAGAACTATTACCATTTAATATTTCTTTCTTAATTCTCTCTCCTATTAGTAGCCTTAAGTAACATTTATTAGATTTAGCAAATGTGTATGCATTGTAATAGGACTTTATGGAAACTCATATCATGGTTTGGAATCACTTTCCACATTTATGATTTGGAATCATTTTCCACATTCATGATTTTTCACATCCTTGTGATGCGCTCTGCGCAATAAAATATAAGGGAAATCACAGTGGATCAGTTATGCATTTAGGCCTCAAGTGTTATTGAATACTTCTGCCTATTTTCTGGAACTCCTTCTATGACTATGAGAGAAAGCCAAAGATAGCTTATTGGAAGATGAGAGACAGGGGGGATGCTAGAGCCAGCTCTTATTGACTTGGAGGAGCCAATCACGTGTATCTTTTACGAACTTCACATTCAGCTAAATCACATCGTCGTTGCTAGACCAAAATTACCAAGGCTGAACACTGATCTGCCTTTCTGAGTCAAAATGTTTTCTCAGTGTTATCTCTTTGTATTGGGGTCTTAATTCGGTAAATTTTTTCAACATTTGAAATCACTGAGTTTCTGAAATCTCTATTTTATTTTTTATTCCTACTTGCAAACTGGCCACTTTTTTTCAGTTTGCCTCTTTTTTTCAAAATACGTTTCTTAAAGAAATCACCCCAAACTGAAACATACTACCAATGCCAATCTTTAGATCTAAACATTTCTTAGTTATCCAGTCTTCCTTGTAAATTACTTCAAAAAACAATTTTATCAAATATTTCACCAATGCGGTCTTTAACTTCTGATTAACGTTGTCTTTTACAATCTGGAGAATTTATAAGCCAATGCCACATACTTTATTTTTTAAGGCACCACTTTACTTTTGATACTATCAACTGGGAGGTTTGTCTCAACATTATACTCCGCCAAGAATATAATTTGGTGACGATTCTACTGTCTGCAGTGAGATGTAGATTGCTGTGGTAGTGAAAGGGGACATTGCAAATTATGTCCTACTTCTTAGAGGTTTCTACTCTAAGAAGCACATGACTTCATATAATGTGTGGAGTGGCAAAGAATAATACTATCATTTTCCCAAAAAGAGGGAAAGCAAAAATCTACAATAACATTAATGATTACTACGGTAGCTATTAAAAGAAGAAATAATAGAATATCACATATACCAGATCTAAAGAATGACATGATTTGAGGAAGAAAGACATGTGGCTATTTGTTTTGGTGTACAATGATATAATCACATGCAGAGTGCAGAGTGCAATATTGGATGTGAAAAGAGAGCCAGCATCTGGATGCTGCACAGAAACAGTATCAATGACCAGTTAGTCTTAACAAGAGCAGCAGGGTGAAGAAAAGAAAACTACAGCAATATTCATATGAGTAACTACATGTCCTATTCCATTTTGGCACGGAAGGCGGCTCAGAATATCAAGATAACAAAAAGTAAAAGATGTATGCCTCAGTTTCATTCTTGGGATAGCTATCTGGCTAGTTTTGTGGGAAAGAAGGAGGCAAGCATTAAAACGAATATGAAACTGAAGCTTTAAAGTTGGCCAAATTTTTGTTTATAATTGAAATGACCATAAAATTGGAAATGTGCACAAGACAGGCACTACTGTGGAATTAGAAGGGAGATTTTAAAATATTGCTGAAGGCAGTGTTTGTACACAAACAAAATAGGCACAGCCATTTCTTATTATTGGTGGGTAGTTATATTCTATAAAGTGACCACACATGCCAAAATAGCAAATACAGAACCACTTTTCCTAAGGATAATGCAGGGATATATTCCTGAGAACTGATCACAACATCTTTATCAACTGATCAATATATAACTTTGTTTTATGTTTCTCTTTAAAAATACTTTCTTTAATATATATTGTTGATTGATTAACTTTGAATTAATGGCAAATAGCACTATAACTCTTGTCTGAATGCAGCTTACCACATGTATTTTCTTTGTAAGACACATTGTACACTTTTGCACATAGGAACACTAGACAGCACTTCAGCATGATATTGGAGACCAAAAGAAGCTAAATCAACGATAAAAAGCTTAAATATGTAAAAACAAAACAAAGAATAAAAACCAAAGTATGACACCAAATAGACTAAGGGATATGGCAGGAGGAAGGATTATTAAGTTGAGACTATTTCACTTACAGGTGAGAAATGTCGACCGTACCTTGATTCTAAGTTTTCGTAAAAATGCAAAAGTCTAAGACTCTAAGAAGTGTTGTGAGAACAGAGCAAATAAGATATTTCTGTGGTTGGAGTAGTGAGTTCTAGTTTGGAGTTCGAGAAGAACTTTTCAAAGTTCTTTTCAAGAATAATTTTGAATAAATAATAAACGTATACATATATATTTGTATGCAAATGTATTTATAATTGTAAGAAATCATGAAACGTCAGGAATATAAAAAATGAGCTATCTCTCTTACTCAAGTCCTCCTACTATTCAGAACTCCTTATTGGATGACACATAGTGTTACAAAGAGGGAAGGAATCTAGAAGGACATGGCATTTGAACAGGGCTTTAATAGGTCTTCTGGATTTGGAGAAATGAAGATGCATTATCAGTGCATTTATAGAGACAGTATGAGAAAATCTCGATTGAGGGGATCCCTGGGTGGCTCATTGGTTTAGGACCTGCCTTTGGCCCAGGGCGTGATCCTGGAGTCCCGGGATCGAGTCCCACCTTGGGCTCCCTGCAGGGAGCCTGCTTCTCCCTCTGCCTGTGTCTCTGCCTCTCTCTCTCTCTCTCTGTGTCTCTCATGAATAAATAAATAAAATATTAAAAAAAAGAAAATTGCCAATTATAGATTTAGTGAGAAGTTCCAAGTTACATGATCATATTACAATTCTCTTTTGAATCATGAGTTAAATATGCCAAGGAGTAGAAGTTATATCAGTGGATCTCAGAAGTGTATTCTTAATTTCCCTTCACTGTTAAAATTGTTCCTTAATATCCCATGAAAATCTTTACCTATTAATTTCATCCTAGTGACTTATTTTAGTACAAAAAGGATTATATAAGACTACAAGAAAGCCAAATCAAACAGTAAAAAGAAATTAATGAAATACAACCTTGTTTGAATTTAACTGTTATTTCTGATAGTTTCAAAAACCTTTGGGGTTTTAAACAAACTCAACTGAAATAGTTCTACAGTCCCATGAAGTAGGTGCAGGCATTATAATCTCTATATTACAGCTGGGAACCTTGAGGCACAAAGCCATTTAAGCGATATGTCCGAGGTCACTGAGCAAGTAAGTCACTGGTGAGGCCAATAATAGAATCCCAATTGTTCAGCTAGTTCTTTGTTCAGAAGACCATATTGGTTTTTTTATTACGCCAAGGATAAAATTTAGCTTTATATCAGAGGATATTTCTTCTTACATGCCAACCAAAAAATCAACATTTAAAAAAATCATTAAATGGGGATCCCTGCGTGGCGCAGTGGTTTGGTGCCTGCCTTTGGCCCAGGGCGCAATCCTGGAGACCCGGGATCGAATCCCACATCAGGCTCCCAGTGCATGGAGCCTGCTTCTCCCTCTGCCTGTGTCTCTGCCTCTCTCTCTCTCTCTCTCTCTCTCTCTCTCTCTGTGACTATCATAAATAAATAAAAATTAAAAAAATTAAAAATAAAATAAAATAAAATAAAAAAATAAAATATAAAAAAATCATTAAATGGATATTAAATCAAATCATATTTCATGCTTGAGATTTTCAAGTTACTCTCAGAAAAGTGTTTTCTTGTTGTTTAAGAGGAAAATACCCATACATAGTTTTTTGTTGTCATCATCTCAATTCATAAAACTTTTCTCCCTCCCCTAAATATTTAATGACTCTATTTAACTATGAGTATGTTCTGGTTTCTGCACAAGAAAATGCAAGCCATAGTAATTGGCTTTGCCTTCAGACAGCTGAGTCAGCAAGAAATCAGAGAGCCTATAGAAACCTTTTTATTTCCTATCAGTTTTTCAGAGTTTTAAGCCATTGAAATATATTGAAAAAATCTGGGAGGGAACTAAACCATGCAAATTAACCTTACATCTGCTTTATACAACTCTTGAACCTCCAGATTTGTAATTCCTTATCTGTGGCTGCTCAAACAATTTTCTGGTTCATAATGCTGTCTGTGCCATGGTAGGAAAGGAAAGTGGATTATAGTCTGAAGCACATGTTTGTCTCAAAGTGCTTCTATTTTTCCAGTCATGAAGAGAATCTTTTTCCCCTCTTGTGGGAATCCTCGAGAGCTAGAAATTCTATGTTTTAAGTTTCATTCCTACGCATATGGATTTTGTGGAAATGATTTTATAAAGTTCAAAGTTGTTAAATATATTAAAAGAAATATATGCTCCTACACTCTAAAAAAGGACTATAGATATATTTATCTCTCTTTATACACTATATGCCTATCACATATAAACTCATATAGACATACATTTACACAAATGTAACATAGGCCATTTTAGAATTACAAGCAATTATAATAATGGATAGCATTTACTAAGAAATCACCTTTTACCAGACACTCTGTGAAAGTTTTTGTATATAATATCTTATTTGTCCTCATTACATTACAGAGTGACTATTATTATTACTTTGACTTACTTAACAAGGAAACTGAGACACTGAGAGCATATGTCAATTGTCCAAAGTTACACAGCTTTTACGTGGGACAACAGTGTTGGAAACACAGGTGGTTTATTTTTCCTACACTGCGTGTGAATAGAAATTATTTGTGGACATGTGAGTAAAATAAAAATGTGTAAAGTCTAGAGCTTTAGTCAAAATTGACTAGATTCATAAACTAAGATCTAGAAAAGAGAAATGTCTTCCATAGGTTGTACAGTCAGTCACCCAGGTCCCAAATCTGGAAAATGGCTCCGATAGCATTGCATTATTGCTCTCACAGTTGTCATAATGAAATGATGTCATAAATTGCAAAACAGGTAGGAACTATCTTTTATATAGATAGCCATTTTTTTCCATTTTTCCGGCTGAGATAATTTTTAAAATTAGGTAGTTGAAATATTTTCCACTTGTTTAGTTTTCTGTTAATGTTTATAAGACAATTGCAAAGGATATATATATATATATAGGGATTTCCACTTTCCTATGGCTAGTGTTCAACAACTTTTCTCCACAGCCATTTATTATTCAAACTCCTTCTCCATAAATGTCACAGAAATAGCTTAAGACACTCGGATATCTGAAATGCTACCATCAGTGCAACATCTTAGTATTTATCTTAGGGTAATCTTTTTTGGTAGGTTTTACACTCTTTACTCTTCCCTTTCTCCTCTGAGTTTGTCTCCATGTTATTCTGGTCACACCTACGACTTTTAAATGTGCTTCCTCTCACTTCTGTGTGAACAGTTCTTTAACAAATATTGATGTTCTTAATTTTTATTCTATAGCCTACTATTCTTAGTATAAACCACCCCATGGTGGAGGGTGATCATATTTCCCATAATAAACATATTTGGATAATTCTGTATGTGAATGACATGCACACACATACACAACAGAGGACAGTGACCTTCAAATTCCACTTGTTTACTGTACTTTCTCAACCATCCACAATGAAGGGTACAAAACACATACCAATGATGGTCAGAGGTAGCCCCACAGGGATAGAACACCTATACTGAGGTCGAAAGCTCCAGAATGATTCAGTTATGTGACTGTATCTGGAATAATTTCTTGAAGTTCTATTTTTTAGTAACTATCTTCATGTGGTACTATGTTGATAAAATTTCCTGCTAAAGGTTCATTAAAACAAAACAAAACAAAATGAGAAACCAGATTCAAAAGCTTCTCTGATCTCCCTTGGTTTCTGGAAGGACCTCACTTTCCCATTTAAGGCTGACTTGCTACAATTTAAAACTTTACTCTCAAACTCAACAGTAACATTTCCTCTCTCACCTTCCCAACTGTGTAGCACAGATTAGTCTTACCTTGAGCTAATGAAAGATGGAGTTAAGCAGAGAAAATTATGGTCTGTCTTTCCCAAACTTCCCTTCCCTCCTTTTGTGTACTGAGGCATGAGTTAGGAAAGGGAACTCCAATATTTTCTTACTCACTAGCGTGGGATTGTAGTCTTTTCTTTGCTTGATATAATTATTATATTCATGTCTATGAGCTCCAACAAACCATGACAAAGTATTTGTGTGCAGCTCCGCTAGGCATTTTTACATTTGTGGGTTTGGCCCCATCTCTCAGCTGACCCTTAGCTGATGAATTCCTTTAATGTTTAATGTCCCTTTTGTCCCTTCATTCCTCAAATCTGTAGGTGTCATGGCAAGGCTATATCCCCCAATTGTATTTGCCTTTCGAGATCCTGTGGGACCCTGCAGAATGCTCCCCCTGTATACTTGGAGAAGGTGTTTCTGCTCCTTCTCGTGTCTGCAGCTTACCCATACGCACACATACACACATTCCCTCCCCCCTCTCTTTCTTTTCTCTTTCCAATTCTCCTTCCTTCTGTTCATTTAGCACAGGAGAATTTCAGCAATCCTTGTTCCAAGCACATGTATAAACAAAGAATGAAAACTGTTTCCTCTTCTTGAAGCCTTTACCAAACTTTCAAAATAAAATTCATAGAGCCCCCTTCCATGTCTCCAAAGTGGGGAGGCTTTCCATGAACAGCAATCTCTGCAACATGTCAACCATAGTATTATTTTCCAATGTTCATTCTATAGTATTGGTAGGGATGAATGAGCAGGGTTAACGTGTGTCCTTTCTCTAACCGGCACCTCTCAACAATTCCAATTTCTGGTGGGTCTCTGAATTTAGAATGTTAAGTACTTAAAACAAGGTGCCGTCAGCTTACACCATAAGTCCAGAATACAAGAAACCACCCACATTTTGTTACATTGGATTAAAGATGATTCATGGGAGAGAAAGCAGTGGTTGCAAAGGCCCTTAAGTGCCATTGTCTTCTGGCACCTTAACAAACCCTGACTTCATCTTTGACATTTAACTGCTGAAAGTTTTCAAGCCCTGTGTCTTCTGCCCCACAACTGGCTAAGCTGATAAGAAAGGCTGGGTGCTCCCTCCTTTGGCAAGAGTAGGAAACTCCAACCATGCAAATCCCAGGCCCATTCATGGGAACATTCACTCAAGCAGATCCCCTAATTTCAAGAAAAGCCTAACTGGTCTCTTTTATCTGTTATCTCCAGGCTCTGCTTTTGGACCTGCTCGTGAGATAACCGTTTTTTTTTTTTTTGTTTTGTTTTGTTTTTTTTTAAGAAGGCTTCATTATGTGAGTAATAAACCTTACTGTATCCTCTCTCTCTGTTTTGTGGGGGTTTTTTTGTTTGTTTGTAAAAAATCACTTTTTGTTTAGGTATCCATGACATGTAACGTCATGTTGCTTTCAGGTGCACACATAATGATTCAATATTTGTATATATCATGAAATGATCATGATGCAGACTCCTGACCACACTCCTGCCAAGGAAGAGAACCTGCCCCTGAAGCAAGCCCGGGAATCATCCTTATGATGATCCTTTGAGAACGTACCTTGCAGAAACGTAGTAGGCCTGGAGGGAGCTGACTAGTTCCGGTGAAGACGGCCGCCTTGGAGCACTCCCATCCCCAGCTGAGGAAGCTCGACGGGGCGTCAGTTGTCCAACGTGTCGTGGAGGCCAAGCATCTGGGCAGGCAGCCCCAACTGGTCGAGGGTCTGACTAGGGGCCCAGTCACCCCACAGTGCAGCGCATCCCTGGACAATGGAGGGAGCCGGTCCTGTCACGGCAGGGAGGTGCCCCTGGAGATCTGGCTGGAAGCCCTGGAGGAGGCTCCCCACATCCAGGACCCGCCCCGTCATCCTGTGCCATGGAGCCGGCCGGCAGGTGCATGTGCTCTGCCTGCCCAGGCCTCCCCACGCAAGCAGCGCGGCCTCCCTGAGGAGAACACACACGCCGCGAGGACCCGCCAGATCTGGCGTCTTCGGCCCACGGCCCAGACCCGGGCGCTCTCCCCCGGACCACCAGGAGCGTCTCGTGTGTCGACGAGACCCAGGACAGGCGGCGGCTCACGTCTAGGACACCGCCGAGGAGGGGCGCTGCGTGCGGCCAGCGTGCGTGACGTGCGTGCGTGACGTGCGCCTGACGTCCGGTACGCCGTGCGCAATGAGGTCACGCGGATGCCCCCCGCGGAGCGCTGAGGGTGCGGCCAGGGTGTCGCCCCTGTGTCCTCTGCGGAGGGCTGAGAACCCAGCCGAGTGGTGGGGGCGTCTGTGGGCCCCAGCTGGAGCGGGGCCGCGTCGCGGACGAGGCCCAGGAGCGCGTCCCCGTGTGTGTGACGGAAGCCGACCCGCTCTTCAGCGAGGCCCAGGCCTCCGTCCAGGCGGCGAGGCCTCTGCCGCGAGCACGTGGGAGCCCTGCAGGCCCTGCCCGGAGACCCCGTGGACAGGCCTCGCCGCAGCCGGGGACAAAGGCTGCAGGACGGCGTCCAGCTCTGGGGAACGTCCTGGACCAGCTGCAGGCGGCCTCGGGAAGGGGAAGTCGGCCCGGGCGGAGCTGCGGTGGCCCCGGGGCCTGGCGCACGGCGGCCGCGGACCCTCCACGCCCTCAACCACGTGGCGCTGCCCCTGTCGGGTGTGGGCCGGGTCCGTGCCAGCCGCTGTGCAGCGCTCAAGCTCGACGTCCTGCCCTGGATCCTGATTCCAGGACGTCAGAGGCCACAAACGCCTTCACAGCAGGTACTGATTGGGCCCGTGGGGGAGGGGACGGCGCACCACACCCTGCTGCTTCTTTTTCTTTTTTTCTTTTTCGTTTCTTCAGAGGGAAACTCAAACACCCTTTCTTTTCTTTCCTTTTCTTTTCTTATCTTTTCTTTTCTTTTTTTTCTTTTTTCTACCCTTTTTTTTTTTTAATGCACCAAGATGTTCAATTGTGTGAATAGTTCAAATGGATTTTCTCATATGGGAAGAGGATGAAGCAGGTGCACATGTTCTTTGAACAGAGGTTAGAAGGTAGGAACTCCTGTGTGGGGTCCCATAAGCACCCCCAGCTACAGTAGTACCATGGGAATAATAAGTTGGATGTGGTGAAGACTGTGAGGAAAATAAAAAAATAAAAAACCACTTGAATTGAATGTGGCATAATCGGGCTTAATATCCTACCCAAAGTTGAGGTGGCACCAGTGTGGGGGTACATCCCACTCCCACGGGGTGAGTGAAACTGGCTCTGCACGGAGGCTGGCGAGGGACCACTACCACAGGCTCTGGCGGCGGCCGGTTCCTTCTTCTAATGCCTTTTTTGGTAACTTGGTTCTGCTGCCTACTGGCAGGCTTTCACGTGAGCTGCTGAAGGACGGTTTGTGCTTTGAACTGTGTCGCAGGGATCCCTGGGTGGCGCAGCCGTTTGGCGCCTGCCTTTGGCCCAGGGCGCAATCCTGGAGACCCGGGATGGAATCCCACATCAGGCTCCCGGTGCATGGAGCCTGCTTCTCCCTCCGCCTGTGTCTCTGCCTCTCTCTCTCTCTCTGTGACTATCATAAATAAATAAAAAATTTTAAAAAAATTAAAAAAAAATTAAATAAAGGTGATAATACTTTTGATTTGCATGATATCTTTTTTAACATGTCAAATGATTTAAAGGCTATTAAATCATTTATTTGTTCATATATGGAATCAGTTGCAGTCAAAAACATGAGATGAGTTACCATGGGAAAAAGAAAAAAATTAGGCTCTACTTCAGAGTATCAGCTGTTAGGGTTTGGGTGAGAGATGAGGATGCTGACTAAAAAGTTAATAAAGTGAAAAGCAGCTTTTCACATAGGGGATATGAAAATCCTTGAATCCTTTCATTTCAATTGAAATTGTCAATTGAATTTGTACAATTGTCTCCTGTTTGCAATGTATTAAAAATAATTTTAACCTGAGGAGAATATTTATAAGCTATAGAAAGGAACCATTTACATCATTTTGTTGTTGTTTTGCTTTGCTTTTGCTTTTTCTTTTATTTTAATTCTAGTTCCTCCTTTCTATCATGACTAATCTCTTATCACTTAGCTTCACTCACCTGTATTATAGACAAAGAAAATGGATGACAGCAGTTGGGTATCATTGCAGATGAGTATACTACAGGTGAATTTCATGAAATATATATATTATACACCAGTTTTGGTACTTTCAGTAATAGAACCCATATTGCACCGTATTTGTAGCAACTGAGGCTTATATTTAAATCATCAGTCTCTATTTTTTTTCTAAATTGCTTCTGTTTATTGATTAGGCAAATGTACCTTTTATTATTCATTGATTAATCCCAGAAATAAGAAGAAATACTTTTTTCATAATATTATATATCTTGGAATTCATTGATACACATTAAAGTTTAATTTGCTCTGGGATGGTTCTTCTATGGCTTGAGAAAATTGAGTTATTATCTAAAACATTTAAAAATTATTTTTAAAAAGATTTTATTTCTTTCAGAAAGAGAGAGATTGAGAATGAGAGAGAGAGAGGCAAAGAAACTCAAGTAGATTTGTGCTGAGCATGGAGCCCAATCATTGGTATTATGACCTGAACAGAAACCAAGAGTTGGACACTTAACTAGTCATCCAAGTAACCTAAAATTACTGACTTTTATATGGTCCCAATGAGATGAAAGTCAGATACAAACTTAGGAATTTTTCTAATTTTCCTTAGGTATTTATTCATAAGTCGAAGGTTTTCCTAGACATTTATCCATGTACCTTTTGTGTGTGTAAGAAAACTAGGAAGGAAGACTATTTTCTCCCTTTATGAGAATTTGGACTCTATAAGGCATCTGGTAAATATAAAAATGATACTTTCAAAAGCTTTAAGAATATGACGATTCCCAGTTGCCAAGAATTTTACTTCATTAGAGCACATAGCACCAGATAAAGTAAGGAGAGCCTTTATCCTGCTTAAAGCCTGGGACATTTATATTTATATATATATATATATATATATATATATATATATATATATACACACACACACATACATACATATACATATATATATTACTTATAATACATATGTATAAAATATTATATGTACAATATAAAATATAAATATAAAAATAAAATAAACAAAATATAAAATATTATATGTATAATATTATATGTATAAAATACATATAATACATATGTATATGTATTTTATTGGAGTTCAATATGACAACATATAGCATAACACCCAGTGCTCATCCCATCAAGTGCCCCCCTCCGTGCCCATCACCCAGTCATCCCATCCCCCCGCCCACCTCCCCGTCCACTACCCCTTGTTTGATTCAAAGACTTAGGAGTCTCTCATGTTCTGTCACCTTCACTGATATTTCTCACTCGTTTTCTTTCCTTTCCCTTTTCACTATTTTTTATATTCCCCAAATGAATGAGACCATATAATGTTTGTCCTTCTCTGATTGACTGACTTAACTCAGCATAATACCCTCCAATTCCATCCATGTTGAAGCAAATGGTGGGTATTTGTCATTTCTAATGGCTGAGTCATATTCCATTGTATGCATATACCACATCTTCTTTTATCATTAATCTTTCAATGGACAACGAAGCTCCTTCCACAGTTTGACTATTGTGCACATTGCCACTATAAACGTTGGGGTGCAGGTGTCTCGGCTTTTCACTGCATCTGTATCTTTGGGGTAACTCCCCAGAAGGGAAATTGCTGGGATCTAGGGTAGCTCTATTTTTAACTCTTTGAGGAACCTCCACACTGTTTTCCAAAGTGGCTGTGCCAGCTCACACTTTCAGAACAGTGCAAGAGGGTTCCCCTTTCTCCACATCGTCTCCAACATTTCTTGTATCCTGTATTGTTAATTTTCACCATTCTCACTGGTATGAGGTGGTATCTCATTGTGGTTTTGATTTGTATTTCCCTGATGGCAAGTGATGCAGAGCATTTTCCCATGTGCTTGTTGGCCATGTGTAGGTCTTCTTTGGTGAAATGTCTGTTCATGTCTTTTGCCCATTTCATGATTGGATTCTTTGTTTCTTTGGTGTTGAATTTAATAACTTCTTTATAGATCTTGGATAGTAGCCCTTTATCTGATAGGTCACTTGCAAATATCTTCTCCCATTCTGTAGGTTGTCTATTATTTTGTTGAATATTTCTTTTGCTGTGCAGAAGCTTTTTATCTTGATTAAAATTGTTCATTTTTGCTTTTGTTTCCCTTGCCTTCATAGATTTATCTTGCACGAACTTGCTGCGGCCAAGTTAAAAAAGGTATTGCCTGTGTTATCCTCTAGGATTTTGAGGAATTCTCGCCTCACATTTAGATCTTTCATCCATTTTAAGTTTATCTTTGTGTATGGTGTAAAAGCATTGTCTAGTTTCATTCTTTTGCACGTGGCTGTCCAATTTTCCCAGCACCATTTATTGAAGAGTCTGTCCTTTTTCCTGTGGATATTCTTTCTGGTTTTGTCGAATATTGACCATAGAGTTGAGGGCCCATTTCTAGGTTCTCTCTTCTGTTCCATTGACCTATGTGTCTGTTTTTGTGCCAATACTACACTATCTTGAGGATCACAGCTTTGTAGTACAGCTTGAAACCCGGCATTGGGATGCCCCCAGCTCTGGTTTTCTTTTTCAATATTCCCCCGGCTGTCTTTTCTGATTCCATACAAATCTTAAGATGATTTTTTCCAACTCTCTGAAGAAAGTCCGTGGTATTTTGATAGGGATTGCATTGAATGTGTAAATTTCCCTGGGTAGCATTGACATTTTCACAGTATTAATTCTGCCAATCCATGAGCATGGAATATTTTGCCATCTCTTTGTGTCTTCCTCAAATTCTTTCAGAAGTGTTCTGTAGTTTTTAGGGCATAGATCCCTTACCACTTTGGTTAGGTTTATTCCTAGGTATCTTATGCTATTGAGTGCAAGTGTAAATGGGATTGACTCCTTAATTTCTCTTTCTTCAGTCTCATTGATAGTGTAGAGAAATGCCACTGATTGCTATGCATTGATGTTTGTCTCCTGCCACATTACTGAATTGCTGTATGAGTTCTAGCAATCTTGGGGTGGATCTTCTGGGTTTTCTGTGTACAGTAAGTATCATGTCGTCTGCAAAGAGGGAGAGTTTGACTTCTTTACCAATTTGAATGCCTTTGATTTCTTTTTGTTGTCTGATTGCTGAGGCTAGGACTTCTAGTACTATGTGTTGAATAGCCGTGGTGACAGTGGACATCCCTGTTGTGTTCCTGATCTTGTGGAAAGGCTCCCAGTGTTTTTCCATTGAATGATATTTGCTGTGGGCTTTTCATAGATGGCGTTTAAGAAGCTGAGGAATGTGCCCTCTATCCCTACACTCTGCAGAGTTTTGATCAGGAATAGATGCTGTATTTTGTCAAATGCTTTCTCTGCATCTATTGAGGATCGTATGGTTCTTGTTTTTTCTCTTGTTGATATGATCAATCACATTGATTGCTTTATGAGTGTTGAACCAGCAGATAAATCCCACTTGGTCATGATGAACAATCCTTTTAATGTACTGTTGGATTATATTGGCTAGTATCTTGTTGAGAAATTTTGCATCTGAGTTCATCAGATATTGTTCTATAATTGTGCTTTTTGGTGGAGTCTTTGTCTGGTTTTGAAATTAAGGTGATGATGGTCTCATAGAATGAGTTTGGAAGTATTCCACCCCTTTCTATCATTCAGAACAGCTTTAGTAGAATAGGTATTGTTCCTTCTTTAAATGTTTGATAGAATTCCCCTGGGAAGCCATCTGGCCCTGGACTTTTCTGTCTTGGGAGGTTTTCGATGACTGCTTCAATTTCCTCCCTGGTTATTGTCTTATGCAGGTTTTCTATTTCTTCCCATTCTAGTTTTGGTAATTTGTGGTTTTCCAGAAACGCTTCCATTTCTTCTAGATTGCCTAAAATATTGGCATATGGCTGCTCATAATATGTTTTAAAAATCGTTTGTATTTCCGGTATGGTTGTAATCTCTCCTTTTTCATTCATGATTTTATTAATTAGAGCCTTTTTTCTTTTGTTTTTAATAAGGCTAGCTAAGGGTTTATCTATCTTATTAATTCTTTCAAAGAACCAACTCCTGGTTTTGTTGATCTGTTCTACAATTCTTCAGGTCTCTGTTTCATTGAGTTCTGCTCGAATCTTTATTAACTCTCTTCTTCTGCTTGGTGTAGATTTTATTTGCTGTTTTTTCTCCAGTTCCTATAGGTGTAAAGTTAGCTTGTGTATTTGAATTCTTCCCAATTTTTTGAGGGATGCTTGTATTGCAATGTATTTCCCTCTCAGGACTGCTTTTGCTGTATCTCAAAGGTTTTGAATAGTTGTATCTTCATTCTCATTAGTTTCCATGAATCTTTTTTATTCTTCAATTTCCTGGTTGACCCATTCATCTATTAACAGGATGCTCTTTAACCTCCACATGTTTGAATTTCTTCCAAATTTCTCCTTGTGATTGAGTTCAAGTTTCAAAGCATTATGATCTGAAAATATGCAGGGGGCAATCCCAGTCTTTTGGTATCCCTTGAGACCTGATTTGTGACCCAGTAGATGGTCTATTCTGGAGATACTTCCATGTGCACTTAGAAGAATGTGTATTCAGTTGCGTTTGGATGTAAAGTTTTGTAAATATCTGTGAAATCCATCTAGTCCAGTGTATCATTTAAAGTTCTTGTTTCTTTGAAGATGTTGAGCTTAGAAAATTTGTCATTTGCAGAAAGTGCCATGTTGAAGTCTCCCAGTATTAGTGTATTATTATCTAACTATGTCTTGACTTTGGTTATTAGTTGATTGGTATACTTGGCAGCTCCCACATTACGGGCATAAATATTCATGATTGTTAGGTCCTCTTGTTCAATAGATCCTTTAAGTATAATATAGTGTCCCTCTTCATTTCTTACTATAGTCTTTGGGATAAACTCTAATTTATCTGATATGAGGATTGCTACCCTGCTCTCTTTTGAGGACCATTTGAATGGTAAATGGTTCCCCAACCTTTCATTTTCAGGCTGTACGTGTCCTTAGGTCTAAAATGAGTCTCCAAAAAAAAAAAAAATAAAATAAATAAAATAAAATAAAATAAAATGAGTCTCCAGTAGACAGCAAATAGATGGGTCTTGCTTTTCTATCCAGTCTGAAACCCTGAGTCTTTTGATGGGATCATTAAGCCTATTCATGTTCAGAGTTACTATTGAAAGATATGAATTTAGTATCATCATAATACCTATTTTATTCAGGCCCTGTTTTGTGGGTTATATCTTTCGGTATCCTCTTTCTTTTACAGAGTCCCTCTTAATATTTCTTGCAGAGCTGGTTTGGTGGTCACATATTCTTTCAGTTCCTGCCTGTCTTGTAAGCTCTTTATCTCTCCTTCTATTCTGAATGAGAGCCTTGCTGGATAAAGTATTCTTGGTTGCATGTTCTTCTCACTTAGGATCCTGAATATATCCTGCCAGCCCTTTCTGGCCTGCCAGGTCTCTGTGGAGAGGTCTGCTGTTAATTTAATATTTCTCCCCATATAATTAGTCTCTTGCTGCTTTAAGGATTTTCTCTTTATCTTTGGAATTTGCAAGTTTCACTATTAAATGTTGAGGTGTTGAATGTTTTTTATTGATTTTGGGGGGGAACCTCTCTATGTCCTGGATCTGAATGCCTGTTTCCTTCCCCAACTTAGGGAAGTTCTCAACTATAATTTCTTCAAATACACTTTCTGTTCCTCTGTCCCTTTTGGCGCCCTCTGGAACCCCAATTATATGTAGATTTTTCCTTCTAAGGCTGTCATTTATTTCCCTTAACCTTTCCCCATGGTCTTTTAATTGTTTTTCTCTTTTTTTCCTCAGCTTCCTTCCTTGCCATCAACTTGTCTTCTATGTCACTCACTCTTCCTTCTACCTCATTAACCTTCATCGTTAGGACCTCCGGTTTGGATTGCATCTCATTTAATTGATTTTTAATTTTGGCCTGATTAGATCTAAATTCTGCAGTCATGTAGTCTCTTGATTCCTTTATGCTTTTTTCCAGAGCCACCAGTAGCTTTATAATTGTGCTTCTGAATTGGCTTTCTGACATCAAATTGTAATCAAATTGTGGCAGAGAGGACTGTTTCTGATTCTTTCTTTTGTGGTGAGTTCTTCTTTCTAGTCATTTTGCTCAGTGCAGAGTGGCTAAAAATGAATTGTACCGGAAAAAAGGGAAGAAAAAAAAGAAAAAACAAAAACAAAAGACAAGGAGGGGTATCCTCTGGTTCTATATACCATAAGTCCCTCAACTTCCCTGGGGCTTTCCAGTGCTGCTAGGCCAAAAACTTGCTCTTCCCCTGTCCTTCCAGCTGGTCTTGTGGGGGAGGGGCTGCTGTGCTGACTCTCAGGTGTGTGCATGGCTCAGTGGGAGCTGTTTACCCCCTGAGGCCCCAGTTCCCTGGTGGCCCCACTCTGTCCCAGGCACAGGGTGACACCAGGAGGAACAACCACACTGGTGCGGCCACCCTTCTAGCTCTGGAGTCAGCTCTCCCAGTAACTCCCACGGCTACTGGTCTGCACTCGCCTGGATGCTCCCAGGAGCAGGGGGTGCTGATCTGCACAGCCTGGGGGTGCCTGGCAGCAGGAGGGTCCTTGCTATCCTCTGCCCTCCCTGCCTCTGCCTGTCCCAGAAGGAGCACAGGATCCTGGGCTGTGTCTTCTTTGTCCCCTGGGACCCCGGGCCTGTTCTGCTGGAATTGCACTCCTGGGGCCCGGGCTCCCGAAGGTAGCAGGGTGCAGCCTCCTGCAGCCAGAGACGCTGCCTGAGCTTCTCCCGAGGTCCCACCGGGTGCGTGCTCCAGCCCTTCACAGAGCTCAACCCGTGGTCTTTGGTGCACTCTCTCCCAGGTGCCCTCCTCTCCTAGTGACCCCGGGGAGTTGGAGGTTCCATTGCCCCTCCTGTGGTTCTGCCCGGTTTCCCTGTTGAGCGCCTTCCCCTCTGGAAAGAATTCGGTTCAGATTTTTAAACTTCCTGCTTCTCCAGGCTGGGCTTTCCTGTCCTGGAGGCTTTTGCTGCCTGGCCTTAGCCCGGCTCCTTGTGGGGCCCCTCCGCCACTGGATTCTTTTTTATTTTTTCTTCCCTCGGCTTCCTACCTTGTTAGAAGTGCAAACTCTTCTCTCTGTAGCATTCCAGCTATTCTCTCTTTAAATCTTAGGTAGAATTCATAGGGTTTCAGGATGATTTGAAAGTTATCTAGGTAAGTCGGGTGAGCGCAGGTGACTTGGGGACCCTACTCCCATTTTTCCCCACCCCCCCCTTATCCATGTACTTAAACTTATTCAACAGGTGTTCCCCAAATCTGAAAACTCAAAAATGAAGTAGGAAAACAAAACAAAACGTCTCAATGAGAATTTCTTAAACTTCAGTAATTGGTAGAGAAATTCCTATGTCATTACTTTGGGATGGTGAAACTTAAAGTCTTGGGTAATTCAGCTTATATGCATCTTATTAAGAAGCATTTACCTGTAATTTATTTTTAAATTATTTTTACATAGAAAATCTGAACACTAGGGAGGAATATATATCGCTGCCTATAAATACATGTGCACATATATATCTACATTTTAGTGGACTATATTTTTAAAACATATATTTGGATTATTTTTGGAAAACTTTCTTAACAGTTTTTATAGGCTTAAAGAACAGACTCAACTTAGGTTTTTAACTAGAAATCTCTAGTTGTATAAAAACCTGTATATGCGGTTTGGCATAGTTTTCAGCTGCAAGTTTTGAGCAGTTTGTTGCTGGGTCAGAAAGAAATCTTTCTTGCTTGGTTTGCAGACTGTGTGTTCACCCCTCTGAGACCAAGGCCAGGAGGTTGTGACCCCTCAGAGATGGAGCACAGGTTAGAGGTCACCACTCAGAGGCGGAGCCTGGCCTGGAGTTTACACCAGCAAAGTACCATCACTGAAGAACTACTGAAAGTGACTGTCTCCCTAGAAATGTTTAAAATGAAAGAGTGAATGAATATGTGTGTGTGTGTGTGTGTGTGTGTGTGTATATATACATATATATATATATATGTATGTATATATATATATATATAGGCAGGGGCAGACAAAATATCACCTAGAGTTCCATCTTGTAGAGGGAGCTGTTAAACTCTCATAAGATTTCATTTTTTCTTATCTGTCTTAAACATGTATTATCAAATACGTGATCATTTTATATGTGAAATTTTAGTTATTTAATTAACTTTAAATTATAATTGTTTCCCAAGTCATTATCTACCCAAAAATCGTTTCCAGGAACAGAGTCCTAATAATTATTAAGGACTCTGTGTTCATTAACATACTTACAGAATGTGTATAGGTACGCAGCATTGTTATCAGTTCTGAGCATGTTGTATTGGAAAAATTCTGGACAGGGAGGTTATCAGGAGACTCAAGTTCTGATATTGACTGTCAATAAACTAATAGGTTCTATATGCTTACATCTAAGGGCTGACGAAAAGGGCTACTATGAAAAATCATGGCTACTTAGGGTAAGCTAAGATAGTACAGGAATTATCTGGAGTAGATTCTACTAATATGTACCAAAGTCCAGTGTTTTCCTGCATAGCCATCTCTGTTACTTAGAAATTCTGTATTATGTAGTTATATTTGGTTAACACCTATTCTCTTCTTTTTTCTTCTTCCTTTAACCATTAATCCATTTTCCCAAACAACCGTGGACTCATCTAATCGTTCTTTTAGACATTAAAAACAAAAATTGTCTATTGTCTTATAAATTCCAGGCATGTGTATTAGGTTCTAGGAATAAAGGGGTGACCAAATGAGAAAGGTTCTCGCCTTTTTGAATTTTACACTCCATGATGAGGGAGAAGCCACAGATAATTATTCTATGGAAGATGTACTGAATTGGATTAAAAGTGCATGAAAACACACCAGTTAGAAGTTTGTTCAGAACGACGTTGCTCGCTCATGTATGCCTGTTCTCTGGCATAATTATAAGCAGTGCCCTTTCACTCTAAAAAATGCTTCATTTTAGGTAATAGATGATAAAGCCTCTGTATGTATCAAAATTTACAAGGTAGCAGCTGCCCACCCCAACCTTTATTTTACAAATAAAGAAAATGAAATTCTGATTGGTGTGGTAACTTTACTATGATGACATAGCTAATTAATGATAGAAATACACAGCTTCATAGGACAGAAAAAATGATACAAGCCATCCATGAGTGACAGTTCACCATAGATCTGTGATCTTAGAAATTAACCTAATGCTCTAAGCCACACAGTCATGAATATGTGAATTCTGATATCGTCCTGTGCTGTGGCAGTTAAAAGAGAGCATATTCTTGAAAGTCCTAGAACAATAGATTGAAAAATATCCTCAATGTTAGCCCCTCTGCCAGCAGAGAAAATACTCTTACCCCACTAGAGCATTTATAGAATAAGAGATCTCTCACAGGTACTTTTTTAATATTTATTTTTTATTGAAGTTTCTTTTGCCAACATATACTATAATACCCAGTGCTGATCCCATCAAGTGCCTTCCTCAATGCTTGACACCCAGTGACCCCAACCCCCTACTCATCTCCGCTTCTGCATTACTTTGTTCATTTCCCAGAGTTAGGATTCTCTCAAGGTTTGTCTCCCTCTCTATTTTTTCCTACTCAGTTTCCCTCCTTTCCCTTATAATCCCTTTCACTATTTCTTATATTCCCCATATGAGTGAAACCATATAATGATTGTCCTTCTCCAATTGACTTACTTCACTCAGCATAATACCCTCTCATCCACGTCGAAGCAAATGGTAGGTATTTGTCCATTCTAATGGCTGAGTAATATTCCATTATTCCACACACATTATATATATATCACATATTATATATCTATCTATCTATCACATATTAGATATATATATATATCACATCTTCTCTATCCATTTATATGTCAGTGGACATCATGGCTCATGCCAGTTTAGCTGTTGTGGACATTGATGCTATAAACATTGGGGAGCAGGTGTCTCAGCTTTTCACTGCATCTGTATCTTTGGGGTAACTCCCCAGCAGGGCAATTGCGGAGTCGTAGGGTAGCTCTATTTTTAACTCTTTGAGGAACCTCCACACTGTTTTTCAGAGTAGCTGAACCAGTTCACATTCCCACCAAGTTCCCAACAGTTCCCCTGTCTCCACATCCTCTCCAACATTTGCTGTTTTCTATCTTCTTAATCTTCTTAATCTTAATCTTCTTAATCTTCTTAATCTTCTCACTGGTGTGAGGTGGTATCTCACTGTGGTTTTGATTTGTATTTCCCTGATGGCCAGTGATGCAGAGCATTTTCCCATGTGCTTATTGGCCATGTGTAGGTCTTCTTTGGTGAAATGTCTATTTATGTCTTTTGCCCATTTCATAATTGGATTGTTTGTTTCTTTGCTGTTGAGTTTAATAAGTTTTTTTTATAGATCTCGGATAGTAGCCCTTTATCTGATAGGTCACTTGCAAATATCTTCTCCCATTCTGTAGGTTGTCTTTTATTTTGTTGACTGTTTCTTTTGCTGTGCAGAAGCTTTTTATCTTGATTAAGTCTCAATAGTTCATTTTTGCTTTTGTTTCCTTTGCCTTCATAGATTTATCTTGCAAGAAGTTGCTGTGGCCAAGTTAAAAAAGGGTGTTGCCTGTGTTATCCTCTAGGATTTTGAGGAATTCTCACCTCACATTTAGATCTTTCATCCATTTTAAGTTTATCTTTGTGTATGGTGTAAAAGCATTGTCTAGTTTCATTCTTCTGCACATGGCTGTCCAATTTTCCCAGCACCATTTATTGAAGAGTCTGTCCTTTTTCCTGTGGATATTCTTTCTGGTTTTGTCGAATATTGACCATAGAGTTGAGGGCCCATTTCTAGGTTCTCTCTTCTGTTCCATTGACTTATGTGTCTGTTTTTGTGCCAATGCTACACTGTCTTGAGGATCACAGATTTGTAGTACAGCTTGAAATCCAGCATTGTGATGCCCCTGGCTCTGGTTTTCTTTTTCAATATTCCCTTTGCTGATTCCATACAAATCTTAAGATGATTTTTTCCAACTCTCTGAAGAAAGTCCATAGTATTTTGATAGGGATTGCATTGAATGTGTAAATTTCCCTGGGTAGCATAGACATTTTCACAGTATTAATTCTTCCAATCCGTGAGCATGGAATATTTTTCCATCCCTTTGTGTCTTCCTCAAAATCTTTCAGAAGTGTTCTGTAGTTTTTAGGGCATAAATCCCTTACCACTTTGGTTAGGTTTATTCCTAGGTATCTTATGGTTTTGGGTGCCATTGTAAATGGGATTGACTCCTTGATGTCTCTTTTTTCAGTCTCATTTTAGTTTATAGGAATTCCACTGATTACTATGCATTGATTTTGACTCCTGCCGCATGGCTGAATTGCTGTATGAGTCCTAGCAATCTTGGGGTGGTGTCTTTTGGGTTTTCTACACACAGTAACGTGTCATGTGCAAAGAGGGAGAGTTTGCCTTCCTCTGCCAGTTTAAATGCCTTTTATTTCTTTTTGTTGTCTGATTCCTGAGGCTAGGACTTCTAGTACTATGTTGAATAGCAATGGCGAGAGTGGACATCCCTGTCATGTTCCTGATCTTAGGGGAAAGGCTCTCAGTTTTTCTCCATGGAGAATGATATTTGCTGTGGGCTTTTCATAGATGGCTTTTGAGATGCTGAGGAATGTTCCTTCTATCCCTACACTGTGAAGAGTTTTGATCAGGAATGGATGCTGTATTTTGTCAAATGCTTTCTCTGCATCTATTGAGAGGATCCTATGGTTCTTGTTTTTTTCTCTTGTTGATGTGATCTATCACATTGATTGTTTTATGAGTGTTAAACCAACCTTGCATCTCAGGGATAAATCCCACTTGGTCATGGTGAATAATCCTCTTAATGTACTGTTGGATCCTATTGGCTAGTATCTTGTTGAGAAATTTTGCATCCATGTTCATCAGGGATATTGTTCTATAATTGTCCTTTTTGGTGGGGTCTTTGGTTTTGGAATCAAGGTGATGCTGGCCTGTTAGAACAAATTTTGAAGTATTCCATCCCTTTTTATCCTTCAGAACAGCTTTAGTAGAATATTATTTCCTCTTTAAACATTTGATAGAATTCCCCTCAGAAGCCATCTGGCCCTGGAATTTTGCGTCGTGGCAGGTTTTTGATAACTGCTTCAATTTCCTTGTTGGTTATTGGCCTTTCAGGTTTTCTATTTCGTTTTGTTCTAGTTTTGGTCATTTGTGATTTTTCCAGAAATGCATCCATTTCTTCTAGATTGCCTAATTTATTGGCTTATAGCTGCTCATAAAATGTTTTTTAAAATCATTTGTATTTCCTTGGTATGGTTCTGATCCCTCCTCTTTCATTTGTGATTTTATTACCTTGAGGGTTTTTTTTTTCTCTTTAATAAGGCTGGCTAAGGGTTTATCTATCTTATTAATTCTTTCAAAGAACCAACTCCTGTTCTTCTTTTTTTATCTGTTCTGCAGTTCTTCTGGTCTCTGTTTCATTGAGTTCTGCTTGAATCTTTATTATCTCCCCTCTTCTGCTTGGTGTAGGCTTTATGTGCTGTTCTTTCTCCAGTTCATTTAGGTGCAAGTTTAGCTTGTGTATTTGAGTTATTTCCAGTTTTTTGAAGGAGACTTGTATTGAGATGTATTTCCTTCTTGGGACCTCTTTGCTGTATCCCAGATTTTTTGAATGGTTGTATCTGCATTTTCATTAGTTTCCCTGAATCCATAGATTCTTCTCTAATTTCCTGGTTGACCCATTCATCTTTTAGTAGGATGCTCTTTAACCTCCATGTGTTTGAATTTCTTCCAAATTTCTTCTTATGACTGAGTTCTAGTTTCAAAGCATTGTGGTCTGAAAATATGCAGGGGGGCAATCCTATCTTTTGGTATCGGTTGAGACCTCATTTGTGACCTAGTGTGTGGTCTATTCTGGAGAAAGTTCCATGTGCACTTGGGAAGAATGTGTATTCAGTTGTGTTCAGTTAGAAAGCTCTGTAAACATCTGTGAAATCCATCTGGTCCAGTGTATAATTTAAGGCCCTTGTTTCTTTGGTGATGTCATGCTTAGAAGATCTGATATTTACTGACAAGGACTGTGTTGAAGTCTCCTACTATTAGTGTATTATTTTATTTTTTTCTTCCTCTACTTATTGAATTAAAATTTATTTCAAAAGGTAAAGTTTATATATCCTTTGAATAAATAAGAAGTCAAAAATTTTAGAATTAAGTAATAAGTCTTCAACATTATAAAGCCATATATAGCAGTAATTAAAGTAGTGGTAATGTCACAGAAAATGATAAAAATGTCACAGAATTCAAATCACAACTTGGATTCTCAATGATTCAAGTGTCTTATCTTACACAATAAGAGTTTGGTCAATTTTAAGATAAACTTCCTCCAGATATGCTGTCCTCAAGTCCTCTAATCTTGTGGTCCATCAGCTCACACAATGGGATAGTTGGTTGCTGTGGCAATTCTACAATGGTTGTTCTGGTCTTAGGCCATTTTTATATAGCCATTCCAGCCCCATTCTGGACCCCAACTGTTCTTGATAATCCAAAATTTATTATTTGAGTCTGTTCCTACAAAGCCATAGCCAGCCACCCGAACACCATGATCTAGATCTTTGCAGCTGCAGTCTGGATCAAATTAAATGCCTGCTTTGTAGAACTGGAAATGCCTGCATCAGTAGCAACAGAGATGGGCCCTAGAGTTGCCACTGCCTTCATTAGGGTCTTTTCCCATTGAGGGAGGTCCATGAAGCCAGTGTCATTGGCAGCAGAACACTCAGTCTTGTAGTTACAGGTCTCTATGTCCTTTCCAAGATATGGATAAGATTCCTCTGAATCCAGGCCTCCATTGTCTTTAACATGATGAAAGGTGTTATCCATCAGGCCACCACTGCAGCCCTCATTGCCTTGAGCCTTAGAGCAGTCCACCAGGTTCTGCTCACTCAGTGGCACAAGTTTGCCTGTTTTCCGGAACATCTGTCTTTTGAGGGCACCAGTTGCACTAAAAGTCCAACAAGAACCACACTGACTCTGATTCTGCACAGGAGTTACGTAGCCTTTCTCTCTCCAGTCCACAGATTTGGGGATCTCAGCAAAGATAGGTTCTTGGAACACTTTCCCTTTCTTGTGCTTCTGGTTTTGAAAGTCATTCATCACCTGCCTGAATTCTTCATTGGTCATGTCACCAAAGGTATTCATCGCCATTGTGAAGCCATGTTTCCCTTGGCTATATTCTCAATTATGCAGTTCAATCATTTTCATATTCTCCCACACTGCTCTCCTCTATCCTTCTTCATTCATGCCATATAATCTGTGCATTGCCTTCCACTGGTACCATTATGCATTTAAGCTTTCATCGAGTTTTGGAGCTGCTGAGGCTATTCACAAGCAAAGGGCAGTCAAGAAGAGTGAACAATTCATGTTTCAAAAACCTGCGGCATCCACAGCTGCGCAGGTGCACCCCACGGATCGCCAAGGCCCATGAGTCTAGTGTATTATTTTCTAAGTATCTCTTTACTTTGGTTATTAATTGATATACTTGGCATTATTAATTGATATACTTGGCATCTCCCACATTAAGAGCATACATATTCATGATTGGTAGGTCTTCTTGCTGGATTGATCCTTTAAGTATGATATAGTGTCTGTCTTCATCTCTTACTACAGTCTTTGGGATAAACTTTAATTGATCTGATTTGAGGATTGCTACCCCAGCTTTCCTTTGAGGAGCATCTGAATGGTAGATGGTTTCCACTCCTTCATTTACAGGCTGGAAGTGTCCTTAGGTCTAAAATGAGTCTTTTGTAAGACAGAAAATAGATGGGACTTTCTTTTTTATCCAGTCTGATACCCTGTGTCTTTTGATGGGATCATTTAGCCCATTCACATTCAGAGTAACTATTGAAAGATATGAATTTATAGTGTTATCGTAATACCTATTCTGTCCCTGTTTTTGTGGATTATTTCCTTGAGCTCCCTCTTTCTTTTACAGGGTCCCCTTTAATATTTATTGTAGAGATGGTTTGGTGGTCACATAGTCTTTCAGTTTCTGCCTATTCTGGAAGCTCTTTTTCTCTCCTATTCTGAATGAAAGTCTTCTTATTTAGGACCCTGAATATATCCTGCCAGCCCTTTCTGGCCTCACCGGTCTCTGTGGAGAGGTCTGCTGTTAATCTGGTATTTCTCCCCATATAAATTAAGAATCTCTTGTCTCATGCTGCATTAAGAACTTTCTCTTAAATGTTTGGGAAAAATCAGAAAGGGAGACAGGACATAAGAACTCCTAACTCTAAAATAAATTTATTATCAAAAAAAGAATTTTCTCTTAATCTTTGAAATTTGCAAGCTTCACTATTAAATGTGAGGTGTTGAATGGTTTGTATTGATTGGGGTGGGGGGGAATCTCTAACTCTTGGATCTGAATGCTTGTTTCCCTCCCCAAATTAGGGAAGTTCTCAACTATGGTTTGTTCAAATATACTTTGTGGTCCTGGGATCCCTGGGTGGCGCAGTGGTTTGGCGCTTGCCTTTGGCCCAGGGCGCGATACTGGAGACCCGGGATCAAATCCCACATCAGGCTCCCGGTGCATGGAGCCTGCTTCTCCCTCTGCCTATGTCTCTGCCTCTCTCTCTCTCTGTGTGACTATCATAAATAAATAAAAATTAAAAAAAAAATTTTATACTTTGTGGTCCTATCTATCTCTCAGTCTCTTCTGGAGTCAAATTATATGTAAATTCTTCCTTATCAAGCTATCATTTATTTCCCTAACCCTTTCTTCATTGGCTCTTAATTGTTTTTCTCTTTTTTCCTCAGCTTTCTTCCTTACCATCAACTTGTCTTCTATGTCACCCATTCTCTCTTCCACCTCATTAACCCTAGCAGTTAGGAAATCCAGTTTGGATTGCATCTCATTTAATCTCTTTTTAATTTAGGCCTGATTAGATCTCACTTCTGCAATAACAAAGTCTCTAGAGTCCTTTAGGCTTTTTTCCAGAGCCATCTGTAGCTTTGTATTTGTACTTCTGAATTGACTTTTTGACATTGGATTTAAATCCAAATTCTGTAACTCTGTTATTGGTTCTTTCTTTTTTGGTGAATTCTTCCTTCTAGTTACTTTATCCAGTGCAGAGTGGCTGTATGAGTGGGTTGAAACAAAAATATCAACCACACCCTAAGTAAAATATACCCTAGATGATTCCGAAGAGGTCAGAGACCATAAATAAATAAATAAATAAATAAATAAATAAATAAAACAGAACAACATAAAACAAAAGGATCACTAAAGTGAAAAACAAATTTTAAAACAAATTAGTAAAAATAAAGGGCCAAAAACCACAGAGAATAAGAAAAAGAAAGTAAAAAAGAGAAAAAAGGGGGGGGGGCGGGGGATGGTGGTGGTGAATAAATGATAGTGGAGATAATGTAGTCTACCTGAGGGGTCCTAGAGGGTATTCCTCTTGGTTTTGAGTGTATTTTGTTCTGTATGTTAGAGGATGCTCTATCCTAAATTTATATATACCATCAATACTTATTTAAAGCCCCAACTTTGAACACCAAAACAAGATAAAAGAGGGGGGCGCAGAATGGGAAGGAAGAGAGAATATAATCTCACAGAATGAATCAGCACATTATTCCACTTGTTTCTGGGTGTATGTTGACGTGTGTTAAAAGGTATTAACTTACACCATTGTAAAACAAAACGAGGCAGAATAAACAAGAAACAAAAACCCATAACTCATATATCTCCCAAAATTAAATTATGTTGAAGGGAATCCAGAAGTGAAAAATACATCTAAGACATATAATTGTAGAAATATGAAAGTCAAAAAGGAAAAAACTTAAAAATGAAGAGGTGGTAAAATATTATAGTTAAGGTGGGAAAAGAGAAAAAATACTGGAAATTTTTAGTCTAATATGAAAATGAGTCATAATGGAAAAGGGGGGGAAAAGGGGCCCTCTAGTTCTAGATTCTATTTTCCCTTGATTTTCCCTCAGTCATGGAGATTTCAGTGCTGCTTGGTCAATAAACTTGCTCTTCCCCAGTTCTTCCAGCTGGTCTCCTGGGGGAGGGGCCTGCTGTGCTGATTCTCAGGTGTCTGTGCCTGGGGGAGATGCCCCATCCCCTGCCAGGTGCCGGGCTGAGTGAGAGCTGTGCTCCTCGGAGTGCCCCTCCCCACTTTATTCTTATTTATTTATTTAGCCTTTCTATCTTTTAGAAAGCCAAAACTTTTCTCTCTGTAGCATACCAGCTATTCTCTCTTTGAATCTCAGGTCGAATAAGTAGGTGTTCAGGATGTTTTGAAATTTATCTAGGTAAGTTTGTCAGGCCAGGTGAGTTGAGGGCCCCAACTCTTCCACCATCTTGCTCTTCCCTCCTCTCTCACAGGTACTTAAACATGGATTAAATTGAAGAATTTTTGGAATTTTCAGAGTGGCAGTGCAAAGACTATTTGGATTAATTAGAAGATAGTTAATCAAAAAATAGCATAGACAAGTTCCTTTTCAAATGAGGAAAGAAAGCTAATGTGAACCTAGAGGACTAACATGGTTATCCTTCACAGCATAATAATAATAAGCCCAGTCCACCTAGAAGAGGTGTAAGGACTTACCCTGTCTTTATTGCAACTTTTAATAGCTTCAAGTTCAATGTAGGAGTTAAGACATATTATACTACAGTAAATCTTGTCAAATATCTCAAAATTGGGAAAAAAAAGAAAAGAAGTTTTGTGGATATGGAAAGAAATGTTAAGTTCTCCTACCATTTTGGTATTTTTTAAAACATATGTGTCCAAAGCAATAGCTTTATGTGACATATTGGATACCTTTAATGAAACATAATATGTATAGAATCATTTATTTGAGGAACTTTCTGAGTTTTTTCAGGATGATAATTTAGCACAATGTGGAACAAACTTGCTCAGAAACTTTACACAAGTAGATCTTTTGCAAAAGCATACGGTAAACTTTAGTGGTTTATTTGACAATTATTGAGTAGTATCCCATGTGATTTTCATAAATCTTCTTAACAATAACAGTTTTTTTTAAATTTCGCTACAAAGATATTTTAAATAGTTTGCTTAACGTGAGGTGTTTGGGTATTTATCCCATAGATCATTAACCCAGGAACTTTGCCAAGTGTGTATTTATAATTTTTCCTGAGTACTCAACCTGGCACTAAATATTTCCTTATGGCATATCATAATGGAAAACAATGACATGTAACATTAAATAAGTTAGGGATATGTTTCAGATAGCATTTCTGATAGCCAGATATAACTATCTCTTTAAAAAAGTGAAATTATGACTGAAAATATGATGAAAACATATATCTGGATGATTTTTGGAAGAGTTCCTTAACAGCTTTTGTTATTGTTAAAAACTTAAATAAGAGACTTAAACTTAGGTTTTTAATTGGTAACCTCTAGTTTTCTGAGAAGCAAATTGTAATGAATATGTCATTTGTCATATTGTAACTTGCTTTTTTAATTATAAAGCTGACTTTGACATTTTAATTCTATTTCACACCTTTTAAATATTTACTGATTTCATACAACTGACTGTACCCCATTTCTCTGTATCTCTTTTAACAAGTATATAAATCAGAAATATACTGTAACAAAGGCTTGACTCATGGAATATGTGAAAAAGACCAGTGTCTTGCACTTGTATAGACACTTCTCACAAATTATTGCAGATTTTTCTAAATGTTCTGCTTATACAGTTTCCTTATTCAATATCTGTCATGTTTATTGAATTTGATGTCTTGAAAGTGCATCAGAATAAGCTTTTGGAGGGTAAGAAGGGGTTGGAAGTGTTCACTTCATTTTGGTCTCATCCTGTGAGGAAATCATTTGACTCTTGAAGGAAGAAAGTTGCAATGGTGATCGAAGGAAATATCTATTATTTCTATGCTACTTCTAATTTTAAAAATACCTGACAAAATTCAGGGATGCCTAAATAATGAGGCAATATATCTGACCTTTATGATTTTAGTCCTGCAAGGTTATGTTTCTATTATGGGTTGAATTTTGTTTCCCCAAAAGGTGTTGAATTCCCAATCCCCAGTTCTTAACCCCAGGTTTTTATGAATGTAACCTCATTTGGCCTTTGTAGATGATGAAGTTCAAAATAGTGATGAACTGATCATATTTTATTAGCATACTATATTACTTCATACATGTGAAGTGTAACACTCACCCAGGGAATTTTGCCAAATCGAGGAATAGGTTCTAAGACTCTCATAAGCCATATATGATACCAGACTACTAAGGAGGAGGATATAGAATGAAAAATATAGTTTCCAATGCTTGACGGAAACATCAAGCATTCATTTTCTGCACATTTCAGTGGCCTATACTACTTACTTGCAAGAAGAGGATGTGTGTGTCCGGTGGGTGCAGGATCTGACATGAGGTAAAAGTATCATGCTCCATAGGAGCCAATATATTTTGTTACAGTTTCTTAGACATAGCTTCTAGAGGCCTCTCAAGACATAATGCATAGAATCATCATACTCATAAGAAGCTATGGCTTCTTATCTAGTAGTTTTTAGATCTCTGAGTCCAGATTAAATTTGCCAACAGAGGTTATTTTCAATCATAATCTTTGTTGCTTAGAAACATAGAGGACATACCACCTTATTAAGTTGCCAGGGGAACAGAGTTAGAAAATTAACCTAAAGTCAAATTCTCATGAAAAAGGATAAAAGGTTTCATTAATCTATTACCCATAATACTTAGTAACATAATATTAGTGGAATTAAGCCACTCTCTAGTAGTATTTTGCACTTGGAGGATGTTGGATACAGTAAACCATTGAGTATTTTCACTATGTTCAGCTCAGTATTCGAGGTGTAGTATACTCTAAGAGATCTATGGGGCTGTAGTACACCTCCATGGGGTAAATGTAAACCCTTGTACATTTATGAAGAAACCATGATCCACATTAAGTAACTACTTCCTTTGTCAAAATAACCATTATCTTCCGTGTTTCTTTTCTCAGTCATTACTCCTGTGTTTCTAGGACTTTTTGCTCTAGCATACCCTCTAGTCCTTTTATTCCACTACACCTTCAAATATTCTTGCTGACTTAATCATAACTCTTTTGTGCTACAATCAACTTTATCAAGAACTTTCTTCTCTAGGAAACTTACAGAAATAATAATATTTTTGCTCATCGTCTTGGGGCATATATTGCTTAATTAATAAGCTGTTTCCATATTTTAGTAACATGTTTGAATTTCACCAGGAATCCTTAAATCATCAACTTCAGGGAATTTTTATCAAGGGATATTCAGGCAACATATCCAGTATTTAAAAGATATTACTTTGGGCATGTGTTCTGTTTACAGCCCTAATATCCTTTAATCATGTTCTATTGTTGTCATGTGTGAAGTTGATTCTATTAAATGTTTTATTTTTATTTTGACTTGTCATTGGATTATAATGTTAAATCATTTTCTATTTTCTTGTCCTTATACTTGTGAATAATATATGTTTACTTTTTGTGTTTGAAGCTGACTTTCATGTTTTCTCTTTTCCCTTTTTTGTAATTGAACTTCTTTACACTGCTCCAGAACCAGAAGTTCAAACAAAATGTAACCACATAAACACACATACACAAAGACCCTTATCAAAAAGCAAAAAAAAAAAAAAAAAAAAAAAAAACAGAAAACAAATTTAACTTTGATCTTGATCTTGTGCAGCTATGGTTTCCTTAGATCTATACTAAGAAAAATTTCACAAATCTTGTTCTTAATTTTTGAAGAGCACCTAAACACTCACACACAGCCTGCAGAGTACAACACATCGGTTAATTGAATAGACTTATAGAGTCACCATAAAGCATATTAATGCAAATCTTTTAATAAGGGCAAAAGATACTATAAAGCAGAAAAAAAAAGAGACTTCAGGCAAGATTTAGGGGCCCCAAAACTTCCAGAAGCACCTGCCTTAAGCCTTGCTATGAACACAAGGATGTATTTTGTTTCTAGATTGAATTACCAAAATTTGTAAAACAAATACTAATTTGGGGAGAGCAACTCGAAAGTTTCCAGTGAGGTCTTTCATGACCCTGTTTACATAATTAATTCAGGCTAACTGGTTACACAAGGTGTAAGCTATCAATAAACCAACTGGGCCTAAGAGCCACAAGGGAGTTTCAGGTATTAAATAGCACATGATAAATCATTAGTAAATGCCTAAAGGTAAATGCCTTTATCTTGGCTGAAAGACAGTGCCGGATTTCCAGGCATCCACACAATAAGCACAGAGCTGTGTGACTAGAGCTGAAAATAACTCTATACTAAATGATAATTGCATGTTCATTATTATAGGGTCTTTATAAAAATAATAAAAATATCAAAATTCAAACAAATTGCCTTTTTAGAAATATTAAGTATGCTTGTATAATAAGATAGCTTTGGCTATATGAAAAATCATCCCAAAGATTCAATGGTTTAAAACAACAATCTTTTATTTAGCTCCTGATTCTGCTATTTAGCAATTTGGGCTGGGCTCAGCTAGGCTCATCTTCTAGTTTAAAATGCGTCTGTTTATGTGTGTACAGTGAGCTGCTGGGTTGATTGGTTTCTTGTTGCTTTGGAAGACCTCTGATATGGTTCATTGCTGTTTTATTGGCCTCTCATGACATGTTGATAGGATGCCTTGGTAGGGTTCCCAGAGTGAAAGTCTGCAAGATTTTTTGAAGTCTAGTCTCAGAGCTGGTACAGTGGCCACATTTTATTGGCTAGAACAAGCATCATAGAAGCAGATACCGTGATGGTAGTTGGGGTGTAAGTTATTTATTATGAACTAACATCTATAAAAGAAAAAGAGAGGAAATAGGATTGGGTGGAGGAAGAAGTTGATCTGCATGTAGATCCAACAGTCTCAGCCAATGTGGAAAGCTTCAGAGTAAGGCTTATCTGTCAGAGTATCCTGCATTAGACCACAAAGACTAGATTCTTATTCTCCTGTCTTGCTCAGGCACTGAAATTAGGAAAAAGAATGACTTTAGGTAATAATGGTTCTTTCTAACTGAGGCAGAATGATCACAGTAAGCTCTCTAATGACTATATCTCATAGCTAGTCAGTAAGTATTCCCTTGAAGGGGAATCTGGGCAACCCAGATTCAAGGAGAGAGAAAATAGATTTGGCAACCTAAGGCCAACTGACACAGGTGATGCCAACTGTGACCATGTTTACCTACTTTCATGACATTCAAGGGTACCTTGAACACAATTTGTACTTAATACAAATTTATCTAATTGAATGAACTGCCAAAAAGCAAATAAGTACATGGAAGGTTATCAAGTAGGTACATTGCATGGTAAGTAGGTATAGTAAGCACATCTACTTTCTTGTTTCTAGATGAAATTATATGATCTCTGCTCTTAGGGATGACTATTGTCAACTATACATTCAGCATCCTAAATACAATTCTTGAGTTGCTAAGTGGTTTCACTTTATAATTAATGGTCTTATCCTTTTCCCATTCTAGACAGGCTAGGCACTTTCATATCATTTCACTATCTGAAATATGATTTGATTTTTCACTCATCTACTAAAATTTGATAGCCTGGTCTGCCAAAAAGAAAAACTTAGACAAGAGTCCAAGAGGGCTGAGATGTAACCCAACATATTCACCTAAATTTTGTATTAATTCTGGGCAGAACATTCTCATTTGTGGCCTTATCAGTAGTAAAATAGAAATTCCTAAGTACTTTGCCCTCTTTATCTTTTACCATTTTTTTTAGCACAGGTTTTGTGACTTATCTTTTCAAACTATTTTTCATTTGGAACTTATTCCATCTAGTAAATGCTTCCTGTTAAGTCCTTAATTACAGACTTCATTTATCCACTTTTATTTTATTTCACATTGATTTTTCTCAGGGTGTCTTTCATGAATCTGCATCTTGGTATCAGCTCCCTTCTCATTTTGCAGAGGTGAGCTATCAGATGGCAGCTGGTTCATAGATCGGTCGACTTGTCATATGCTTTTCAAGTTAGCAAAACTAATTGTGGATGAGTAAAGGAAAGCCTGGCATTCTTTTTGAAGCAACAACAAGACACTTGAAGGATTTGTTCTTTACGTTGGGTAATTATTGGTAACTGGTGGCTTAATGTAGAAGAACTGTAACTATGTAGCCTTCAGGGAGATGTTCTCTATTCCTAGCAATGGGTCTCAGCTGTCAGTGTGAGAGTCACTTTTCAGAAAATCCCCAAATTTTGCAGTCTGAATCTAAGCACTGTGTCACCAACATCATGACTATGCCCTGGACATGACAAATAGTAATAAGAGAAAAATATTTTACAGCTATCCAGACAAATTCATTGCTGTAATACCAACATATAATGTAATAATAGTATAAGATTTCTGTATGTGTGATAGCACCGTTGCCAACATGTTCTGTAGGGAAAAATGTGTCTCACTGGATTGGAAAGAAAAACACAAAATTATGGGACACCTGGTGACTCAACAGTTGAGTGTCTGCCTTTGGCTTAAGGCATGATCCCCAAATCCCGGTATTGATTACCACGTTGGGCTTCCTGCATCTCCATCTGCTTATGTCTCTGCCTCTCTCTCTGTCTCTCATGAATGAATAAATAATAAAAATTTTAAAAAACACACAAAATTCTGACTAAACACTCCATCAGTAAAGAATGTGCTAGCATAATTAAGAACTATTTGGATATGATATTATTTATTAATATTATTATATTGGAAAACAGCAAGCAAAAACTAACAGAGAAGTGTGAGGTGAATAATAGAAACAAAACTCAGATGGAGTAAATGTGGGCCATTCTTTGAGTTGACACTCTATTCATGATTATAAATGAAACCTATTGTTAGTGTTATAAATGAGACTTATATTTAATATTTCCAGGTAGGTCCAAATGTTTTCTAAAACAGCAATTAAAAAACAGTGTCTGAAAAAAAAAAAAAAAAACAGTGTCTGTACTTGGCTGAATTTTAAGTAATTCACCTAAAGGGAAATGCTTTCAAGCAATATATATATATATATATATTGTCCTAGAGTGGTTTCGTTTTTGTTTCTTTGCTTCAGAAGGCAAGAAAGGTTGTTAAAAATAGGCAGGGTTAGAATATACCATATTGGCAAACAATTTACTCAGGAAATTTACTATGGGGAATTTACTATGGGGGATTACTCCCCCAATTTACTATGGGAAATGTGAAAAGTTGTTAAAAAAAAATGACAAGAGATTATTACCTCGCTTTTTTCATTGAACAATTAAATTCTAGTTGAATTTCTATAACATTGATTAATTTAGAACACCAAGATGCAGAAACATCAACTCATGGTTGTGTAGGGATCCCCTGATTCAGTTGAAGTAAATGTATCACTCGATACATTTCCTTTTGTCAAAAGTTTTGTATTACGTGACTTAAATTATTCTGTATATAACATTTTGAAATTTAGCATTTAGAGGAAACTTCATATATAAGTGCTAGGTAACTCAAGCTACCAAATTTCGAAGCTATTTTTGTCCCCAATTGAGTTAATTCTCTATTTTCCATAATCTCTTAAACACTTCACTTGGAAATAGAAGACATGTTTCACCAACAACCTGTTTAAATTTAAAATTCCACAGCTATAGGATCAAGTAGGCAGTAACTTGGCAAGTGTATTTTTTCTAGGGTTTAAGGTAAAGAAGCTAAAATGAAACATGAAATAGTTAAGATCATTATTTGCATATATATAGAATCTTGCATTTTATCTGGGTTGTAAATCTTTCGTTCAGTTAAGTCAGCTGAATTCAAATTTCCTTTTTATTTATGGTCTTTTCTTAGATTCTTGAAATGGATAAAGCAAAATCAAGAGAAGATATTCATCAACACACATTGTTGTGACTTATTAAGGTCATGTTACTCCTTATCAGAACTAAGCCAGAGTTGACTTCTCACTCCCCCTGACATTGAGTCACTGCCATATTCTGCATCCAGCTCCAAAATAAAGTAGCAGATTTTTAAGGGTGGAATAAGAAAAGCACAGGTGGTACCACCTACTGTAAATGCTTTAGTTCTTCTTAGATCAGTAACAGCTGTTGGTCTTCTCAGTGTTAAAAAGCAAAACAAGGCGTAGAATGTGGGCTATTGACGTTGTGCAGCAATACCATTTGTTTGCGCAGATCATGATAACCAACAGCAACTTGAGAAGTGTTTCCTTTTTGGGCTTTTGGTAAAAAATCTTCAGGCCTGACTGCCTACCTTGCAAATAGTGCTGTTGATCTATTGATTAATTCTGGACACATTATAAACTATATAACTACCATGTGTTTTAATCTCACTAATCTGAGAGTGTACATTATATAGTTTAAAGGGATTTTAAGAATTAATGAGCATCTGTTTCATCCTGTCTAGGCATATGGGGGAGAGAGGTGAAAAGAAAAGGGGACAAACTGTTTTGAGGTTTGTGATAATGTTACCTTAAATGCCCCCTCTCACTGAGGCTAGGACTACCCTCTCTCATCTTTTACAAGAAGCCAGGCTTTCCACTCATTGAGGGTACAGCAAGAAGTAAAATTGCATATTTGTGATTAGGACTGGGCCACCGAAGAAGAGTCTTAGGTATAGGGCTGGTCATTTGTTGGAAGAAAAGGAGTCTTAATTAGAATAATTAAAGGGAGGTAGCACATGTGGGCATGATTTAGGCTATCTTCAAGATGCTGTGTGGTTCACCTTGATGGATAAAGTGTGTAATAGGATATTCTAGATCACAGCATCAGTCAGGCAAGAGTGTGTTTCCATTTGGTCTATTTTGAAACAGGATCCTAAGTAAGGCATAAATAGGAGAAAGCAGTCAGAAAATAGCTCCTAGGGAGCAAGGTTTATAACAAGATTAACATCAGCCTGCCCAGAACGATGACGTCTGAGGATATCCTGATCTCCTGAAGATGTATTCAGAAATAAATCAGCAGCTCGGTACGGCTGAGGCTGGGTATTAGTAATGATTAGGCCAAGAGTTGACAGAAGTTGGAAAACACAAAGGTAAATAAAAGAATTTATAGCAGTAGCTTAGTAACACTAAGCATTTAAAAGAATAAAGTTCAGTGTATCATACAGAAAATAATGGCAAGTCTTCCTGTAGTTCTAGAATCAATTCCAGGAATTTGCCTTTTAAAACCCCAAATGATTTCAATATGGAAGATCCTTCCCCCCAAATTACAATTTATAAGCAGTGCTTACTGTCTATCAAGGAAATAAATGAATGTCTAAACAAACATAATAAATGGTAAAAAGTGGTACATTGCAATAAGAGAGGTATGGGCATCAGGGACAGCATTAGGATTGTTTTGAATTCACTTCGACTTTTAAGAGTATTCATCAGGGATAATGTAAAGAGGGGGATAATCTCGGGGAGTTGTAAACTGCTTAGCAGATGTATGCAGGTGGGTTGTCTCATGTTACACTCACTCTAAATATCCAGAGGAAGATAATATCGTGCAAGGTGCCTGGGTGGCTCAGATAGTTAAGCATCTGCCTTCTGCCCAGGTCATGATCCTGGAGTCCTAGAATGGAGCCCCACAGCAGATTCACTCCTCAGAGGGGAGTTTGCTTCTCCCTCTCCTGTAGCTCTGCCTTGCTCATGTGGTCTCTCTCTTTATTAAATAAAGAAAATCTTTTTTAAAAAGATAACACTGCAATAGTAAAACTGAAAGGGATATTAGAAACCACCTCATCCAAATTAATGAGAAAACAAGCCTAGAAAGCTATCTCATTCTATCTCTAGACAACCTTAACTATTCTGTAATGTCAAAAAAGTGTAGCCCCTTAATTTTTAAACACTAATCTGAAAACTATAGTCATGAATCATGAATAATTGATCTATTTTCTCTCCTAATAAAGTATTTAAATATTGGAGGACACTTTAAAAAATGTTTTTATTCCTTTTTAAAAAATTTACTCCTAGTTCTTTCATTTCTAATTCACATGACTTCTTTCTTTTCTCCTTTCTTTCTTCTTTGTTCTTTTTTTTCTCTTCTTTCCTTCTTTCTTTCTTTCTTTCTTTCTTTTTTCTTTCTTTCTTTCTTTCTTTCTTTCTTTCTTTCTTTCTTTCTTTCTTTTCCTTCTTTCTTTTTTCATTCTGTTTTTAGAATTATGCCAAACTTTATCCCATAGGTACTTTTCAGTAATTTTCCAGGTTCTGTTTATTTTGAACATAAAAAAAATAAATCTGCAAGATTATAAATGCCATGAGTAACTTTCCTCAATGTCTTCTCTTTGAACATGCCTTTCTTAGACTTTGTCCTTCCTAAAATGTGAAGGAAGTTAAACTATAGGGAGTTAAAAGGAAACATAGTAGTTACCCTGAAACTGTGTTCTGAATTTCCTCACTAGCTTGGAAATATCTGGAGAAGACAATATAAATCATGAAAAATTATAGAAGTAATGGAGTGATGATATCAGTTAACCACACAACCTACTCTTAAGTACATCCTTACATGATTCTACTTAGCCACAGAATTCTTCCCTTGAAGCTCAGTTTTATACTGTTTTGACTTTAAAACTCTTTATTGAGTGAAAGAACAAAATAATAATTTCTATTTGCCATAAATTTGTCTATGGAAGTGTAAAACATTTTCAAAAAAATAATCTCAAGTAAGTTGAACAACAATAATGAATTATAGAGAAACAAATATAGAAGAAATGGATGCATGTTCATCTGACAAAATATTTTATTCCATGAGCTTTTCTCCTTATTTTTAAAATAAATCTGTACTATTTTTACAAGGATGTTGAGATGATTAAATAAGAAAAAATATAAAGCAGTATAGAATCTGTTATTAATATTAAAACATTGAAGTATAAAGATAAAATGTATTTTAGTATAATAGTATTAAATTTGTGCTATTTTTCCTTGTGGCTATTGCTAGATATTCAGTATGAGATATTTAAATATATTTTAATATTTTTATAAGTCCAAAATGAGGTTAAAAAATAGATTTTAATATTGACATAGGGAATCATTAGTTTTAGTGAGAATGGTTTTCAGTGAGGACTCAAGTAACATTTAATTGTTTTATGGTATCTTTTACAGAAAGAAAGATTCTGTTGCAACCATTTTGGTCTCAAAGGTCCCTTTAGAGAGAGCTAAATACTGTTAGAATCTTTTAATAAGTGAAACTACCAAGAAGTTCATAAAGATAGAACAGATAAAGGTAGAACAGAGGTTACATATAGGATGTCACACAGATTCTCATATAAAGTAATTCCATTACCATATAATGAGGAAGAACTGTATTATATACTAAAATTTCTTTCTATTGTCCTTCTTTTATTATATTTATTTATTTATTTTTAAATTTTTTATTTATTTATTTATGATAGTCACAGAGAGAGAGAGGCAGAGACACAGGCAGAGGGAGAAGCAGGCTCCATGCACTCGGAGCCTGACGTGGGCCTCGATCCCGGGTCTCCAGGATCGCGCCCTGGGCCAAAGGCAGGCGCCAAACCGCTGCGCCACCCAGGGATCCCTCTTTTATTATATTTAAAGGTAAAAGATCTTCACAGTTGAGATGTACTTTATAGTACATATTTATATCATTTTAATAATTCAGATATTTGGCATTTTGGGGGGATCCTCTTAACATAAATTGACATCTTAATTTCTAAATATTTGATTGAGCTAACCCCAATAAAGTTCATCTTTACTAGACCTAATACTTTTAGCCTAATATTTACATTTATGCAATATTGATGGTATTAAGATCTTCAATATATTTATAGTACATTCACTTTGGGTTTGTATTCTGTGTTACTTGTTTTTTTTCTTCTTTTTACCTACTGCCTTTCTCTTGTTAAATTTTTTCTTATTATTTTATTTTATTTATGTTTTTTTTTTATGATAGTCACACAGAGAAAGAGAGAGAGAGAGAGAGAGAGGCAGAGACATAGGCAGAGGGAGAAGCAGGCTCCATGCACTCGGAGCCTGACGTGGGATTCGATCCCGAGTCTCCAGGATCGCGCCCTGGGCCAAAAGCAGGTGCTAAACCACTGCGCCACCCAGGGATCCCCTTTCTCTTGTTAAATCACATTTTTTTCTCTTTAGCTCTCCTTCTATTTGTAATATTTACACGTCAACATCTGTGTAATATTTATATGTTGAATACATAGAATCCTGCATGTCAAGGAGCCAAAAGGTCACTTGATTCATGTTTAATTAAAACTATGAGCACATCAAGAACACCTTCTTTCATTTTTTTTAAAGATTTTTTATTTATGTGAGGTGCCGGAAGAGGTTGTGTGAAAAGCATGTGGAAGCGACAGGACTCTACTTCGTGTATCTGAGTTCAATGCAGAGATCGCAAATGTCCTTCTTCAATGAGAGTGTAGCTCGGTCCTAGCTCCCATCAGTAAGTAAGTGTCCAGCACACGTCGGCCTGCACAGCTCACACACGTCTGAGAGTTGAGCTCATGGCCTGTCCCTCCCGCATCCTGACTGCCTGTACGGTTCGCTTCCACAGCATTTCGTTTGGTTATTTTCATGTCGATTTGATCATTTTGGTTTTGATTCGATTATTTTCATTTGGATTGATTATTTTCTATTCGATTTGATCATTTTCTATTCGATTCGATTATTTTAGTTTCTATTTGATTACTTTCGATTCGATTCCATGATTTTCATGTTGATGTGATTATTTTGGTTTCGTTTCGATTATTTTGGTTTCGATTGATTATTTTCGATTCGATTTGATTATTTTCGATTCGATTTGATTTTTTTTGTTTCGATTTATTTTCGATTTGATTCGATTTTAGTTTCGATTTGATTATTTTCATATCGATTCGATTATTTTCGATTCCATTTAATTATTTTCGCTTCTACTTGATTTTTTTCATTTTGATTCGATTATTTTCTATTCGATTTGATTTTTTTCGATTCGATTCGATTTTTTTAGTTTCGATTTGATTATTTTCGATTCGATTTGATTATTTTCATCTCGACTTGATTATTTTGGTTTCGATTTGATTATTTTCGTTTCGATTGATTATTTTCTATTCGATTTGATTACTTTTGATTCTATCCAATTATTTTCGTTTCGATGTGATTATTTTCAATTCGATTCGATTATTTTCATTTTGTGTGATTATTTTGGTTTTGATTCGATTATTTTCGTGTTGATGCGATTTTTTTGTTTCGATTCGATAATTTTCGTTTCGATTATGTTTTTATTCGATTCGATTATCTTCATTTCGATTCGATTATTTTCGTTTCGATTCGATTTTTTTCGATTCGATTTGATTCCATTCCATTTGATTTCTATCGATTCGATGCGATTTGATTTTCTTAGATTCGATTCGATTCGATTCCATTTTTTTCATTTCGATTTGATTATTTTTGTTTAGATTCTATTCTTTTTATTCCATTCGATTATTTTCATTTCGATTCGATTATTTTCATGTCGATTCGATTATTTTGGTTGCGACTCGATAATTTTCATTTCGATTCGGTTATTATCGATTTGATTCGATTATTTTCGTTTCTATATTATTTCGATTCGATTATTTTCATGTCGATTTAATTATTTTGGTTTCAACTCGATTATTTTCGCTTCTACTTGATTTTTTTCATTTCGGTTCGATTATTTCCTATTCAATTTGATTATTTTCGATTCGATTCGATTATTTTAGTTTCGATTTGATTATTTTCGATTCGATTCGATTATTTTCATGTGGATTTGATTATTTTGGTTTCGATTCGATTATTTTTGTATCGATTGATTATCTTCGTTTCGATTTGATTATTTTCTATTCGATTCGATTATTTTCATGTCGATTCAATTCGTTTCTTTTCTATTCGAGTTTTTTCGATTCGATTTGATTATTTTCAGTTAGATTTGTTTATTTTAGATTCGATTCAATTATTTTTGATTCGATTCGATTTTTCTCATTTCGATTTGATTATTTTCAATTCGATTTGATTTTTTTCGATTCAATTCAATTTGTTTCTTTTCGATTCGATTATTTTCATTTCTATTTGATTATTTTCGTTTCAATTCGATTATTTTCTATTCGATTCGATTATTTTCATGTCGATTCAATTCGTTTCTTTTCAATTCGAATTTTTTCGATTCGATCCGATTATTTTCTTTTCGATTCGATTTTTCTCGTTTTGATTCATTATTTTTGTTTTGATTCGATTATTTTCTATTCGATTTGATTTTTTTCATGTCGATTTGATTATTTTGTTTTCGATTTGATTTTCATTTCGATTGATTATTTTCGTTTCGATTTCATCATTTTCTATTCTATTCGATTATTTTAGTTACTATTTGATTACTTTCGATTCGATTCCATTATTTTCATGTCGATTTGATTATTTTGGTTTCGTTTCTATTATTTTCGTTTCGATTATTTTCGATTCGATTTGATTATTTTTGATTCAATTTATTTTTGTTTCGATTTGATTATTTTTGATTCAATTTGATTTTTTTCATGTCAATTTGATTTTAGTTTCGATTTGATTATTTTCAATTCGATTTGATTTTTTTCATGTCGATATGATTTTAGTTTCGATTTGATTATTTTCGATTCGATTTGATTTTTTTCATGTGGATTTGATTATTTTGGCTTCGATTTGATTTTCATTTCGATTGATTATTTTCGTTTCGATTATGTTTTTATTCGATTCGATTATCTTCGTTTTGATTCGATTATTTTCGTTTCGATTCAATTCCATTCCATTCGATATTTATCAATTCGATGCGATTTGATTTTCTTCAATTCGATTCGATTCCATTCCATTTTTTTCATTTCGATTTGATTATTTTTCTTTTGACTGTATTCTTTTTATTCCATTCGATTATTTTCGTTTTGATTCGATTTTCATTTCGATTGGATTATTTTTGTTTCAACTCAATTATTTTCGTTTCAACTCGATTGTTTTTGATTCGATTCGATTATTTTCGTTTCAATTCGAATTTTTAAATCGATTCGTTTATTTTCACTTCGATTTGATTATTTACGTTTCGATTCAATTATTTTCGATTCGATTCGATTATTTTCATTTCGATTCGATTATTTTCGATTCGACTCGATTATTGTTGATTTGATTCGATTATTTTGGTTTCAATTTGATTACTTTTGATTCTATCTGATTATTTTCGTTTCGATGTGATTATTTTCGATTCAATTCGATTATTTTCATGTTGTGTGATTATTTTGGTTTCGATTATTTTCGTTTTGATGCGATTTTTTGTTTCGATTCGATTATTTTCGTTTCGATTATGTTTTTATTCAACTCGGTTATCTTCGTTTCGATTCGATTATTTTCATTTCGATTCGATTTTTTTCGATTCGATTCCATTCCATTCCATTCGGTTTCTATTGATTCGATGAGATTTGATTTTCTTAGATTCGATTCGATTCCTTTTTTTTATTTCGATTTGATTATTTTTGTTTAGATTCTATTCTTTTTATTCCATCCGATTATTTTCGTTTCGATTCGATTATTTTCATGTCGATTCGATTATTTTGGTTGCGACTCGATTATTTTCGTTTCTATTTTATTATTTCGATTCGATTATTTTCATGTCGATTTAATTATTTTGGTTTCAACTCGATTATTTTCGCTTCTACTTGATTTTTTTCATTTCGATTCGATTATTTCCTATTCAATTTGATTATTTTCGATTCGATTTGATTATTTTAGTTTCGATTTGATTATTTTTGATTCGATTCGATTATTTTCATGTGGATTTGATTATTTTGGTTTCAATTCGATTATTTTTGTATCGATTGATTATTTTCGTTTTGATTCGATTATTTTCTATTCGATTCGATTATTTTCATGTCGATTCAATTTGTTTCTTTTGTATTCGAATTTTTTCGATTCGATTCGATTATTTTCTTTTCAATTCGATTTTTCTCGTTTCGATTCATTATTTTTGTTTCGATTCGATTATTTTCTATTCGATTTGATTATTTTCATGTCGATTTAATTCGTTTCTTTTCGATTCGAATTTTTACGTTTCGATTCGATTATTTTCTATCCGATTCGATTATTTTCATGTCGATTCAATTCGTTTCTTTTCAATTCGAATTTTTTCGATTCGATCCGTTTATTTTCTTTTCGATTCGATTATTTTCGTTTCGATTCGATTATTTTCATTTCGATTTGACTTTTCTCATCTCGATTCGATTATTTTCATTTCTATTTGATTATTTTCGATTTGATTATTTTTGATTTGATTTTTTTCGCTTCTACATGATTTTTTCGTTTCGATTCATTTATTTTCGTTTCGATTCAATCATTATTGTTTTGATTCATTTATTTTCGTTTCGATTCGATATTTTCGATTCAATTCGAATCGGTTTTTTCGATTCGATGCTATTCGATTGGATTTTTTTCTTTTCGATTCGATTATTTTTGTGTTTCAATTTGATTTTTTTTCGTTTCAATTCGATCATTGTCGTTTTGATTATTTATTTTCGTTTCGATTCAATTATTCGATTCGGTTATTTTCGTTTCAATTTGATTATTTTCTATTCAATTAGATTATATTCGTTTCGATTTGATTATTTTCTATTCGATTTGATTTTTTTCGATTCGATTCAATTCGTTTCTTTTCTATTCGAATTTTTTGGATTCAATTTGATTATTTTCAGTTAGATTTGTTTTAGATTCGATTCAATTATTTTTGATTCGATTTGATTTTTCTCATTTCGATTTGATTATTTTCGATTCGATTTGATTTTTTTCGATTCAATTCAATTCGCTTCTTTTTGATTCAATTATTTTCGTTTCTATTTGATTATTTTCGTTTCGATTTGATTATTTTTATTTCGATTAGATTATTTTCGATTCGATTTAATTATTTTCGCTTCTACTTGATTTTTTTCATTTCGATTCGATTATTTTGGTTTCGATTTGATTATTTTCGATTCGATTATTTTCATATCGATTTGATTATTTTGGTTTCGATTCCATTATTTCCGATTCGATTTGATTATTTTCGATTCGATTTGATTATTTTCGATTCGATTCGGTTATTTTCATTTCCATTTAATTATTTTGGTTTCGATTAGATTATTTTCGCTTCTACTTGATTTTTTTCATTTCAATTCGATTATTTTCTATTCGATTTGATTTTTTTCGATTCGATTCAATTCGTTTCTTTTCGATTCGAATTTTTTGATTCGATTCGTTTATTTTCGTTTTGATGTGATTATTTTCGATTCGATTCGATTATTTTCATTTTGATTGATTATTTTGGTTTCGATTCGATTATTTTCGTTTTGATGCGATTTTTTTCGTTTCGATTCGCTTATTTTCGTTTCGATTATGTTTTTATTCGATTCGATTATCTTCGTTTTGATTCGATTATTTTCGTTTCGATTCAATTCCATTCCATTCGATATTTATCGATTCGATGCGATTTGATTTTCTTCAATTCGATTCGATTCCATTCCATTTTTTTCATTTCGATTTGATTATTTTTCTTTTGATTGTATTCTTTTTATTCCATTCGATTATTTTCGTTTTGATTCGATTTTCATTTCGATTGGATTATTTTTGTTTCAACTCAATTATTTTCGTTTCAACTCGATTGTTTTTGATTCGATTCGATTATTTTCGTTTCAATTCGAATTTTTAAATCGATTCGTTTATTTTCACTTCGATTTGATTATTTACGTTTCGATTCAATTATTTTCGATTCGATTCGATTATCTTCATTTCGATTCGATTATTTTCGTTTCGATTCGATTTTTTTCGATTCGATTTGATTCCATTCCATTCGATTTCTATCGATTCGATATGATTTGATTTTCTTAGATTCGATTCGATTCGATTCCACTTTTTTCATTTCGATTTGATTATTTTTGTTTAGATTCTATTCTTTTTATTCCATTCGATTATTTTCATTTCGATTCGATTATTTTCATGTCGATTCGATTATTTTGGTTGCGACTCGATAATTTTCATTTCGATTCGGTTATTATCGATTTGATTCGATTATTTTCGTTTCTATTTTATTATTTCGATTCGATTATTTTCATGTCGATTTAATTATTTTGGTTTCAACTCGATTATTTTCGCTTCTACTTGATTTTTTTCATTTCGATTCGATTATTTCCTATTCAATTTGATTATTTTCGATTCGATTCGATTATTTTAGTTTCGATTTGATTATTTTCGATTCGATTCGATTATTTTCATGTGGATTTGATTATTTTGGTTTTGATTCGATTATTTTTGTATCGATTGATTATCTTCGTTTCGATTTGATTATTTTCTATTCGATTCGATTATTTTCATGTCGATTCAATTCGTTTCTTTTCTATTCGAATTTTTTCGATTCGATTTGATTATTTTCAGTTAGATTTGTTTATTTTAGATTCGATTGAATTATTTTTGATTCGATTCGATTTTTCTCATTTCGATTTGATTATTTTCAATTCGATTTGATTTTTTTCGATTCAATTCAATTTGTTTCTTTTCGATTCGATTATTTTCATTTCTATTTGATTATTTTCGTTTCAATTCGATTATTTTCTATTCGATTCGATTATTTTCATGTCGATTCAATTCGTTTCTTTTCAATTCGAATTTTTTCGATTCGATCCGATTATTTTCTTTTCGATTCGATTTTTCTCGTTTTGATTCATTATTTTTGTTTTGATTCGATTATTTTCTATTCGATTTGATTTTTTTCATGTCGATTTGATTATTTTGTTTTCGATTTGATTTTCATTTCGATTGATTATTTTCGTTTCGATTTCATCATTTTCTATTCTATTCGATTATTTTAGTTACTATTTGATTACTTTCGATTCGATTCCATTATTTTCATGTCGATTTGATTATTTTGGTTTCGTTTCCGTTTCGATTGATTATTTTCGATTCGATTTGATTATTTTTGATTCAATTTGATTATTTTTGTTTCGATTTGATTATTTTTGATTCGATTTGATTTTTTCCATGTCAATTTGATTTTAGTTTCGATTTGATTATTTTCAATTCGATTTGATTTTTTTCATGTCGATATGATTTTAGTTTCGATTTGATTATTTTCGATTCGATTTGATTTTTTTCATGTGGATTTGATTATTTTGGCTTCGATTTGATTTTCATTTCGATTGATTATTTTCGTTTCGATTATGTTTTTATTCGATTCGATTATCTTCGTTTTGATTCGATTATTTTCGTTTCGATTCAATTCCATTCCATTCGATATTTATCAATTCGATGCGATTTGATTTTCTTCAATTCGATTCGATTCCATTCCATTTTTTTCATTTCGATTTGATTATTTTTCTTTTGACTGTATTCTTTTTATTCCATTCGATTATTTTCGTTTTGATTCGATTTTCATTTCGATTGGATTATTTTTGTTTCAACTCAATTATTTTCGTTTCAACTCGATTGTTTTTGATTCGATTCGATTATTTTCGTTTCAATTCGAATTTTTAAATCGATTCGTTTATTTTCACTTCGATTTGATTATTTACATTTCGATTCAATTATTTTCGATTCGATTCGATTATTTTCATTTCGATTCGATTATTTTCGATTCGACTCGATTATTGTTGATTTGATTCGATTATTTTGGTTTCAATTTGATTATTTTTGATTCTATCTGATTATTTTCGTTTCGATGTGATTATTTTCGATTCAATTCGATTATTTTCATGTTGTGTGATTATTTTGGTTTCGATTATTTTCGTTTTGATGCGATTTTTTGTTTCGATTCGATTATTTTCATTTCGATTATGTTTTTATTCAACTCGATTATCTTCATTTCGATTCGATTATTTTCATTTCGATTCGATTTTTTTCGATTCGATTCGATTCCATTCCATTCGGTTTCTATTGATTCGATGAGATTTGATTTTCTTAGATTCGATTCGATTCCTTTTTTTTATTTCGATTTGATTATTTTTGTTTAGGTTCTATTCTTTTTATTCCATCCGATTATTTTCGTTTCGATTCGATTATTTTCATGTCGATTCGATTATTTTGGTTGCGACTCGATTATTTTCGTTTCTATTTTATTATTTCGATTCGATTATTTTCATGTCGATTTAATTATTTTGGTTTCAACTCGATTATTTTCGCTTCTACTTGATTTTTTTCATTTCGATTCGATTATTTCCTATTCAATTTGATTATTTTCGATTCGATTTGATTATTTTAGTTTCGATTTGATTATTTTTGATTCGATTCGATTATTTTCATGTGGATTTGATTATTTTGGTTTCAATTCGATTATTTTTGTATCGATTGATTATTTTCGTTTTGATTCGATTATTTTCTATTCGATTCGATTATTTTCATGTCGATTCAATTTGTTTCTTTTGTATTCGAATTTTTTCGATTCGATTCGATTATTTTCTTTTCAATTCGATTTTTCTCGTTTCGATTCATTATTTTTGTTTCGATTCGATTATTTTCTATTCGATTTGATTATTTTCATGTCGATTTAATTCGTTTCTTTTCGATTCGAATATTTACGTTTCGATTCGATTATTTTCTATCCGATTCGATTATTTTCATGTCGATTCAATTCGTTTCTTTTCAATTCGAATTTTTTCGATTCGATCCGTTTATTTTCGTTTCGATTCGATTATTTTCATTTCGATTTGACTTTTCTCATCTCGATTCGATTATTTTCATTTCTATTTGATTATTTTCGATTTGATTATTTTTGATTTGATTTTTTTCGCTTCTACATGATTTTTTCGTTTCGATTCATTTATTTTCGTTTCGATTCAATCATTATTGTTTTGATTCATTTATTTTCGTTTCGATTCGATATTTTCGATTCAATTCGAATCGGTTTTTTCGATTCGATGCTATTCGATTGGATTTTTTTCTTTTCGATTCGATTATTTTTGTGTTTCAATTTTTTTTCGTTTCAATTCGATCATTGTCGTTTTGATTATTTTCGTTTCGATTCAATTATTTTAATTTCGATTCGGTTATTTTCGTTTCGATTTGATTATTTTCTATTCAATTAGATTATATTCGTTTCGATTTGATTAATTTAATTTGATTCGATTTTCGTTTCGATTGATTATTTTCATTTCGATTCGATTATTTTCTATTCGACTTGATTATTTTCGATTCGATCAATTATTTTCATGTGGATTTGAATATTTTGGTTTCGATTCGATTATTTTCATTTCAATTGATTATTTTCGTTTCGATTTGATTATTTTCTATTCGATTTGATTTTTTTGATTCGATTCAATTCGTTTCTTTTCTATTTGAATTTTTTCGATTCAATTTGATTATTTTCAGTTAGATTTGTTTTAGATTCGATTCAATTATTTTTGATTCGATTTGATTTTTCTCATTTCGATTTGATTATTTTCGATTCGATTTGATTTTTTTCGATTCAATTCAGTTCGCTTCTTTTTGATTCAATTATTTTCGTTTCTATTTGATTATTTTCGTTTCGATTTGATTATTTTTATTTCGATTAGATTATTTTCGATTCGATTTAATTATTTTCGCTTCTACTTGATTTTTTTCATTTCGATTCGATTATTTTGGTTTCGATTTGATTATTTTCGATTCGATTATTTTCATATCGATTTGATTATTTTGGTTTCGATTCCATTATTTCCGATTCGATTTGATTATTTTCGATTCGATTTGATTATTTTCGATTCGATTCGGTTATTTTCATTTCCATTTAATTATTTTGGTTTCGATTAGATTATTTTCGCTTCTACTTGATTTTTTTCATTTCAATTCGATTATTTTCTATTCGATTTGATTTTTTTCGATTCGATTCAATTCGTTTCTTTTCGATTCGAATTTTTTGATTCGATTCGTTTATTTTCGTTTTGATGTGATTATTTTCGATTCGATTCGATTATTTTCATTTTGATTGATTATTTTGGTTTCGATTCGATTATTTTCGTTTTGATGCGATTTTTTTCGTTTCGATTCGCTTATTTTCGTTTCGATTATGTTTTTATTCGATTCGATTATCTTCGTTTTGATTCGATTATTTTCGTTTCGATTCAATTCCATTCCATTCGATATTTATCGATTCGATGCGATTTGATTTTCTTCAATTCGATTCGATTCCATTCCATTTTTTTCATTTCGATTTGATTATTTTTCTTTTGATTGTATTCTTTTTATTCCATTCGATTATTTTCGTTTTGATTCGATTTTCATTTCGACTGGATTATTTTTGTTTCAACTCAGTTATTTTCGTTTCAACTCGATTGTTTTTGATTCGATTCGATTATTTTCGTTTCAATTCGAATTTTTAAATCGATTCGTTTATTTTCACTTCGATTTGATTATTTACGTTTCGATTCAATTATTTTCGATTCGATTCGATTATTTTCATTTCGATTCGATTATTTTCGATTCGATTCGATTATTTTAGTTTCGATTTATTTTCGATTCGATTCAATTATTTTCATGTCGATATGATTATTTTGGTTTCGATTCGAATATTTTCGTTTCGATTCGATTATTTTGTATTCGATTTGATTCTTTTCAGTTCGATTTGTTTATTTTAGTTTCGATTTGAGTATTTTCGATTCGATTATTTTCATGTCCATTTGATTATTTTGGTTTCGATTCGATTATTTTCGTTTTGATTGATTACTTTCGTTTTGATTTGATTATTTTCGATTCTATTTGATTTTTTTCGATTCGATTCAATTCGTTTCTTTTCGATTCGAATTTTTTTGATTTGATTCGATTACTTTCAGTTAGATTTGTTTATTTTCGATTTGATTCAATTATTTTCGATTCGATTTGATTTTTCTCATTTCAATTTGATTATTTTCAATTCGGTTTGATTATTTCGATTCGATTTGATATTATTTGATTCAATTCAATTTGTTTCTTTTCGATTCGATTATTTTCGTTTCGATTCGATTATTTTCATTTCAATTTGACTTTTCTCGTTTCGATTCGATTCTTTTCATTTCTTTGTTTATTCTCGATTCGATTCGATTAATTTTGATTCAACTTGATTATTTTCAATTCGATTCGATTTTTTTCGCTTCTACATGATTTTTTCGTTTCGATTCATTTATTTTCGTTTCGATTCGATTATTATTGTTTCGATTCATTTATTTTCGTTTTGATTCTATTTTTTCAATTTGATTCGGTTCGATATTTTTCGATTTGATGCTATTTGATTCGATTTTTTCTTTTCGATTCGATTATTTTCGTTTTGATTCGATTTTTTTCGTTTGGATTCGATTATTTTCATTTCGATTCGATTATTATCGTTTCGATTCGACTTTCTCGTTTCGATCGATTATTTTCATTTCTATTAGATTATTTTCGTTTCGATTCGAGTATTTTCGATTCGATTCAATTATTTTCGTTTCGATTTGATTATTTTTTATTCGATTCGATTATTTTCGTTTCTCTTTGATTATTTTCGATTCGATTTGATTATTTTTGATACGATTTGATTAGTTTCGATTCGTTTCGATTTTTTCACTTCTACTTGATTTTTTTCATTTCGATTCATTTTTTTTCGTTTCGATTTGTTTATTTTCTATTCTATTTGATTTTTTCGAATCGATTCAATTCGTTTCTTTTTGATTCGAATTTTTTCGATTCGATTCGATTATTTTCATTTCGATTTGTGTATTTTTGATTCGATTCGATTATTTTCAATTCGATTTGATTTCTCTCGTTTCAGTTTGGTTAATTTCGATTCGATTTGATTTTTTTCGATTCGATTCAATTCGTTTCTTTTTGTTTCAATTATTTTTGTTTTGATTCGATTATTTTCATTTCGATTTGACTTTTGTCGTTTCGATTCGATTATTTTTGTTTCTATTTGATTATTTTCGTTTTGATTTTTTTTCAATTCGATTTTATTATTTTCGATTCAATTTGATATTATCGATTCAATTCGTTTCTTTTCGATTCGATTATTTTCGTTTCGATTCGATTATTTTCATTTCGATTTGACTTTTCTCGTTTCGATCGATTATTTTCATTTCCAAAAACAGAAACAGTCTTGCATTGAATTACTCATAAATTGCTTATTAAGGTGCTAACATTACACTCGTACTGCTTCTTGACATTCCACAGGCCTTAGGAGCTATCAACCATGGCATTTTATTATTATACTTGCTCTCCATTTTAGGTCGGCTCTGTAGAATAGCTTTCAGTGATACCTTTCTAATTGGTTTCGGCTTCTTAAGTATGGTTGGCTTCACATCCTCCCCATCTGCTGCTCTTTTTTTCATCTCTTCATGTTTAGTTCTTGGCCATTTAGTATTCGTAAAGTAAAAGTTTTCAATTTTAAAATTGCAAAAATATTGCTTGCAACCACCTATAACTTTATCATTAAAATACAAAAACAAAAAAATGATTCAACGAGTGGACATTGCTCAATTGCGTGTGTTAAAATAACTTTACCTTTTAAAATAAAAAAGGCATTCATGGTCATAATTAAATTCTTTTTTTAAAATATTTTATTTATTTATTCATGAGAGAGAGAGAGAGAGAGGCAGAGACACAGGCAGAAAGAGAAGCAGACTCCATGCAGGGAGCCCAATGCGGGACTTGATCCTGGAACCCCAGGATCATGCCCTAGGCTGAAGGCAGATGCTCAACCACTATGCCACCCAGTTGTCCCTCATAATCAAATTCTTTTTTTTTAAGATTTTATTTATTTATTCATGGGAGACATAATAGAGAGAGAGGCAGAGACATAGGCAGAGGGAGCAGCAGGTTCCATGTGGGGAGCCCGACGTGGGACTTGATCCCGGGTCTCCAGGTTCATGCCTTGCGCTAAAGGCGGCACTAAACCGCTGAGCCACCAGGGCTGCCCTCATAATAAAATTCTTAAGTGAAGTATTTAACATATATAGTTCTGAACGCCATGCTTCTTAAGCATATCACATACATGATTAGTAAAATAAAATTTTAACCATATTAAAGAGATTTTGGTTTGAACTGATGAACATCTTATTTTTTACATGTGAAATCTTTAATTATTATATATTAAGTTTCTCAATCAATAATATGTAGCTTCATATTTGAAATAATTCCTCATGACTGTAAGGAAGAAATGACAACATATTGCTGCCCTTATTAATATATTAATAAACTTGAATGTCAGTTTAGAATAGACATTTTTATTAGTTGCTTCAAATGTTAAAATAATATATTCTGCCTTCTCAGAATACTTCTCAGAGTCCTGGAATTCTTAGTATATTTCAAGTTCTGACTGAACAACAATAAAAATGCATGTCTTAGACCATCAATACCATTTTTCCAATTCATAGGAGGCAGTGAATAGCTGTCATGCTGTTAGTTCTTTCACTAGATAAAAATCTATTCAAATGCATGTAGGCATGTTACTTAGCAAAATGGACTACGTACATAATTATGTATCTTATATTCATTGGTGTAGAAGTTAAAATTTTGAAGTCTACAACTAAAGGACTTGCATGTTTATCTGACAAACTACTAAAATTCCTTGGGGCACCTGGGTATCTCAGTGGTTAGATGTCTGCCTCTGGCTTAGGCTGTGATCCCGGGGTTCTGGGATTGCATCCCACATCGGGCTCCTCATCGGGAGCATACTTTTCCCTCTGCCAATGTCTCTGCTTCTCTCTCTGTGTCTCTCATGAATAAATAAATAAAATTAAAAAAATACTACTATAAAAATTAAAATTTTAAAAAATACTACTCCTTAAGTATTAATAGATTATATATTTTAATATATCAATCTTATTGAGCTATATTATTAATCTTATAGTGCATTAAAATTTCATGGTCATCCTTCAGAAGTACAGTAGATATTTCATTTATTTTGCTCACTTTATAATGTTTCAGTAAAAACATTTTACTCTACCTAATAATTTTCTGTATTCAACTATCACTACAATGAACTCTGAGAGATTTAAAGATGAATCATATTTCCTGGTTAAGGTAAGATTAACTTGATATAGCATCCCATTGCATTTGTCTATATGCCTGCCTCATCTCTTAAATTTTGGTGCTCTTTCTTTGTCACTGGAATCATTCTATGATATAAATTACTTCACACTAAAGATTTTTTTCCCATTTTTTGGGGGGATTTTTGGCAGGACTGGATGCCAACACCACTATTTTTTCTATATTGATAATGTCCCCGATTCCTCTATTCAATTTCTGGCAACCTTATGTCTCATTCATTACTACCTTTTCCCCTTTAATTGTTAACTAGAAAAACATTTGAAGGCTTGTAGTATGATCAACATTCTATCTAAAACTCTTTTTATAAAAAAAATAAAAATAAAAAAATAAAACTCTTTTTATATTTATTTTTCTACCGGAATCAGCCATTTCTAGTCTCTTTTTTCTTTCTCTTAATAAAGTAGCATCCATCATGTATTTTCCTAGAAATTGTCAGTCCTACCTAATGTCTCTATCACTCTAAGTAAATCTTGATGCTCTAATATGTGACTTAGAGTCACATATATACATGTATTTCATAACTTTTCCCATCAATAAATCTTGGTAATTTTGTCCTTAATAAATCTGGATCCCTTACCAACTCATATTTCACTTTATAGAAATCAGCTATTTTATTTCTTTTATTTTAGTAATTTGATTTTTCGATTCACACCAGACCTTAACATAGCTATTAGGATTTTCTTTTCCTTTTTTTTTTTTTAAGATTTTATTTATTTATTCATGAGACACACACACACACACACAGAGAGAGAGAGAGAGAGAGAGAGGCAGAGACACAGGCAGAGGGAGAAGCAGGCGCCATGCAGGGAGCCTGATGTGGGACTCAATCCCAGGTCTCCAGAATCATGCCCTGGGCTTAAGGCAGGGCTAAACCGCTGGACCACCAGGGCTGCCCAAAGATTTTCTTTTTCAAATGCTATATACTCCCATACTCCTCTTTGAGGACTTAGATTGATTTCACTTCTGCCTATGAAATGCAAACTCTTTTTCCTCTAGGTAAGACTCAAAATAACTGTTGTCTTCCATATACTTCTGTGTATATCTGCATTTTATTTTAAATTATCTATGTTAACCAATGCACATTTAATTCACTCATATTATTTTCTTGCTTCTGACCTTAAATTTAACCAAACCATAAAGGGATAGTTTGTAGAAATTGGTTATTCTTCTACACATAAAATGATGGTAGGTTGTAATATAGATGATTTAGTTCCTTTTCTTGGTCTGTTTTTCTTCAGTGTTCCTTTTCCAGTGACTGAACAGCACCCATAATTCCTTTGAAGAATAACTGGCTATTTCAATACTGTTGAAAGAAAAAAAATATTTAATCTGTTTGGTTAGGTTTTGCTATGATTTATTTACCAATTCTTTTTTTGAGAACCCTAAGAAAGTGACTATGTGAATGGGTCAGGGCCTAGGGGCAGAGGGAGGAGCTAGGAGACACTATAGGAAGGTCACCTAATGGGCACCTGGATGACTCAGTTGGGTAAGTGTCTGACTCTTACTTTTGGCTCAGGTCATGACCTCAGAGTCCTGGGAAAGTCAAGCCCTGCCTAGGCTCTGCACTCAGTACAGTCTGCCTGGAATTCTCTCCCTCTCCTTTTGCCCCTCTCCCTGCTCTCTCTCTCTCTCTCTCTCTCTCTCTCTCTCTCAAAAAATAAATAAAATCTTGTTTAAAAAAATGAAGGTCAACTGAGCAGGGGTGATAGATGAGAATGAGGCATGAGCATTAGGGAGTCAGCATTAGGGAGTAATTTTCAAGTGTAGCAACTCTGGCAGACCTTCTATCACCTGGAATGAACAAAGCATTTCATCTGTGCTGAGGAACAGATCTTTAAGTCACTGGTAGATAAGAGCCTCTGTTAACAGGGACTGAATCTTGTACAGCATCCAGAAAAAGGTCAAATTCTAGTTTTGGGCCTCTCTATCTGAATGATCCTGGGAAAACTGCCTTACTTTTCTACATCCTTAGTTTCAACTATAAAATAGAAGCATAATGATAAGAATATCTACTTTTAGAGTTATTGTGAACATTAATGTGACAATGTATGTAGAAAGCTAAGGAAATAGTAGCTGTGTATTTGTTACTGCTTATTTACCAACTCAAATCTCATAAGTTCCACCTTAGATTCCAGAATCCAGCAACTTTGGGTGTAATTTAACAATGCCTTGACACAAGCTCATGCCATGTGAAATACTCCTTTCTTCTCTTACACACAATGAGGAGACCACAGTAATCTAGTCAACATTCTCACATGCACAACTCCAAAATTTCTAAGTGGCACAAGAAAGCAGGAAATAATTCTCAGATGGGGGAATAAAAATCAATGTTTCCCCTTTTCCTCCCTCAGATATGTATCTCTGAAAAAAATATTTCAGGAGCGTCCCCAGAGTGTGTACCATGGGATCCAGCAAAAATCAAGAGATGCCTACCTTACTGTTGGATTTCCTACTTCCCTATTTAACTACCTGCCCCTTCCCACCTCACCTCACTACTTTGTTCCTCCCTTCTGCTCTCTGGGCTCAAATTCCAAATAAACTCCACACATGCAAGCTAGCCTCAGGCATAAGAGAATCTGAGCTACAACAAATCCTCTGCCTAGGAAGCTAAAGTCATTTATCATGCAGATTTCACTATTAATTTGTACCTTACATTTGTTCACACATACTTTGTAAGGATGTGTTTTAACTATTTCAGATAACAGTGTCTTGCTCCCAGGCAGAAATTTGAAAGTCTTAAATTTGGGAATTTTATTTTCAATGAGCTCTTTTAGTGTTTCATAACAGTATGTGTGTGTGTGTGTGTGTGTATTTCATATAGTATAAAAATATAAATATATGTCATAATGTATAACATATTTCATAATAGTTTTTTCAAAACATTCTTAGAAATAGGAAGCTACCTCAAAATGGTTGCAACTCACAAGGTAGCCAGAGCACAGCTACATCACCTCAACAATATCCCCAGATGCGCCTCTGTTGCCTGCCAGTAGATGATTAAGAGAGGGAGCCAACAGCGGTGACACCAAGGAGTTAGCAACAGGGCCGGATGCTTTAAATAGAACATACATTCAGATTTTGGCATCTGGTTCCTACTTTTGCCAAATGTGCCTGTTTGTATCCACAGCTGTTAAATGTGTTTGTTGAAAACGGATAGATCATGGGGAAGGAAGAGACTGGCAAGAGATATACCCACTTCTGTGGGAGGCAGTGTCAAGCCAAAGTGCAATTTACTCACAGGGAATTATTTGCTTTAGAAATCTGGTGTCAAAAAAATAAAAAATAAAAAAATAAAAAAAAGAAATCTGGTGTCATTTATTCGAGTAACTGTGGTATGTGGTAAGCATGAAGCTCATGTTAGAACAGTAATCTTTACGCTTCATTGTAAGTCAAGAATGTATACTTTTGCTGAAATAATTAACACCTAAAGGGCAAGCATATCTTCATTTACTTCAAATAATATAAATCAGTTGTTTAGATTGAATTATTAAAAGCAAGGATTCATATAATTTTCTAATCATACTCATGACTTTTGGCTTTTCCAAACATATTAGCAAAAAAAAAAAAAGTCTTTCTATTAACTATGTTAATATAGCTAATAGGTGTTTATTAACTATATGAAATTGCTAGCCATTGAAAAATGGCTGAATAATATATGTAATATTTAAATCTTTAGAAGTGTGCATGTTTATTTCTACTCTATGCTTCATTACTATAGCAAAAATTTATTTAAACTATTTTGAGGGATCCCTGGGTGGCGCAGCGGTTTGGTGCCTGCCTTTGGCCCAGGGCGGGATCCTGGAGACCCGGGATCGAATCCCACATCGGGCTCCCGGTGCATGGAGCCTGCTTCTCCCTCCGCCTGTGTCTCTGCCTCTCTCTCTCTCTCTGTGACTATCATAAATAAATAAAAAAAAAATTAAAAAAAAAATTTAAACTATTTTGAAAATGCAAGATCAATTCAACTGTGTATTTGAATAGCTGGCATGGTGAAAATGTATTGAATTCAGTTTTTCTATTACGAAAATGATTTAGAAAAATAGTATAATTTGTCATAAAAAGGAATATATAAGTTTGAGAATGTCCTCAGCAGTCCTGTTACTACTTACCATTTTTTGTTAACTACAAATAAAGTCATAATTGATGGGTAATATAAAATTAATCAGAAGTGGGATAGTTTGAACAGTGTGTACATAGTGTGATAAGAAATGTATAGTTTACCCACTAAAAAGTCAATTTCACTTGTCATTTCAATCTAATGACTGTTGACTAAATTTCAAGAGTTCTTCTTACTCTAAAGTTTCACATTGTCTTACATTGCACATATTGCATACTTTAATTTTATATTGTCTTATCTCCAGTAACCAAGTGCCCATAGAATGTTCTGCAGCACTCAAGGAATCACAGGAATGAATAAACAAATTTATGAATCACTATATTTTTCTATTTTAATTTTTCTAATTCCTTGGCCATTAGGGTTTAATACATTAGGATGATTTTTATAGTTGAAAAAGCAATCTTAGAAGTTAAACAACTTTTTCAAATTAGAAAATAAGCCTAAAAATTCTAAATTGTCTCAGAATCAATTCTTCCTTCCTAAAATTTATGATCCTCTATTCCAAAAGGTGTTTCAAAAAGAGAAATGGGAAAAGAGATTCCCTTTTCTCAGGATAAAGGGAGACTCCTGCTGCTCTTGTGATAAAAGAAAAAGACTTCTCTTGTCATAACTTTCCTCTTCCTTTGTGATTAAAGTATCTCTCATGATCATATGAAACTTTCTTCTACTTTTGTGACAATAAAAACTAATGACAAGGGCCCTGAAAGCAATAATAATAGTAAAAGAATATTTTTCTTCACCTCTGTCCTTTTTTTTCAGAAGTAACATGTAAGTGAGAAGTGTAAACTGACATTCTATTTCAGGATATTGTAAAGAATGGTCAATCCCGTGGATAAGTTTATTTTGGGTAACTGTGCTGGTATTGACCATACTGTAATAACTGAAAAAGCGAGGGGGGGGGAGTTTAAATTAGATTTGATGTTTCTACTAGCTACTGTTGAGGTAGGTATGTTGCCAGGACCAGCCAGTAGACCATGTTCATAGGCTCCTTAGTCCATCTACCTCTTTTCCAGCATATATCTGTGTGTGTGTGTGTGTGTGTGTGTGTGCGTTTGTGTGCATGTGTGTGTGTTGCCTACCTTTAAACTGTTGCCATCGGAGTATCTTAATTATTCATAATTTTATCATGATCCTTAAAAATAGTTTATGACATAACTGAATATCTAGACTCACACAGATGTGAAGCACATAAACATTATATAAACACAAAAATGATATATTTTAATTTAAAAATGAAATTTAGATTACCAGCTTGAATGCTTTCATTTGCAGTTAATGACACCTAAACTAAAAGAGTTTAAACAAATTTCTCTGGTCTGTAACAGAAAAATGGAAATTTAGATTGGTCTCCAGGGCTTCAGTTCCCACTTTGGGAGGGCCCTATTTCACATTTTCACATGTCTTAGATTATTTTATAATTGGCAATTTGCTGACACCAGTTGAAGCCACGAATTTCCTCCTTCATATGTAAGGGAAAACAAATAATTGTTTTTCACAAGTCAGAACAAACTTTGGAACATTGATCTAAATGGATCAACTAGAACCAATCACTGTGGTCAGCATAATGTCAAGCAATGATTGGTTTAACTATCTGGCTCTCCTGGATTACCACTCACTCTGGATCTGTCTTTGTCATGGAGATTTCATTACAACATTTGGCCTAAGTAAGATGTTAACTAGTGTCATTGCAACAGAATAATTGATCTTCTAAAATTTAGTTAATGTTATAAAAGGGAGACGTGTATTGTAAAAGTAATTATTTCCCCTTCCTAACATTTCAAAAAACAAAAAATAAAAGGGTGTTAGTTGCTGTTTAGAAAAAATGAGTTTTCAGATTTCTTTGTGTCTACAGAATAATAGCATTTCTTTTTGCTTTCAGTTAACTTGAAAATACTATGTATTTTACATGCATATTTCTTTTTTTTTAATTTTTTATTTATTTATGATAGTCACAGAGAGAGAGAGAGAGGCAGAGACACAGGCGGAGGGAGAAGCAGGCTCCATGCACCGGGAGCCTGATGTGGGATTCGATCCCGGGTCTCCAGGATCGCGCCCTGGGCCAAAGGCAGGCGCCAAACCGCTGCGCCACCCAGGGATCCCTACATGCATATTTCTAAATTTGTGTAAGTTGTGATTATGTTTTATATTTTGTAAATATTTAGTCAAACATGAAATAATTACCTGATCTTGGGTAAAAAATGTGTATATAAAAATACATGTATATATATGTATATATGCAAGTGATAGGGAATACACCAATGAATTCATTTACTTTTCAGTTATTTTTAGTAAGTACCCATCTCTATTTTACAAAGAAAAGATATATACTTGAGGGATTATGAATTTTCAAAGTATTAAATGTTCTCACTGGGACCCCTACCACTGTTTGCTATGCAGTGCTGGTTGTTAGGACCATAAATCTGGGCATATAATATTAAGGACAGAGTTGGAGCTGTCTGATTTGAAGCATATAAAGTCTTAACTGCCACAGATAATGTCAACCCAAATTATTATTTCCATTTTAATACAGATTATAGGACAAAAAGACATAAATGGAAATTAAAAAATAAATTCACCACATATTTCAGAAAGTAACTTTTCATGTGGAGAATAATTAATGCTTAGAAGAGCCTGCAGGCAAAGTTGTTGAGGCAAAAAGCAGGGATGTCATTCAAGAAACAATTAGATGCCATCCTTGGGGAAATGGAGTACTAAAAAGGATATGCCTTGATGGACCAAATGACCTTTATTCTCTCTCCAAAAATCTCTCATGTTCTTATAATTCTAATCAAGAGATGTTTCAGCATTTTGGCCTCCAACAATGTCAATTCTTACTTGAATTATTCACCTCACCAGTTCACGGCTGAGGAAGAACCTTTCTCGTAGAGCTACAAAGACTTCATATTGACCACATGTAATTCCCAACATTGTTGCTCATGCATGCTTTATTCATAAAGATGCCTTAGGTCTGATACTATAAAGTGCTTGATTATAGAAAGAGTCTTTTTTAAATCCAATGTGATTGCACACAGGCCCATATTGGAGAAGAGGGGACATAACTAACTTCATTAATTACGGAGGGAATGTGGAGTTTTAAAAAAATTTTCTTGGCAAAAGTTATTTCAAAATATAGTTGATTCTTGAGGGATGTGGCATATATAAATCTGTTTGTTTCTCAATTATCTTGGATATGTTAATGCACTATCTCTAGTTATTGACTTTATTTCAATAGAAGATTATAAAATAAACATTTTAAAAAACAGATTTAAAAAGAGGTTAATTACAGTTGATCTAAAATCACACTAAAAATACACACTTTTAAAAGCTAGCAATGTACACTGAATACATGAAATATACAAAGTTGACTGTGCATTTGAGTAAAGTTGGGGAAATCAGCTATCTACAGTCTTCTAATTTTCAATAGAGTTAGCTGAGTTTTTGAGGCTCTGAAGATATTTTGAAAGCTACATTCCCCCTATTAGGTTCTTAAAGTGATATTCAGTGAACGAAAAAGGACATGTTTCTATCTGTCATATAAATGGACTCCTAGAGTTCCCTCTGTGTATCACAAATTGGAACTCAGTGGTGAACTAAGTGTTGAGAGCATATTTTCAAAAGCTAGCCAAAGGTCACATAAATTGGTCAGTTCAAAGCTAAAGAAACTAGAGGCTTGAAAAATGCCAGTATATTTAAGTGTTTTTATTTATTTATTTATTTATTTATTTATTTATTTATTATTTTTATTTTTTAAGTGTTTTTAAAACAAATAAATATTTTATGAATAGTTGCCAAAGATAAAAGCTATATCAAATATACTAAAAATATATATGTATATATATATATAGCACAAATTGTTTTCACAATAAATTAAATCTGTTAGTAATTTGTAAATGATAGTTTTTTGAAGTACTATAAGAAAATATTATACTAACAAATGACAAAATTTATAAAATAGTCTGTGCTAAAGAGAAAATGGGTAAAAACATTCTAAATAATATGTTCTGTGTACTAGCTCTTTTTTTTCATTTCTTTTTTTTTTAATTTTTTAAATTTATTTATGATAGTCACACAGAGAGAGAGAGAGAGAGGCAGAGACACAGGCAGAGGGAGAAGCAGGCTCCATGCACCGGGAGCCCGACGTGGGATTCGATCCCGGGTCTCCAGGATCGCGCCCTGGGCCAAATGCAGGCGCTAAACTGCTGCGCCACCCAGGGATCCCTGTACTAGCTCTTATAACCTTTTAAATTATGCAGTCAAAGCTAAAATAAAAGTACAAACTAAACTTTCAAATGATGGAAAGATTATCTTCCATCTTGAATGCTTAACATGGTATTGAATATATAGAGAATAGTCTATGACATAAATTATAAACAAGGACAAAAAGCAAGTAATTAACTCAAGTAACTCTTAAACCATGCATAATCAAATGAGAACTGCTGTAACAAAAGTAGAAGTTAATTATATCAATTAGGCTATTATTTCATTCACTGATGTGATTTTTAAAAATCTCTTATAGGGGATGCCTGGGTGTCTCATCGGTTCAGCACCTGCCTTTGGCTCAGGAGTCCTGGGATAGAGTCCCACGCTGGGTTCCCAGCATGGAGCCTGCTTCTCCCTTTGCCTGTGTCTCTGCCCCCCTCCCTCTCTCTCTATCATGAATAAAAAATTAAAAAAATCATGTGTGAACATATCTGTTCATTAAAAATAATAATAATAATAATAATAATAATAAAAGCCTCATAAAATAATATCTTATTAAAATTGATTAATCCAGTAGTCTGTAAAACGCCCTTCTTGTTTCCTTGCATTAAAAATGGCTTTTAGGCAACTACACATCATTTAAAAAAATGACATTTGGTCTTTTTGAAGGTAAAAATAGCTGGAAGTTATTCAGAGGTTTTCTTTATGAACAATGTATATGATTCCTCTAGTTAATCTATCCCATTTTTGTTCAGTAACATTCTATGATTGTAATACAGTAAGGCCACTCTTGTGCCACTGTGGTATAAAATCAATATCAATACTTGTTTAGACTGATACTTATCAGAAAATTGCATCTTAATAAACTAAAATTTCATTTAATTCAGGGTACCTGGGTGGCTCAGATGATAAGTGTCTACCTTTGGCTCAGGTCATGATCTCAGGGTCCTGGGATCTCCTGCTCAGTGGGGAGTCTGCTTCTCCCTCTCCCTTTGTCTCTTCCCCACTTGTGTGACCTCTAATAAATTGATCAATCGATAAAATCTTTAAAAAATAAAATTTCACTTAATTCGATCTTTCTGTAAAGAATTAACACATATTATAAACTTTAAAATGATGAAAATATTTTATTTCATTTTATGAATAAAATGGGGGTGACCCTGGACCCCAAATTATAAAACTTGGAAATGAAAAGAAAAAAACCTTTTCCAACACAACATCATGTAAGTTGGTAAGTGAAAATTTTAGTCTAGATAATTGATTTTAGAAATAAAAATACTTGACAGTGTTGAAAAGTGAATTGTATGTTCTGTTTCTATTAAAGGAGGTCTAGGTAAATTAGACTAATAGATTCCTACTGAGAAGAAATAGAAAAACTTGGCAAACTATTAAAAAAAACTTTTTTGACAGCATCAGAGAAATTATAGTGAATAATAACAGATGGAGTTAATACCTAAGAGTAAAGAAAAGAGAGAAGACTTATTCCCTAAAACACTTCTACTTAAAGTGTGACACATCCATCAGCTAATAGTCCTTGAACTGCTTGCTCCCGTCAAGCAGTCCCTACAAAGGAGGGAGAAACTTTATTTAAAAAAAAAAATCCAATGGACAATAAGTATATGAAAATATCCTTTTCTTTTTTAGTCTTCAGCAAAATGATAATACTATAATGAGGAGCCCTCATACACTGCTGGTGCCCCCAGAGAAGTCAGTTTTTAATTATGATAAAGTTGCACTTTTAATGTTGTCTCTTATGAATTATACTTCTGATGTCATGTATAAGTAACCTTTGCCTAATTTAAGACCATGCAAAATTTTCCTGCATTTTCTCTATTAGTTTTATAATTTTAGTTTTTGTATATAGTGTATAGGTCTGTTGCTCATTTTTAGATTTTTTTGTTTGCTTTTGTTTTTGTTTTCTTGCATGGTGTGAGGTAAGGATCTAAGTTCATTTAATTTATACTAAATGTATGTATGTTTTGGGACACCCAGTTGTTTCCTCATTGTTTGTTGAGAAGCTGACCTCTTTTCATTGAATCTTCTGGCACTTTTTACCCTAAATCAGCTGACCAAAAACATGCTGGTGTTTTTCTGGACTTTCTATTATTTTCCATTGATTTATATGTTTATCTTTATGAAAATATTATACTTTATTAGTAAGATTTAATTTAGTTTTCGAGTAAGTTTTGAATTCAGATAGTCTTTCAGTTTTGTACTTATTTTTAAAATACTGCAGTAGCTATCCTTTGCTTTTCTAAATAAATGTTATCATCAGCTTGCTAATTTACAAAATAAGGATTTCAATAGGAATTTCACTGATTTTGCAGATTGGTTTGAAAAAATTGCCATACTATCAATATTTATTCTTCTAATCAATGAGCTTGATATACTTCTCCATTCACTTAGAGATACCTAATTTCCCTCAGGAGTGTTTTGTAGTTTTCGGTGTACCTGTCTTATACTTTTTTGTTGAAATTGTTCTTAAATATTTTATTATTTTTTATGTCATTGTGAATAAGAGTGCTTTCTTAATTTCACATTCAGAGACTTTTTTGGTAGGAGATAAAAATCCAATTGACATTTTACATTAATTGTATCTTGCATCTTTGCTAAAATTTCCTTATTAGTCATTTATTTGTAAATTATTTTAAAATATCTACATAAGAAATTGTGTTGTTTGTGAAAAAGGACCATTTTTATTTCTTCTTTTTTCAATCTATTTATTCTTTATTAATTTACTATATTGTCTTGAATCTCTATTATACTGTTAAGCAGAAGTACTGAGATAAAACTTCCTGTATGGCATGTATCTAATCTTAGGGGTAGAGGAAATATTTATTTATTTATTTATTTATTTATTTATTTATTTATTTATCTATTTATTTTTCAATCTTAGACGTAGAGGAAATATTTAAAGTGTGCTATTTGTTGTCATCTTTTTTATTTATTTATTTTGTAGATGCCATTTTCAGAGTAAGAAAAATAATTTATATTACTAGTTATTGAGGGTTCTCTTTTTTAAAAATGTGAATGTTTTAGATGTTAGCAAATTATTTTATTACACCTGTTGAGATAATCTTTTTTTTATTTTATCCTAATTTGATGAGGCCTTATATTAATTGTTTTCTAGACATAAAACCAGCCTTGCATATATATGACTCATTGTATCTGATCTTTGTGTATAGGTCTTTATATATGTTGCTGTGCATTTGATTTTCAAATTTGTAATAACTGTCAATTTTATTCCTATAGTTAATATATCCAAGTAATTTGAGATTTTTGCTTTCAATTGCTGCATTAAGAGTGTTTACAAGTCTTTATAAGCTGATAGAAGTTCTTTTGATTGTGTCTAAAAGCAACAAGTCAAATGACCAAGAAAACAAACAAACAAAAACTTTTTGGAGGATATAAGTAATATGCCATTATAAAGTACATATAGCTGAAAGAGATAAAAAAAAAAAGAGTAGAAGAAATAACATACCTCAGGGCACCTGGGTGGCTCAACTGGTTGAGTATCTGCCTTCTGTGTGGGTCATGATCCTGGGGTCCTGGGATCAGGGGCTCCCTACTCTGTGGGAGCCTGCTTCTTTCTCTCCCTGCTGCTCCCCCTGTTTGTGCTCTCTCTTTCTGTCAAATAAATAAATAAAATCTTTAAGAAAAAAATAACACCTCAATGCTGAAAGAAAGTTATAGATCATTTTTGATAAGTATAAGTTAATGTTTTTATCCTACTTATGTGAATAGGTTCTAAATATTTTATAGCTTGATATTTTGCACAAATCTTTTCATACAAAAATGAAACTTTCCTATTAAAAATAATTACAGTTGGTTCAAAATTAAATATCCAATGAGAATCTATCAAATAAGATATATATAAAATATGCCAGACATAAATAACACACATAAAAATATCAAAAAATTAAAAGTTAAGGGCAAGGCAAAGATAAAGCAGGTACATCCTAATATAAATAAAGCAAAGGCCAAATCCTCATAATAAAGCAAAATTATTTTTAAGGTCTAATTGCGGAGCAAAATTTTGGCTTTATGAATATTTTTTCTTACCAAATATTATAGAAATACTCCTAAGACTTTTCAACTCCTCTTCATATCTTATCCATTCTCCAAGATTCAAATATTTAATAGTTCTGTCTTAAATTTCAGGACATGTTGAGCAAACATCACATAGCATTAATCTACAACCTGACAGAGCACATTTTCTCTTGGTCTTTGAATTTTCCTGTATCTTCTTTGCAGAGTTGCAGGAAAACTCTTCTTTTCCAGCAAAAAGGAAGGCTGAATTGCATTTTAATCCATTTTAGCTTAGTATTTTACTTATTTTAACTTTATCTTACTTTACAAACTAATCATATATATTTGAATTTATTATTATAAACCAAACCAAACTTAATAAATATAGTGATGACCAATGACCATGGAGAAATTTCCACTGCATATTTTTTTGCAAAAATATTTTAGTAAAAGAAAAAATTAACCATAAAACATGCCATGATCCAGCCACTTAAATTAGAAAACTTAGGGTTGTGGGCAATGCACATTATTCTCAGAGAGTTACCCAGAAACTAGCGTAATGAGAGACAAAGGGAGGGAGGGAGTGAGAGGAGAGAATGACTGATTGATGGTTAAGGAATTAGCTCCCATGATTGGATGCAGAGGCTGGCAAGTCTAAAACCTGCAGCATAGATGGGCAGTCTGAAGACCTAGGAAATAGATTATATTGCAGTTAAAATCTGAAGGCAAAGGCTGGCCAAATTCCCTCTTCCTCAAGGGAATTCAATCTTTTTCTTAATACCTTCAACTGATTGGATAAAACCCATCCATATTAAAGAGGATGATCTGCTTTACTCAAAGTCTAGCAATCTGAACACTAATCTCTTTAAAAAATATCTTCAAGGCAACATCTAGACATATTTGACAGAATCTCTGGGTACTGTGGGTTAATCAGGTTGACAAATAAAAGTAATTAGCGCACCAACATATATAAAGCATGGAATTATACAACAGACAATACATAAATTCTAACATTAACATATTACCATGTTTGCTTTGTTGCATATATATTAATCTAGTCATTCTTCTATTTATCTATTAATCTATCTTTTTTATTTTTATTTATTTATTTTATTAAAGATTGTATTTATTTATTCATGAGAGACACACAGAGAGAGAAAGAGAGGGAGAGGCAGAGACACAAGCAGAGGGAGAAGCAGGCTCCGTGGAGAGAGCCCGACATGGGACTCGATCCCGGGTCTCCGGGATCAGGCCCTGGGCCCAAGGCTGCGCTAAACCACTGAGCCACCAGGGCTTCCCTAATCTATCTTTAAAAAAAAAAAAGATTTTATGTATTTATTTGAGAGAGAGAGAACGAGGCAGGAGGAGAGGCAGAGGGAGAAGCAGACTCCCTGCTGAGCAGAGAGCCCAAAATGAGGCTTGATCCCAGGACCCCAGGATCATGACCTGAGTGGAAGGCAAACGCTTAATGGATTGAGACACCCAGGTGCTTATTAGTTAATCTATCTTATTTTAGGAAGAATTTTAATAAATTTCAGAAACAAGCATATTTCCCCCTAAATTTTTCATCATAAATATCATTAACTATATTTCAATGTGTGTTTACAGTTGTAGATATGAGGTAAAGTTTACATAAAATGCAAAATATTGAATATACAGTTACTGAATTGTTACAAATGTGTACATCTGTGTGCACACAAGTTATAGGTAGATTTAGAACAATTCCCATTACAGCCTCAGATCGTCTTTCTTGCTACCAGTCATTCCTCACCCCTATTATAAACTGCAAAGAGTTCAATGGCTTGGGATATTTTTTCCATAGTGGATTAGGGTTTTTTTCCCTCTTCTGTAACTTCATAAATATGGCACCATATAATGTATAATCATTTGCATAAGGTTCTTACACTCAACATACTGTTTTTGAGATTCATTTATGTTTTTTCCATAGCAGTAAGTTCTTAAAAATTGATGAATAGTATTATAGAAATATGCCTCACTTCATACATCAATTCACCTATTGATGGAGACCTATGTTGTTTCCAGTTTTTAGGTATTTTTTTTATGATTTAAGTTGTTATAAATATGCACTGTGTGGGCATGTCTTTTCATTTATCTAGGGTGAATACCTAGGAGTGGAATTTATAAGTCATATGTTAGGTATGTGCTTAGTTTTAATAAGAAACTGGCAAAGAATTTTCCAAAGGTGGTGTGCTATCTCAAGCCCCCACTACAAAGTTTCTGATTGCTCCATATCTTCAAAATGCTTGGAGTTGATAGTTAGCATCAAAGAACAGTAAGATATAACCCTAAGTAGCATGTGGTTAGAAAATGACCTGGAAATTCAACTATAAAGAATTATGGGGATCCCTGGATGGCACAGCGGTTTGGCGGCTGCCTTTGGCCCAGGGCACGATCCTGGAGATCTGGGATCGAATCCCATGTCAGGCTCCCGGTGCATGGAGCCTGCTTCTCCCTCTGCCTGTGTCTCTGCCTCTCTCTCTCACTGTGTTCCTATCATAAATAAATAAAAATTAAAAAAATAAAGATTTATACTTTAAAAAAATAAAGAATTATGAAGGGGTAATAAAAACATGAAAGCATTTTTAAAATTATACAAAAACTTTACACTATCACCACTGAGATCAGTAGTCAGTATCAATTTTATTCTGTATTTTTATTTCTCTAGATTAAACAAAAAAGTCAAATAGTATATAACTCATTCTCTTCTTCTATTTTGGAAATCATATTTTACAAAACAAAAAGCCTATTTGTTTTAAATTTTTATTTATTTATGATAGTCACACAGAGAGAGAGAGAGAGGCAGAGACACAGGCAGAGGGAGAAGCAGGCTCCATGCAGGGAGCCCGACGTGGGACTCGATCCCGGGTCTCCAGGATCACACCCTGGGCCAAAGGCAAGCACAAAACCGCTGCGCCACCCAGGGATCCCCGAAAAGCCTATTATAAAAAAAATTAAATAAGCTTAATTGAGACTGAAAAGACAGAGTCTTCTGGCTATTAAACTGACAATAATTAAAATGCATAATAGTCTGTCTTAGTAGAATTTTTGATGGACCTATAATCAATGTATAGGTTGTAGAATGAACATTGGTTCATTATTAAAATCATTCAAGAGATCATACTCTAATGTCTAACAATGTTTCATTTTTCACTGACCAATCTACTATGAAGATTTTGTTTGTACACAAGAAAAGGCAGATGGCCACCTGTTACATCCATTTGTGGCGATCACATTATCAGCGTAATAGCCACAAGAGGTAAATAGCTGCAGGGTATTATTTTTAAGACTGAAAGGAGCCTTAGCCTCCATAGGGTCCCATGGAGAAATGTGCCTTAAGAAAAAGCCAAGTAATCCTTCATATGCCAACCTAATAAAAAATAATAAACAAAACAAAACAAAACAAATCCAGCCAATATTTAGTCCTTAATATTTTTTTTCTATCCTTTAATTTTTGGTAGTTAGTGTTTTTAGAGGACAGAATTTTCATTTCATTTCATTAATCTTTTTCTTTCCTTTTTCAATACCCTATCCTTCGCAGGGTCTAAGCTGATGTATTCTACACATTCCCTTGTTAGGTCACCAGAGGAAGTAAGCCCTAAGTGGCAGGACTAGCTCACTGGCACACACACTTCACAGTCTTTCTTCAGCATCTCGTTCCCTCTAGTTCTTCATTTCATTTCCTGAAGACACTTTCCAATAAGCTACCCACTCCTAAACCCCTGTCTTAACTTGTTTTTTGGACTAGCCTATTTAAGATATGAAGACTGGTTTTTGCCATGAATTTTAAGTATTTTTAAGACATCCAAATGGAAATATTACATGGGCCATTCAATAACTTCTGAACCAAGGCATGAATTAAATCCCTCCTAGACAGACAGACAGACTGCACAGAGAAAATAGCCAAGCACTGGCTTTCATGAAATGAAGAAATTTGTCGAGATAACCACAGAGAATGGCTAAAGAAAGTTACAGAGTAACTACAAATAAGAAGAGTTTAGCAAAGCAGAGCACAGGACATTTTTGCGGTTCCCAGTAGTTAAATAAAATAATGACTAAAAATATCTTTATTGTATTTAAGACACATGAAAGTTACTTGTATTACTAGAATGATGAGCAGAGGTCACCCAGAGTTGTTTTGGTGGGAGATGAAACAGTAAATAAGTAAAATCTTAGGGGAAAAAAGTCTTATCTCCCTTTGTTGATCCTATATGCTTCCTGTTCAACTGGTTAGGTTTGGCTCTTTCTTCCCTTATTTTCACATCTCTCTCCACACATCTGTCTCCTATTCAGCTCCACATACCCTAATCTTCTTCATCAATATTTGGAGAGACCATTGATTTAGGACAGATTCCATGATGGGTATGTTGTTTCATTTCAGTTCCACCATCTACCTGCGAAGTGAGGTGGCATTCCTAGTTTTATAGACAGGTCAGTTATGGATAGATAGGTAAGTAAATTATACATAAATAGAAGACCTAGCAATTAAAATCAAATACTTTTTTCGCCTCCAAAACTTTGTTTTTCCAAAATACTATATTATGTGATTTTCTACCAGCTTACTGTTTTCAACATTAATATTTGAAATGACAGTGATCAGACACATGTTTGGGGAATCATAATTCAAGCTGAGGCTTAATGGTTACTATGTCTTAATTTGCTTTCCAGTTGTAGGCAAAACCTTAAACCAGAGAAATGGACATTGAATTGTTAGAATTTACTTTGGCAGGCATATCAGGGAGAAATTATGGTGACCAAGTCTTCCAACCAGAAGTCTAGCTTTGCTCTGGAGATTGTGATTATCCACTATGGTCTCAACTCATAAGGAAGTTTTATTAGAAAGTGGTGGCTCATATGTTCATAGGGTAGGTTTTGAAACAAGAATTGAAAGGATAGATAAAATAAAAGGTGAAACTTGTTTCTTACATAGTGCTATGTGCACCTAATTTCAGAGTTATTGCTCTATCTAGTATTTCCTGTATCTAGTGTAGGATTTGAATAAGGGCCATATCTAACCAAAGTAAGAGATGAATAAATAACCATATAAACAGTTACATATTTCCACTCATTACGTATTTGAAATTCAATATGTTTTTAGGGTTAAAGACTACACAAAACATTATTTTTTTAAGATTGTATCTATTTATTTGAGAGAGAAAGAGAGACACAGAGATAGCAACAGAGAGCAGGAGTCAAGCTGGAGAAGCAGGATTTCCACTGAGCAGGGAGCCTGATGCAGGGCTCGAATCCAGGACCAAGGGATCATGACTTGAACCAAAGGCAGACGCTTAACAGACTGAGCCACCCAGGTACCCTCCAAAATGGTTAATTTTAATTGAAATTATTTCTAAGAAGTAGTATTTACTTACACTGAAATTCACATGAAAAGGCCAATTCATCTAATTCCAAGATGCAGAACAATTTATTGAATTTAGGATTCTCTACTCATGACTCTTTGAATGCCCTGCAACTATTCTTATTTTAATATTTCTCTGACCTTTTACCTTTTCTTAAATCAGCCATATTTCTTTTCCTATGGTAATGTTCTAAATTAAAACCTGAAAATCATGGCATCCAAAACACCACACTAATAAAAAAGAATTTGATCTTAGTTATACAGTGCATATATTTTCTGATTGTCAAACTAGTTTTCACTGCTAGCTATAATCATTTTTAAAGCAGACTATTCAAATGTAGAAGTGAGAAGATTATATTCATAACTAATCTTATGGCATCTTTTAGGTAACCTAAACAGCACTTTTTAAATTGGGAAATTGACAGAATCTTAAACATATTTAAATAGTTTACAAAGATTCTCTTAGCTTAAAAAAAGAAAATATCCAAAATATGAACAATCAGTTTTTCAATGAATAATAAATAGATAGATGTTTGCAAATAAACAGGATCAACAAGAATGAGCCTAAAATGCAAAGTTTCATATGAAGAGAGGATTTCCCAGGAGAAACTAAGATAACAATCCAATTAAGGTGTTACTGTATATAAATTAGAAACTGCAATTTAAGTTGCCATAATAAGGAAGAAATCCAAAAGCAAAATAATATATTTCTTGTTTTATTTCAAAGAAGTCAAACGATAAGTTGTCAAAGGTGTAGGTAAGCTTCAAATGATCAGGAGCTGAAGAGAATCAGTTTGTAAAATATATTTAATGATGGATGACTTCTGAATGTTAGCAGAAAGCCATATCATCACTTCACAATTAAAAATTCATTAGAACTTGTGAGACCAGGATAATATTTAGTAAACAGAAGCAGCATGTGAGAAATCTGAATGAGTATAGGGGCTTAATAGAATCATCAGTCCTCAAACTAATTTACCTCAAAATAACAATTTGTGAATATTCATAGTCTTAAAACTAACTAAAGGATAAAATTAGGAATCTTGTTCCAAATGTTATTAGCATTATACAATTTATTTCAACGATGTGCCATAGTATTAGTTAAAACTAAATTGCTTGAAGTGAAAGAAAATATTCAAGTTCAAATGCTATATTTAAGTTGAATATTCAATTTCAAATTTTAGTTCTACCCCATATAAGTAGACTTTTTCAGTGTCACTAAACAGATGTAATCTCTCTTCCAAACTCTTAAACTACTTCATATAAATTATGGCACTTATGTATACTTAGGCAGTATCCCATTAAAGACTAGATGATCATTAAAATTTTATTTTTGCAACTCTCAGAAATTGAACAATAGTCTTTTGAACATACCAAAGAATTTTAAAATGTTGAATAAATTGCACACAAGAACAAATAATCTCAGTGAAGAGAATGACACACTCAAAACAAATATTTTATCCCTCTTGTTTTAATGACTTGAGAAGAAGAACTAGAGGCATGCATGGCAAATACAAACCTCACCCATTATTTCGTGATTTGCACAGAATGTTCAAAAACATTTGATTTTGTTGCTTGTATTTAATTCTCAGGATACTCAACATAGAAACTGAATTCCTATTCTTTCTAAAAAAAACCCAGAAGATTTGGCCACGTTGACCCACATTTCACAGAACAGTGTGTTATATCTGAGTTCAGGTACCCTTTTTTGATAGAACAAAGGTTTGATTTTTGACCTACTAGCTAATTTCTTTAATTTACCCTATAGTCCTGCCTGGACCCACATCTCTGCTATGGTTTTTGTTTATAGAAGGATCAAAACCAAACTATTCAAAAATTAGCAATGATATATTTCCTAATACCTCTTCTTATTTAAGTCACATAGTTAGGTTTTAAAAAAATACACATATTAAATTATTTAAATATTCAAAAGGTTAATTTTAACACATTGCCAAGGACTGAAAAAAGAGCCACATGCTAGAATCAAGTGATATTGTCAGTTACTTAGATGTTTTAATAAAGGCATAGCATTTTCATAAGTTTTTAGGTATTATTTTACTGAAGAAATAGTGGAATATAATCTTTGACGTTTTTGTCTTTGTCTCAGGGGCCACCTGTGTGTGACTTTACAAAAGTCTTAAACCACAATGTTCCTCATTTTAGTAATAACTTTTACCATAAAATATACTATTATACATTCATAAAAAACAGCCCTCAAGTGTATGCTTTTTAATGATGACTTTTGCAATCATTTGAACAATTATCTGGAAGTTTATTACATTTTTTCTGTTCATATTTCTTCAGTTTATGTGAATTTTATTATTTTTTTGAAATTGATTAATTTATGAGGGAGGGTCAGGATTCTCCAAGGTTTTCCTTTATTTCTTTTATTTATCCTTTGCATTATATATTATTGTCTCCCAGAAAAACAAGCAGTATTCCCATTACTCACTTAAACAGTTTACAAATACTCCAGTAGTGTTGTTAACATGACTTTAGCTCTTTAGCTAAAGAGCTAAATCAAACTGATAATCTATCAAACTGAAAATCCCTGTTAGCCACTACACCCACAAGTTATTGACAGTGAGGCACTTTTCCGGAAGTGAAATCCACAGCACTTCTTATCTACTATAGCTCTGTTAGCTTAATAGCGAGGAAAGAGAAACAAAAATATCCTCTCAGTTAAATTTTACTCCAGAAGGAAAGTCTCAGTGGATTAAAAATAATATAAAAAAAAAGCACTCTAAAGAAAATGTGATTAAAGTATTATAAACAAGTGTTCACTAGTAAATTTTCAAAAAAGAAGAGTTTACTTGTCCTAAAAAACAAAACTCAAAATTAACATAATAGAACACAAATGATAATGACACTAACTGGCAATTACTTGAACCCTGCTCAAGTTTGTGATAAAGTGTTTTGTTGTTGTTAATAAGATCTAAACAGGTAAATTAAATATTTGAACAGTTTCTTCCAGACTTCGTACAGATTCTGTATTTCATCTGTTAATTCACTCTTCCTATTTGAAGCATTAGGAACTTGAGAACCAAAACACCACCTGTGGTTCTATTTTATTCCTAACTCATCTCTCACTCAAGATTTTAAAGACTGAACCAAAAGGAGGCTCTTAAGGTGAATGTCCTCATTGTCATTCCAGAAAAATAATATGGTATTATCTCCTTGTGATGTGGTTCACATCTTTAATAATGCTAAACCCAATTTACTCCTTTATTTTTTTCCGACGTCTTAAATGCTTAGCAGGGAGATAGAGTAGGAACCTCATATCTGATTGGCATACTTTCTGTTTTGCTCAAGAAATGCAATTTAATTAACCATGGGCATTCTTCATTTTTGCTTTATATTACATCCAGCTATCTTGCTGAATATTCTCAAGTGTAATCCTAATCTCTTAGATAATTATTAACGGGTGTTTTCTTCAAAATAAAATAAGCTTATCTTTTAGTTAAGTACCTATAAAATGACAGGGATTTTAAAAATGTCCCTTATAACACAAAAGCCAACTTATCCTACATTTGGAAAATATCAACATTAATAATTTAAGTATCTTAATTATCTATAAATATTACATCTAAAGTTAATAGCAAACAACTGTAAATACCATGTCATATATAGTTTTCCGAGTTTTTTTTTTTTTTTCAAACTCTCTAACTTAAGACTGTGTCAAAAACTGGCTTGAAAGAAAATAAAAACCTGAGTAAATTGTTTGTAACTTTAGGTAGAGTAAGACAACTATTTTACACATTAATAGTCATGTAAACAGAGTCCAAGCTAGAGCTTTAAAATAAGTGCATTCCTTGTTATTAACCAGTGAACTTTCAGCTAACCAGTAAAGTGCCCAAATGTTGCTATTCCTTTAAAAATCATTATTAGGAGTTTTCTGTCTGTGTTCACTGGCTTTTAATTCAACATGAGATACAGTTTTTAATAAAAGAATAGACATAGAAGTTAAGAATCATATTTACATGTCCTTAAAGTAATACATTTATTATTGTAACCATTTATTGTGTAGCTAACAGAAATCTCACAGAGTTAGAGTTGTGAATCATTGTGAGAATATAAAAACTTAACCAAATATTTGAATGTCAGAAACATAAAAAACTTATAGATATTAATATAAATGTAAAAATATTAGAAGACAACTAGAAGGCAATCCAGTATGGTAAAAATCTCAAGTATTACTTTCAGAATTGGTTATACTTCCCATTTCAAAGATCTGCTTTATTAATAGAGCCCAAAATGTTCTGTTTTTTAAGCTAAAATCTCAAGAGATTGAAAATTTTTCCTGAGAAATATAAGAAACATAGGGAGACTGCAAGGGAAAATAAGTAAAAAAGTTCTCCTTTTCCCGATGGCAGAAATATCTTAAATTATTTTAAGAGCCCTTAAAAAATTTCATCTGAATATTAAATACATATTTTTTCTAAAAATATGTCATTTATTTTATTTATTTTTCATGGTCGTACATAATATATTCATTTTTTGATCCTGTTATCTTTTTAAGTTTTTATCTAGATAGTTGACATGCAGTGTAATAGTAGTTTCAGTTGTACAATATAGTGATTCAACACTTCCATACAACACCTGATGCTCATCACAAGTGCCCTCCTTAATCCGCATCACCTATTTAACTCATCCCCCTCTCCCCTCCCCTCTGGTAACCATCAGTTTGTTCTCTATATTAAGAATCTGTTTCTTGGTTTGCCTCTGACTCCTCCCCACCTTTGCTCATTTGTTTTATTAAAATTCCACTTACGGGTGAAATCATATGGTATTTGTCTTTCTCTGATTTATTTTGCTTAGCATAATAGCCTCAGCACCATCCACATATTTGCAAATTTCATTCTTTCCTATGGCTGATTTATATTCCATTGTGTATACATATTAATACTTTTTCTTTAATCCATTCATCAGTCCATAGACACTTGCACTGTTTCCGTACTTTGGCTATTGGAGATAATGCGACTATAAACATCAGGGTGCATGTATCCCTTTGTATTAGTAATTTTGTATTCTTTGGGTAAATACCTGGTAGCCTAGTTGCTAGATCATAGGATAATTCTATTTTTTTTTACTTTTTGAGGAACCTCTATACTATTTTCCACAGTAAGTGCACCAATTTGTATTTCTACCAACAGTGCAGGAGGGTTCCCCATTTCTACACATAGTGTTTCTTGTGTTGTTGATTTTTGCCATTCTCAGTGGTATGAGGTGATATGCCATTGTAGTTTTGATTTATATTTCCCTGTATATGAATGATATTGAAGAGCTTTTCGTGTGTCTATTGGCCATCTGAATGTCTTTTGGAAAATATCTATTCATGTCTCCTACCCATTTTTTTATTGGATTATTCAGTTTTGGGTTTTGAGTTCTAGAACTTCCTAATATATTTTGGATACTAAGTCTTCATCAGATAAGTCATTTACAAATATGTTCCCCCATTCTGTAGGTTGCCTTTTAGTTTTTTCAATCATTTCCATTACTGTGAAAAGGTTTTCTTTAATTTAATTTAATGCCCCAATAGTTCATTTTTTGTTTTTGCTTCTCCTGCCTCTAGGAATAATTTGCTATGGCTAATGTCAAAGAGGTTACTAGGTTCTCCTCAAACATTTTTATGATTTCAGGTCTCACATTTAGGTCTTTCACCCATTCAGAATTTATTTTTGTGTTTGGTATAAAAAAGTGGTCTAGTTTCATTCTCTTGTATGTTGCTGTTCAGTTTTCCCAACATCATTTGTTGAAGATACTATTTTCCACTGGATATATTTCCTGCTTTGTCAAATATTAATTGACCATATATTTGGTGGGTTCATTTCTGGGTTTTCTATTCTATTGCATTGATCTATGTGTCTACTTTTAAGCCAGTACATACCACTTGGCTGCTTTGATCACCAGAGCCATGTAATATAACTTGATATCCAGAATTGTGATACCTTCAGCTTTGCTTTGCTTTGCTTTTTCAAAGTTTCTTTGGATATTCAAGGTCTTTTGTGGTTCCATACAAATTTTAGGACTGTTTGTGCTAGTTCTGTGAAAATGCTGTTTGTATAGAGTATCGTGTCATCTGCAAATAGTGAAAGTTTGACTTCTTCCTTGCCCATTTGGATGCCTTTTATTTTTGTTGTTGTTGTTGTTGTCTGATTGCTGAGGCTAGGATTTCCAGGACTGTGTTAAATAACACTAGTGAGAGGGGACATCCCTGTCTTGTTCCTGACCAAAGAGGAAAGCTCTCAGTTGTTGCCTATTGTGGATGATAATAGCTGTGGTTTTTAACATATGGCCTTTATATTGTTGAAGCACGTTTCTTCTCAGCCTACCTTGGTGAGGGTTTTCAATCATGAACGGATATTGTACTTTGTCAGATGCTTTTTCTGCGTCTGTTGAAATGATCACATGGTTCTTATCCTTTCTTTTATTAATGTGGTGTATCACCCTGATTGATTTGTGAATATTGACCCAACCGTGCAACCCAAGAATAAATCCCACTTGATTATGATGAGTGATTTTTTTAACGTATTGTTTTGGATCCGGTTTGCTAGTATTTTATTGGGAACTTTTGCATCCGTGTTCATCAGGGATATTAGCCTGTAGTTCTCTTTTTTAGTAGAATCTTTATCTGGTTTTGGTATCAGGATAATACCGGCCTCATAGAATGAATCTGGAAGTTTTCCTCCCTTTTCTTTTTTTTTTTTTTTTTTTTTGGAAAAGATTGAGAAGAATAGGTCTTAACTCTTGTTTAAATGTTTGGTAGTTTTTGCCTGAGAAACCATCTGGCCTTGGACTTTTGTTTGTTGGGAGTGTTTTGATCATGGATTCAATTTCTTTGCTGGTTAGCAGTCTGTTCAAGTTTTCTAGGCATTTGTCCATTTCTTCTAGGTTGTCCGATATGTTGGCATGTAGTTTTTCATAATATTTTCTCATAATTGTTTGTATTTCTGTGGTGTTGGTTATTTTTTTCCTCTCTCAGTTGTGATTTTATTTTTTGTGGTTCTTTCTTTTTTTTTCTTTTAGATAAGTCTGGCAAAAAAATTATCAATTTTAATATTTTTTTCAACTTTCATAATTATTTCAATGAACCAGCTTCTGGATTCACTGATTTGGTCCATTGTTTTTTAAATTCCTATATCACTTATTTCTGCTCTACTCTTTATTATTTCTTGCCCTCTGTTGGCTTTAGGCTTCATGTGTTGTTATCGTCCTAGCTCCTTTAGGTTATGTTAGGTTGATTATTTGAGAATTTTCTTGCTTCTTGAGGAGGGCCTGTATTGCTATGAACTTCCCTCTTAAGATCTTTTTTTCTGTAACAAAAAGATTTTTGACATTGTGTTTTTATTTCCATTTGTTTCCATGCATTTTTAAATTTCCTCTTTGATTTTCTGGTTGACTCATTCATTTTTAGTAGCATGGGGGTTACCCTCCATGTATTTGTGGCCTTTCCAAGTTGTTGTGTGTGTGTGTGTGTGTGTGTGTGTGTGGTTGACTTCTACTTTCATGATATTGTGGTCAGAAAATGTGCAGGTATGATTTCAATCTTCATGCTACATAACAGTGCTTACATGTGGATTACTTCAACTTTTGCTACATGATGCTGCTATTCATATCATTTAAAATGTATATGTTGAAAGTGAAGTTTTATGTGTAGATTTGCATAATTAATGTCTAGGAAAAATACACAAATATTAGAATTAAGAACATTTATATTTATTTTCTATGATTATTTCTAAATAAGTTCCAACACACAAAATAATAAAAATTGAGCTTCAGTAATTTACAGTTTAGATGTATGTCACATTTATCTTAACACACTGAAACTATAATTGCAAATAATTGAACTTCCAATACACAAGTAAATGAAATTGCTGAACCAAAAGGAAATTAGCATTGATTGCACTTTGAGTAAACTGAACAGATTTGGTAGTTCTGATTTATTGAGGTAGGGACTAGTCCTAAGCCCATTAACACAAATATTTAATTAAAGTGCTGTAATTTTTAGGAACAAATGCAAGAAGAGGAAACAGCTATAAAAAGACCCTTTTCTTTTGGTAATGAAAATCAATATGAAAATTGCAAGAGTAGCACTCTCAAATTAATGCCAGGCAACTAGAAGAAAATTAAATATAAAAATTAGATTTTGATAGACCATAATGAATGTGAGAGAAACTACATGATTTCTATATTGATATTTGTTTAGCTTTTATACCTAGACTTAATATTTTAAGTAACAGTGAATAATTTCTTGGAAGAACTCTGTAAAATGGGGATACCATTTGCTTACTTCCTTAAATAATTAACTCTGCATCTTTATATGATATTTACCCTGTCAACACAACATAAAATTATATTATGCTCATGGGTATCTAACATTTCCAGCAAAAGAGCATCTATTAATCTCAACAAAGATAATTTACACAAATCTCCATATCATTTTGTCTACACGCAACAAAGTTTTGTTACAATTGTGTTTTGCGGTCCTCCATTAATAAGTCATTCCACTAAAAAGATCATTAAACAAACAAAAAGAACATCTGCTTTCATTCTTTAAGTCAATTCTATTTTATGACAAGTGTTTACAAGACAAATATAGTTCAGATTAATTAGTTGTATAGGTGAGAAATGTATTCAGCCTGTTACTATATTTCTCATGATATAAGTTTTAATGAATTAATCACTCATTTAAACTTCACTGCTTCCAACCTGAATAAAACCACTGAGGCTGTCACTGAGAGTAATTCTCACTGAATTTACAAGTGGCCAGTACAGCCTTCTTAGCAGAACCTATTTTGAATTATCCAAATTGATGAAACCAAAGTGAAGCCAATAAAAAGAATTAAAGAAATTACCCATGTAGTATCCAAGCTAATTAAGACCAATCAGCTATGACTTTTGACTAGAAATCCATTTGTGTCCATAATTTACTTGAATTCAGATTATTATTAACATTGCTTCTGTTGCTATTATTCTTACTCATTCCCATCTTCCTTTTCTTTTTCCTCAACATCCTATTCCTCTTCCTGATTCTATTGGTGTTCTTTATATTAGTGCTGTTGCTACTGGCAGCACTATAATTATTGCTACTGCATGCCATAGCAAACAATCATTTTTACATCTCTATTTGCATAGAATTTATTGAGATTTGGATTGATTGCTACTCACTGACTGGCATTTATTCCTTATTTATAATATATTAGGCAATGTTCATTTTCTTAATCAGATCTTTGGCAAAATCTTATTATATTTGGAGACATCTGTTTGTCTAGCCTCAAACTTATGCATTAAGATTTAGTTCTTTAGGGTGCTTACATTAGATGTAAATAATTGTTAGCATGTAAACTAAGGAAAAATTCTATTTAGGGATTTTAAATTAAGAATCAATTGTATGTGATGGGGAGGAAATATAATGGCCTATGTGTCCAAAATCTGATGCCTTCTTCTTTTAAGAAACACACTGTCTATAAATAGAGCAATAATTTTAGATCCAGAATAAAAAAGAAATTTTATAAAAGCATTATAAAAGGGAAAAAATAAAGTAATCTCTACTGAGAATATGCTGTATTAAGATTAGCCACACAACTTTCCTAAGAGGGTAAACAGAGTAATTGACATGTAATGTTTTCCATGCTTTCACTGTTTTGGATTGAGTAACAGTTTATGAAGAAAAATCAACTGAAGACAAATCAGAATCGTTGGGTGGCTTTACTTTCACTTAAATTAAATTAAATTACTGATTTCATGGAAAATAGTTACAGGTTTAAAATTTAAATGATCAGAGTGCTTGGGTAACTCACTTGGTTAAGCATCTGCCTTGGGCTCAGATCATGATCCCAGGGTCCTGGGATGGCACTCGTGCTCAGCTTAGTGAATCTGCTTCTCCCTCTCCCTCTGCATCTCATCTGCTTGTACTCTCTCTCTCAAATAAATAAAATATTTTTAAAAATTAAATTGTCAACTTTATTGAGTATAAGAATGAGAATAACAAAACCAGTGTATTTTTTGTTTGTTTTTGTTTTGTTTTGTTTAAGGCTAATTCTGAAGGAAAATGAGCCAGTGACACAAAAATGGAAAAAGATCTTGTCCTGATTTGGATTCCCTGGAAAGCACATCCAGGCACTGGAAGGCAGGTACTTCATTTGGGAGGTGATACTAGAAAGTACAAGTAATAATAGAGAATTGACAAAGTAAGGAGAGACCAGCCAATAGTGTTCCAATGAAAAAGTGATCAGTGTGAGTAACTGGACTCAATCCTGCTGGGAAGTCTTTGAGCAGCTCCTATCAGAATTGTATGGAATAGAGAGGCTAGGAGTTATGTCTGTCAACTCTTGTCTCTCATTGGTTGAGGAACATGAAATCCCTAGTATGATCCTGTACATGAGGGCTAAGCGAATCCCCAAAATTCTCAAGCAAGCCTTTAGATAGTAAAGCCAGAGGAAAGAGGCAAAAGTGCTTGATATGAGAGGTTGTAAGCTTTCCATAGCTGCACTGTGAACTCAAGGGAGATTGACTAGATTTTTTTTTAAAACAACATCATCTGATACAGATGACAGCAACAAATTACAAGACACATCCAAAACATTCAAAAGTCTTGCGATAAAATTCAGTATTTAAAACTACATTGTTGAGGGGCACTTGGGTGGCTCAGTTGGTTGAGCATCCAACTTCTGATCTCAGCCCAGGTCTCAATCTCAGGGTCATGAGTTCAAGCACCTCATTAGGCTTCATGCTGACTGTGGAGCCTACTTAAATAAAAAACAAATAAATAACTACGTTGTTCAAATAGAGAACAGTAAAGCATTATAATGCACTATATAGTTTGGAACAAACATACAATATGGCAAAAAATAATTTATAAATGTAAGCAGAAGAGCAATGGGTTTGTCTAAAAAGTAAGTTGAGTTGCAGACCTACACACTGGCAACAAAGTTTAGATCATTAAGAAAAGAAATATATGTTAAGAAAGAAAACAATATAACCCAATAAAAACATTAGGATTATACATGTTATAGCATATAATTTAATAAATAAAAATAATGTTTTTGATAATAGGTTTATGGCATTCAATGGAACTGTAAGAAACTGAACATGTTATCTTTTGATAATTTTAAAGTATTATATAAATATCAATATCACGGAAACACCATGAGGGCTCAGGCTTCTACAGTTGGTGTTATAGCATTCAATGGAAATATAAGAAGCCTGAGCCCTCATGGTGTTTCCGTGATACTGATATTTATATACTTTACAATTATTAAAAGATATCGTATATTCATACATCATATAAAGCTTATACATGACATAATATAAATGACGAATATATTGAATTGTCTCATGACCTAATCAAGGCACATACACATTTTTCTTTCCCACCATCCTTTTAAAATGTAATCAGTGTGGAGTGTTTCTTCCTTTTTAATGAGATAAAAATTCCTCAGATACCTAACTTGTTTTAGTAGCCTTTTACATGAAAGTTTGTGAGACTCTTTAGGTTGCAAACACAACTTCATTTTGGTCTTCAGCATCTTCATCATATTCAATGGTAAAACTTCTCCTTATCCACAAAATGACATTGAAACTCAGAATTGTATCCATGTAACCTCAAAGGACAGGATCTGGCATCTTGCCCCTCCCATAATTAAGGATTTTAGCAATTCAAAAGCAATCATTATCATTCCTCCCTCTCTTTCTCAAGTCAACTCCTTCCTTCTCTCCCTCATTAGCTGTAGCTTAAGACCCTGCCAGGGTCAGTATGGAAGGAGGCAGAGGGTTTAGAGGGTGTCTGATGAGTATCCCTTGCATATGCATACAGAAAACACGCCAACTCACCCTACCTGAGAAGACAATTTAGGAAGTGCATCTCCATGTCTGCCACAGCCTACCTACTTCATTGTTCTGCTCTCTTTCTTCAAATATGTTTGAGGAGCAGATCCTAGAGAATTCCAGTTGTCCTTTTTTCCTTTCCTTCCTTCCTTAGAAAAGGAGAAATGACAGCTCTGTTTGCTCCAGTTATTCTTAAGGCTACAATTTATACACATCATCTCACCAAAACTAAGATGATATTAAGTTAAAACAGAATCTCATGTTCACCATCTGGAAGCATGATGGATTCGTTAAAATGTGATGGGGACATTGTTTTAATAATATATTATTATCAAATATACAGTTGGTACTAATGGTGTTTATTGACAGATCCATCAAGCACATTTCTACCCTTTCAAACTCAATATATACAGATTTGAAACTAGCATTGCATTGTACATGAAAATAGCAATGAATTTTGCCAAATCAAATGCATAAAGTAATAAATGTGGAGCACTTTTATAAAAATGCATTCTCACTCTGACGTATGTAAAAATTACATATTTCTGATTGTGCACTTTTGTCCTGGCATTACACTGCCTCAAATTATACATAAAATAAAATGGCCCAACAACTTTTATAATACCTTAAACAAACTTGTTAGTACTCCCTGCAAAGACAAACACAATTTAGTGTAGATGCCTAAGCTTTCTTATTTTTCTGGCTACAGCAAAAAAACTTGAAAAATGAATCTAAATTTGCTCATACTGGAAATGGAGAGTATATAAAGCAAGTGTGGCAACCCTTTGTTAAAGTACCTCAAGGTTACCAAGAAATATTGAAAATGATAGGTCACAAGGTTTCACCCAGATAGACAGAAAGGGAAATGGCCCAAAATACATTTTAGTCCCAAATGATTTCCCTCACTCTCAACATTTGTTTCCTTCCTAGGACAAAGAACAAATATGTTTTTACCAAAGGAAAGAAAATAGCTTTCCTCCACTAATACTAACTATTTTCTCTCTCTCTCTCTCTCTCTCACCAGAAGCAAGATTTACTAAAAAAAAAAAAAAAATGCTGTCCGATTATCTACCTGTACTTAGGCAGGCGGTTCTTAACCCTCACTGCACAATGAAATCTTTTGGAGTTCTAGTAAATTATACCAATTCTCAGTCTTCACTTCTCCCCCTTTAACTTACTTTTTTGTCAGCAAAAGTAATATTTTTTTGTAAGACCACCAGGTGGTTCTAAGATATATTAGGGTTGAAAACTATTGCTATATCTAAGTAATCTGGAGAATACACACACATAACCCTATAATTTTTATCTCTTAATTATAAAGATTTATCAATCCAATGTACCTCAAATGCAAATTTTCACTTTATATAAGGAAAAGCCCAATCTCATATTCCTGACTAGAAGTTTAAATAATGTTTAAATTGAGTAAAACTTAAAAGGGATAGGTTTTATGTGGTATGGTTGCATATAATAAAAAATAATATTCTCTTTTATAAGCCCATGTTCAAGATATTCCAGAAGGAAGAACAAACTTTTTTCCACCCTCTTGATCTATATAAATGAAAATTCTATTATGTTGTTGTCTTAGTTGGTTCAGGCTGCTATAACAGAATACCCAAAAAAGGATGGTTTAAATAAGAGAAATTTATTTCTCACAGTCCTGGAGACTAGGAAATCCAAGATTAAGGCACCAATGCCAGATGCAGTGCCCTGTTTGCAATTGGCTAAGTTCTAGTTGTGTCTTCAACAGGGCAGAGAACAAGAAAGAGGGAGAGCAAGCTCTCTGGTTTCCTCTTATAAAGGCACTTATTTGTGAGGGCTCCACGCTCATGTCCTAATAATTTCCCAAAGACTCCATCTCCTAAATACAATCAGATTGTGGACTGGGATTTCAACATATGGATTTTGCATTAGACACAAACATTTAGTCCTTAATAGTTGGCTAAGAATATTCTAAATTTTGAGAACAGAAAAGCCACTGCTTTCCTGTATAAAAAAAAAAAAAGTAGGAGAATCATATATCCATTCTTAAAATGTAATACTAAGCAATTCTTCAATTAAACACACATTTTTAGGGCAGCCCAGTGGCTCACCAGTTTAGCGCTGCCTTCAGCCCAGGGTGTGATCCTGGATACCCCAGACCGAGTCCCATGTCAGGCTCCCTGCATGGAGCCTGCTTCTCCCTCTGCCCATGTCTGTTCCCCCCCTCTCTCTCTCTCTTTCTCTCTCTCTCTCTCTGTGTCTCTCATGAATAAATAAATAAAATCTTAAAAAAAACAAAACACATTTTTAAAGGACACTTGGGTGGCTCAGACTAAGGCATCCACCTTTTGATTTAGGCTGAGGTCATGACTTCAGGGTTGTGAAACTGAGCCCCGAGTCAGACTCTCGGCACAGTTAGACGCTTGGCACAGGACTTAGAGTCTGCTTAATACTCTCTCTCTCTCTCTCTCTCTCTCTCTCTCTGCCACCCCTCCCCCATGTTCTCTCTCTAAAAACAACCAACCAAACAAAAAACCCACAAAATTTTAATTAAAGAATTACTTGAGGGACGCTTGGGTGGCTCATTAAGTTGAGCATCTGCCTTTGGCTCAGAGCGTGATTATGGGGTCCTGGAATCGAGTTCTGCATCAGGCTCCTTGCAAGAAGCCTGCTTCTCTTCTGCCTGTGTCTCTGCCTCTCTCTCTCTCTCTCTCTCTCTCTCTCTCCATTTATTCATGTCTCTCATGAATAAATAAATAAATTCATAAAAAATTACTTGAAAGTATAGAAAATATGTGTTTGAATGATGTTTATCTTTTGACTCAGTAATCACATTATATGGTACCAAGAATTATTTTAAGTGAATAAAAATAACTTTATTGTAGTTTACTATTATATGAAATGCTCTAATGTCTGATATTGATGGTCGATAAACAAAAAATTAGTAAGACATTTTTACATCTACTGATATTTTAAAAATAAATTTCAAAGCTTGTATGTAAGATAAAGTTAGCATAACAAGATGCAACCTCAACTTATTTTATCTAGGTTTAGTGATTGTCTAAAAAGTAATTCTCAAATTAGAAAAAAAATGCCTAATATATATCAGAACTATTATATTTGTATTTATAGCAATTTTTTAAATAATTCCAACAAAATAGACATTTTCTATTAGAATTTTAAATAACTGTCATTTGTAGTACATTTTATTTTACTCATGACATAATCTTCAATTTAATGATATACTTCTAAATATTTGGGGGTGGGAATTTGTTTTTTTATCGTCTATTAGAGGAATATCAACTGTTTCTAAAAAGCAACCATCATTTTCACCATATTTACTATGGCAACAAGCTTAGTTATCATGTGCTTATGTGCATATGGTTTATTTTAAGCAGATGTATAATTATTCCTAAAATAAGCATATATATATATTCTTAAAAATTAACTTTTTAAGTCTGAAGTTGTAAAAAGTGGTAGCTTTAAACCACAGAACATAAAATCTTTAAAAGTTCTATTTTTCTTCTTTGACTTTGAATATTTAGCATGCCAGACATGAAGAAACCTATATTTACTTACTAGAATAAAACAGTATAATACTTCATATGCTCTCCCCTCTAACCTTGTCCTCATGTCCCTTGAGACAAGAGAGGGGATTTATTATGACTGCTAGGAACAACAGTCCCTTTAATATGCTCAAAGAAGTAAATGCTTCCAAATTCCATTTTTTAACTTGACTATAACCACTACACATTGAAACTCCAGATTTATTCACCTTTGTGTTTTGGTATAACCATTATGCAAACACACTACCTACTTCCAATCTTAGCATTAAAGTTATATGAATTTGCTCCTTTACTTTTGATCTTCCAACTGGATGACAGTTCTCAGTTAATGGAGCCTTTACAAACACCAAGGGCAGACTTATGGGGGTATCACAAATTGTTTTCCCATCCTGAGGAGGCAGAGGTGTATTCTTACTTTAATAGAATAATTCTAATTCTTCTAAGTGAAAAATCAGGGAGATAAACATAATTTTCCTTTGCTAATTTTGACTGCTTTATATAAAATAATTTTATTGGATGATTATACCAATGATCCTTTTCTACTCAGCCTTACCAAATACCCATCTAAGCTGTTAAAACTTAGCAGTAAGAACAAAACTAACATACATACAGATGGAGAAAAACCAAATGTTCACTCTTAACTGCTGGATGTATTTGTAACAAGACAGTAATGAAACTGAAAAGTATGGAGGCAATAGTGCCAGCTTGATTAGGAGGGTGAAAGAAAGAGATCAATTTTCAAAAATGATGGGACTCTGACAACTGAAGAAGAAGCACAAGACATTCCTTGAAAAGAAGTAATGAACATGAAATGGTGAGCTATATGCACAAAAATGCATAGCATAAATATACATTCTTAATGTTGGATTGACCCAGGGCTTTTTTCTTATTTCTATTTTGTTTGCAAACTTAATCCCTCGGTGATCTACCCAGTCTTGGAGCAGTAAGTACATCTCTGTGTCCATGAGTCCCAGACTTTTCAACTCCAGACTTAACTATTCAATGGCTTCCTCTGGACATCTACTTGAAAATCTAGGCAACATCTCAAATGTAACATGTTGAATTGGCTCCCCTTATATTCTTTCCCATCTTAGTTGATGACAATTTCATCCATTTGTTTGCTCAGCCTAAAAATTTTTGTACCATTATTGGCTTCTTTTTCTTTTTTCAAGTCCAACAGCAAACCTGTAATAATATCCTTAGATCTGTCTCTTCCTTGTATCTTTCTCTAACACTTCAGTGTGCTGCTAACACTCCTTCAGTCTTCAACATTTTCCTTCTCTTAGATAGTCCTACTGAAGGAAATTTCCAATTTCCCTTGAAGAAAAATAAGCCAAAAAAACAATGCTGTGCAATCAAAATTGCACTTCATTCCACTGCAAAGACTTTTCTAGAATAAAAAGGATAGAATTAAATTCACAACTGATTTCAGAACTGTATTACAAATGTATTGCTTAGAACTGCATGATCTTTATCACTTAATTCATCTATTGAGTCATCAGATGAGAAAAATGGATAAATAGTGATGACTACATAGATCATATTAGTATAATTAGAGTTCTATAAATTCAAGAACAGCTAAATATAGAAATAAGACTTGATAATAGCTTAGAGAGTCTCTTCATGAAACTTTCTCCCAATATCAAAATGAGTCTAGTGACAACAATAGAAATAGATTTCCAATATCAAAATGAGTCTAGTGACAACAATAGAAATAGATTTCCAATATCAAAATGAGTCTAGTGACAAGAACAGAAATAGATTTCCAATATCAAAATGAGTCTAGTGACAACAATAGAAATAGATTTCCAAGTTTAAGGAAGTTTGGTCAATTGACTAAGATGCAATATAAGACATTTAATAAGGAAAACATCAAATTATATGGAGAATCACTGATTCAGAGGAATTAAAGTATATGCATAATCACATAGAATGTATCCTAGAAAATAAGTACTCAAAACAGTATTAAATTCAATTAAATAAGTACTCAAAAAGAGTATTACCAATTAAGCAATAGCCACTGATCTGATATCTGCTCCTTTAAGACTAACAAAATTAATTGCTTCTGCAACTAAACCTTGATCTCATAGATCTAACTGGAATAACGGTCCCATAAACCAAGGTAAGATAATAAAAACAAAAGCATTTAAAGCCTGAATTGTCATCTCAAAATATTGACTAAGCTACCTTAGTATTTTATTAAGATAGAACTCACAGAAAGCCTCAGGTACACACAAATATCTTTTTATAGAAATTAGTATTCTTTGTACTGTCTTAGCAGTACCTTGTCCTTTGGTTAAAGGCCTAATGGTTGAGAGTAGAGTTGAGAATCAATTATTTCAGTTGGCTAAATAATCATGTATTGTTTGCTAACGGTTTGCAATCTCACTATGCCCTATATAATGCCACTTGAAGGAAAAATTTGCACTTTGACAGGATGTTCAGATGTGGAGTCAATCATGACAGCCAATATTATGCAAATTCACATATTATAACCAAATACTTTGAACACTAAGGCATCAAAATTTTCATAAAGCTCAATGCTATGGTCTGAATGTTTGAGTCCACCCAAAATTTGTATGTTGAAACCTGAGGACCAATGTAATTGAATTAGGAGGTGGAGTTTTTGGGAGATACTTAGGTCTTCAAAGTGGATAACCCCTCTGAATAGGATTAGTACTCTAGAAAGAGATACTCCACAGGGATCTTTGCCCCTTCCACCATGTCAGGACATAGTAAGAAGACACCATCTATGAACCAAAATTGGGCCCTCCTAGGACAACAAGTCTGCCAGTGCTTTGATCTTGACATCCCAACATTCAGAACAGTAAAATATAAATCTATTTTTTCCTTTTTAAAAAAATCAATTTTTTAAACTAAACATACAAAAGAGCAAAACAGTTCACCCATTTTTCCTACCCTCTGACCCCTGTTTCTGACAACCACAAATCTGTGTCTATGAGACTATTTTTTCATTTAGATTCCACATATAAGAAATATCATACTATATTTGTCTTTTTCTGTCTGACTTATTTCACTTAGCATTATGCCCTTGAAGTCCATTTGCATTGCCAATGGCAATATTTCATTCTTTTTAATGGCTGGATAATATTCCACTGTACAGGCATATCTCATTTTATTATATTTCACTTTATTGCACTTTGCAGATATTGCATTTTTTAATAAATTGAAGGCGTTGGCTACCCTGCATCAAGCAAGTCGATTGGCCCCATTTTCCCAATGGCATTAATTTGCTTCATGTCCTTGTTCCATATTTTGTTAATTCTCATAATATCTCTAATTCTTTCATTATTATTAAATGTGTTATGGTGATCTACGATCAGTGATTATAGCTTGAGGAAAGCTCAGATAATAGCATTTTTAGCCATTAAGTATTTTTTAATTAAGGTGTATACACTGTTGTTTTTAGACATAATGCTATTGCACGCTTAATAGACTACATTATAGTGTAAACATAACTTTTATATTCACTGGGAAACCAAAAATTTCATTTGACTTCCTTTTTCCAATATTCACTTTATTGCAATGGTCTGGAGCTAAATCTGAACTATTTCCAACTTCTATATCTACATCTATATCTTTAGCCATCCATCTATTCATAAATACTTAGGCTGTTTCCATATTTTAACAATTGTAAATAATGTTGCAATGAACATAGAGGTGCAATATCTTTTCAAATTAGTGCTTTTGTTTTCTTTGGATAAATAGCCAGAAGTAGAATGCTAGAATATAGGATAATTCTATTTTAAAATTTTGAGGGATCTCCATACTGTTTTCCACAGTGGCTGCACGAATGTGCATTCCTTCTAACAGTGCATGAAGGTTCTCTTTTCCTTTGCATCCTTGCCAATAGTTGTTATTTATTGTCTTTTTTAAAAAAAGATTTTATTTATTTGAGAGAGAGAGAGAGAGAGAATAAAGGGGGAGGGGCAGAGGGAGATGGAGAAGCACACTACGTGCTGAGCAGGGAACCCACCATGGGGCTCCATCCCAGGACCCTGGGATCATAACCAGAGCCAAAGGGAGACACTTAATTGACTGAACCACCCAGGTGCCCCAGATCTGTCCATTTTTTAAGCAGATGCTTTGTTTTCGTGATTGAATTTTAGGAGTTCTTTATATATTTTGGATACAAGCCTCTTATCAGGTATATAATTTGTAAATATTTCCTGTTCTTTAATAGGCTGTCTCATTTTCTTGATGGTTGCCTTACTGTGTAGAAGAGTTTTACCTGGGTGAAGTCTCACTTGTTTACTTCTGTTTTTGTTGCTTTTGCTATCATGTTAAAAAATTATCACCAAGGACTATATCAAGGAGCTTACCACTTATATTTTTTTCTAGTTTTATGGTTTCAGGTTTTATGTTCAACTCCTTAATTCATTTTGAGTTAATTTTTGTGTATGGTGTAAGTTCATTCTTTTGCATGTGACTGTCCAATTTTCCCAACACAATTTATTAAGAGACTATCCTTTCCTCATTGCTTATTCTTGGCTCCTTTGTCATAAATTAATTGCATGTTTATATTAGGAGCTATCTATTCTATTCCATTGATTTAGATGTCAGTTTTTATGCCAATACTACTCTGTTTTGTAATAAAATTTGAATTCAGGGAGAGCGATGCTTCCATTTTTGCTCTTCTTTCTCAATATTGTTTTGTCTATTCAGGGTCTCTTATGGATCCATTCAAATTTTAGGATTGTTTGTTCTATTTCTGTGACAAATGCCATTGGGATTTTGATAAGAATTACCTCGAATCCATAGATTCCTTTGGGTAATATGGACATTTTAACAAAATTAATTCTTCTAATCTCTGAGCATTAATTTGTATCATCTTCAATATCATTCATCAATGTTTTGTATACTTCAATATACAGGTTTTTCACCTCTTGAGCTAAATATTTATTTATTCTTTTTAATGCAATTGTAAATGGAGTTGTTTTAATTTCTCTTTCTGCTAGTTAATTACTAGTGTATAGAAGTAAAATTGATTTATTGACTTTCTATCCTGCACCTTAACTGAATTCATTTATTAGTTCAAACAGGTTTTTGATGGATTCTTTTAGGGTTTTTACCTATAATACCATGTCATCTACAAATAGTCACAGTTTTACTTCTTCCTTTCCAATTTGGATGATTTTGATATATTTTCCTTGCCTAAGGATTTCCAATATAATCCTGAATAAAAGTGGCAAGAATGGGGATCCTTGTCTTGTTTCTGAAAAAAAAAATCCACTTTTCTTCACTGAATATAACTTTAGCTGTGAGTTTGTTATTTGTGACCTTTATTATGTAGAGGTACATTCCCTCTATACCTGCTTTTTGTGTTTTTATGACAAATGTATGTTGAATTTTGTCAAGGCTTTTTAGCATTTTTTGAGATCATATGACTTTTGTTCTGTATTTTGTTAATGTGGTATATCACATGAACTGCTGTGAATGTCAAAACATCCTTGCATTCTTGGAATAAATCCCACTTGATCATCGTGTATGAGTATTTAATGTATTACTGAATTTGGTTTATTAATATTTTAATGAGAATTTTTGTACCTATATATGTCAGGGATCTTGGCCTATAATTTTCTTTTTTTATGGCATCCTCATCTGGTTTTGGTATCAGGGTAATACTGGCCTCATTAAATAAGTTTGGAAGAGTTTCTCCCTCTACTGCTCCTGCTGCTGCTTTCTTCTTCTGCTGCTTTCTTCTTCTTTCTTCTTTCTTTTCTTCTTCTTTCTTCTTTCTTTTTTCTTTTTCTTCTTCTTCTTCTTCTTCTTCTTCTTCTTCTTCTTCTTCTTCTTCTTCTTCTTCTTCTTTCTTATTTCTTATTTCTTATTTCTTATTTCTTCTTCTCCTTCGAAAGATTGGTATTAATTTTTGAATGCTTGGTAAAATTTACCAGTGAAGCCTTCTGCTCCTAATCTTTTGTGTTGAGATTTTTGATTACGGATTCAATTTCGTTTCTAATTATCAGTCAGTTCAGATTTCCTATTTCATCATGATTCAGCAATAGAAATTCCTATGTTTCTAGGAATTTATCTGTTACTTCTAGCTCGTCTAGTTTGTTAGCATATAATTAATGAAAGTAGCCTCTTATGATTCTCTATTTCTGTGGTATCGATTGTAACATCTCCTCTTTCATTTCTGATTCCATTTGAGTCTTCTCTCTCTTTTTTTATTGAGTCTAGTGAAAGATCTGCCAATTTTGTTTATATTGTCAAAGAACCAACTCTAAGTTTCATTGATTTTTTTCTGATTTTCTTTTTAGTTTCTGTTGTGTTTACTTATGCACTTATGCTATAATGTTTACTATTTATTTCTTCTAATTTTGGGTTTTGTTCCTTTTTGGTAGGTCCTTCAGATGTAATTTCGGGTTATTTGAGACTTGTTCCTTCAAGTAGGCATTTATTGCTATAATTTTCCCTATTAGAACTGTTTTAGGGCAGCCTGGGTGGCTCAGGGGTTTAGCGCCACCTTCAGCCCAGGGTGTGATCCTGGAGACCTAGGATTGAGTCCAACGTCAGGGTCCCTGCATGGAGCCTGTTTCTCCCTCTGCCTGTGTCTCTGCCTCTGTGTGTGTGTGTCTTTCATGAACGAATAAATAAAATCTAAAAAAAAAAAAAAGAACTGTTTAGCTGCATATCATTAATTTTGGTATTTTACATTTCTATTTTTTGTCCCAAGTGTTTTTTATTTCTCTTTAACCTATTAATTAGTTAGTGGCATGTTATTTAACTTCGATATTTGTCAGTTTTCCAGTTTTCTTCATGTAATTAACTTCTAGTTTTATACCACTGTGGTTGGAAAAGACGCTTGAAATAATTTCAATCCTCTTATATTTATTAAGACTTGTTAAGGGGCCTAACATACAATGTCTCTTGGAAAATAATCCTGTGTACTTGAAAAGAATGTGAATTCTATTGCTTTTAGACGGGATGTTCTGTAAATTATCTGTTAAATTTATTTAATCTCACTTGTCATTTAAGGCCAATGTTTCCTTATTGGCTTCCTATCTGGGTGACCTATTCATTGATGTAAGTGGACTATTAAAATCCCCTTGTATTCTAATTTTGCCATTTATTTCTCCCTTTAGGTGTTAATATTTGCTTCATATGTTTAGGCACTCCTATGCTGGGTGCATAAAGATTTATATATGTTATGTCCTCTTGCTGGATTGACCCCTTTACCATTATGTAACACCCTTCTGTCTTTTATTACAGTTTATTTTAAAGCCAACCTGGCTGATAGAAGAATAGATAGTCTAGTTTTCTTTTTATTTTTTTTTACGTGAAGTATCTGTCCATGCCATCTCTTTAAGTATGTGTGTGTCCTTACATCTATAGTCAGTTTCTTGTAGGCAGCTTATAGACAGTTTTTTTTTTCTATTCTCTTTCTTTTTTAATTCACCCAGTCACTCTATGTTGGTCAAATGGAGGATTTAGTCCATTTATATTTAAAGTAAATTATTAATAGATATGTGCTTATTGCCATTTTGTTAATTGTTTTCTGGCTGTTTTTGTTGTTCTTCTTTGCTCGTCTTTCTTCTCTTGCTCTCTTCCTCTGTGGTTTGATGACTTTCTTTCGTGTTATGCTTACATACCTTTCTTTTTATCTTGTGTATTTACTAAATGTTTTTAATTCATGGTTATCATGAGGTTTACATGTAGCAACTTATATCTGTAATAGTCTATTTTAAGTTGATAAGAACTTCAGTTTGATCCCATTGTAAATTCAACATATTTATTCCTCCCCACCTAAAACATTTTATGCTCCTGATATCACATTTTAAATCTTTCTATCTTGTGTATCCCTTAACTAATTGTGGTAATGATAGTTATTATTTTTTACTATTTTTGTCTTTTAACCTTAATATTAGTTTTATAAATAATTAATCCACTACTTTTATTACCTTTACCTTTCCATTGAGATTTATTCTTTCATATATGTTCTTGTTACCAATTAGCACCCTTTATTTTCAGCCTAAATCCCTTAACACATTTTGTAAGGCTAGTTTAGTAGTGATAAACTCTTTTAGCCTTTGCTTCTCTGAAAAACTCTTTATCTCAGCTTCACTTCTGAACAATAACTTTACTGGGTAGAGTAGTCTTGATTGGAATTTTTTCTTTCAGCTTCTGCTGAAAAATTTGCAGTCTTACGGGAGTTTCTTTGTATTTAACACTTGGCTTCCTCTTGTTATTTTTAATATTTTCTTCTTGTCTTTAACATTTTCATTTAAATTATAATGTGTTTTGCAGTGGGTCTCCTTGTGTTCTTATTTGGAACACTGGAATTCCTGTATTTGGAAATATTCTGGTATGGGATTTTTGTTGTTGTTTGTTTTGTTTTGTTTTTAATTTTTATAAGCTACACAGTCTCTGGTGCTTTGTTATAGCAAGCTGAATAGGCTAAGAAATCCCATCTTATTTAAAAAAATTAAAACAGAAAATTAAAAATAATTTCCTCGTAATTTCCACTGATTTAATATGGAGGCATTGACTTTTTAATTCTTCTGATCTATAGAGTTATGAGAATGTCTAGAACTTGTTTTTAATTTTTTCTTAATATAACCTTTTTAAAAAACTGATAATGAATACATGATCTCCAAGTAAAACCTAAAATTTTATAAAACTTCCATGATATTAGCTATATCCTGTCAATGGAAGAGAGATTCTTCTTCAAGGAAAAGCTTAAATATTTGAGGATTATCCAAGGCCAACCATCTAAAAAAGTATTATTAGGACTCATTGGCTATTTATAGGCAATGGATTACAACATATTCTGAAATTGCAAGACAAATATATGAAAAAGAAAAGAGAAAGGACCCAAAGAAAATCACAAATGAAAGAGGAGAAACAACCAACACCACAGAAATACAAACAATTATAAGAGAATATTATGAAAAACTACATGCCAACATATTGGACAACCTAGAAGAAAGGGACAAATGCCTAGAAACAGATAAACCAATCAAACTAAATAGAAAACTTGAACAACTGATAACCAGCAAAGAAGTTGAATCCATGATCAAAAAAATCCGAACAAACAAAAGTCCAAGGCCAGATGGTTTCTCAGGCAAAAACTACCAAACATTTAAACAAGAGCTAATACCTATTCTTCTCATTCTTTTCCAAAAAAAATAGAAAAGGGAGAAAAACTTCCAGATTCATTCTATGAGGCCGGTATTACCCTGATACCAAAACCAGATAAAGATTCTACTAAAAAATCTACTAAAAAAGAGAACTACAGGCCAATATCCCTGATGAACACGGATGCAAAAGTTCCCAATAAAATACTAGCAAACCAGATCCAAAACAATACATTAAAAAAATCACTCATCATAATCAAATGGGATTTATTCCTGGGTTGCACGCTTGGGGTCAATATTCACAAATCAATCAGGGTGATACACCACATTAATAAAAGAAAGGATAAGAACCATGTGATCATTTCAACAGATGCAGAAAAAGCATCTGACAAAGTACAATATCCGTTCATGATTGAAAACCCTCAACAAGGTAGGCTGAGAAGAAACGTGCTTCAACAATATAAAGGCCATATGTTTTTTTTTTTTTTTTTTTTTTTTATTTATTTATGATAGTCACAGAGAGAGAGAGAGAGGCAGAGACACAGGCGGAGGGAGAAGCAGGCTCCATGCACCGGGAGCCCGATGTGGGATTCGATCCCGGGTCTCCAGGATCGCGCCCTGGGCCAAAGGCAGGCGCCAAACCGCTGCGCCACCCAGGGATCCCTAAAGGCCATATGTTAATAACCACAGCTATTATCATCCACAATGGGCAACAATTGAGAGCTTTCCTCTTTGGTCAGGAACAAGACTGGGATGTCCATTCTCACCAGTGTTATTTAAGATGGTACCTGAAGAGCTAAGTACAGCAATCAGAAAAAAAGAAAAAGAAAAGGAAAAAAGAAAGAAAGAAAGAAAGAAAGAAAGAAAGAAAGAAAGAAAGAAAGAAAAGAAAGGGCATTCAAATGGGCAAGTAAGAAGTGAAACTTTCACTATTGGCAGACAACATGATATCCGTAAGATTACATCAAATAACAGCTAAAATGGCTTAAAAAATTCAGTAAAGTCTCAGGATACAAAATTGATATACCGAAATCTATTCATTACTATACAACAATAATGAAGCAGCAGAAAGAGAAATTAAGGAAACCCATTTACAACTGCGCCAAAAACAAGATTGTTTGTAATAAGATTACAATAAGAATATCCAATGGAAAAAAGTCAGTCTCTTCAACAAGAAAATTGGACAGCTACATGCAAAAAAAAAAAAGAAACCAGACCATTTTCTTACACTAAACACAAAAATAACTTCAAAATGGATTAAAAGACCTAAATATGAGACCTAAAACCATAAAAATGCTAGAGGAGAACACAGCAAATAATCTCTTTGATGATGGCCATAATGACTTTCTTCTAGGTATGTCTCCTGAGACAAGGGAAACAAAAGCAAAAATAAACTACTGGGGCATCATCAAAATAATAAGCTTCTACATAGTGAGGAAACAATCAACAAAACTAAAAGGCAAACTATGAAATGGGGGAAGATATCTGTAAATGACATATCTAGTGAAGTATCCAACATACAAAGAACTTGTAAATCTCAACACCTCCCAAAAGGATAATCCAATTAAAAATGGGCAGAAGACATGAATAGACATTTTTTCCAAAGAAGACATACAGATGACCAATAGACAGGTGAAAAGACACAACACAAGAAACAAAAGGTTTTGGTTAGGATGTGGAGAAAAAGAAATCCTCTTGCACTGTTGGTAGGAATGCAAACTGGTGCAGCCACTCTGGAAAACAATATGGAGTTTCTTTGCAAATTTAAAAAATAGAACCAGCCTATCATCCAGCAATTGTACTACTAGATATTTACCCAAAGAATACAACATTACTAATTCAAAGGGATACATTACCCCAATATTTATAGCAGCATTATCTCCAATAGCTAAACTATGGAAACTGCCCAATGTCCACTGACTGTAAAAAATGCATAAAGAAGAGGTGGTACACACATACACACACATACACACAAACACACCTATATATTGTATACATATATATATATACACGTGTGTATGTGTGTATATATGTATGTATATATACATAAATATGTGTGTATATGTATATACATATACACACACAAAAATGGAGTATTACTCAGCCATAAAAAGAATGAAATCTTGCCATTTGCAATAACATGAATAGAATTAGAGATTATGCTAAATGAAGTAAATCAGTCAGAGAAAGACAAACAACCATATGATTTCACTCATGTGTAGAATTTAAGAAGCAAAACAAGCATAGGGGGAAAAAAAGACAGAGAGATGCAAGCCAAGAAACAGATTCTTAACTATAGAAAACAAACAGGTGGTTGCCACTGGGTATGTAGGTGAGGAGATGGGTTAAGTAGGTGATGCAGATTAAGGAGTGCTTTGTTGTGATGAACACCAGGTGTTGTACGAAATAGTGGAATCATTATAGTGTACACCTGAAACTAATATCACACTATGTTAAGTAGAATTTAAACAAAAACTTTAAAAAAATGTGACTCAATTCATTAGATTTTAGCATTGAGAAATTTTAAGAGGAAAGAAAACTGTGGAAAGTATCAAACTATAAAATCCAAGATATAATCTGGCAAAGATAAAATGTCTCTCTTGAAAAATCATCTCAAATGGATGTTAATAAAAACTGAGACAACTCATCATATTAGGGATAAATTAGCCACAGTTCATCCAGAGTAACAGAAAATATGGCTGGCTTATGTCTTCTAAAGGTATGCTGCTCTCCTAAATACATCCATCCATCCATCCATCCATCCATCCATCCATCCATCCATTCATACATACATACATTCATACATTCATACCCAATTCTCGCTGCTGAAATGATCCTAAACCTTCTAAGATGATAGAAAGCAAATAGGATTCTAATGTTAAAACTAGATAAACTTCAGATACTTTAACACTACCTTAACCAAAATATTTTCCCTCAGCTCTCTTCCCGAGAGACCCATAGACATTCCTGTTAGAAGATGATAATGACTGTTCTACTCATCTGTTAATATTATAACAATCTTACATTCTGTTACTGGCAGATATGGCTTAATACTGGCAGAGACTGAAGCGTATACTTAGTCTTATTATCAATGTGTATGTATGTATCCTTTCTATTATATCTGCCCAAACAACCACTTCCTGAGGGATAATCTAACTACTGCTCTTTCTCTTCTAGAAGAATAGAGGAAATAAGCTTTTAAATCATGATGGAAAGAGCCCTATTATGTATTACTGATCAAACTATAAGTAGTGTCATTGGAGTCACTTACTGGCCTCTCAAAAAAGAATATAATATTACTTACTTAAATCACTTTCTGGGTTTTTACTATGATGAAAAATAACATGCAAAAATCGATAATTCAGGTATCATCCCCATGTCTGCTTCTTCAAACTCTTCATATTGGAATTGGAATCGTTTCTCTTGACATAATCTAGGCATGCTTGGCTCCTAGTTTAGCAGTTGATGACAAAACTATGGAAGTAATCTTTTCACAGTGCTCAAATACAAGATCTCCAGAGTTTTATATCCTGCTTGCAACTGAACTCTAAATGAAACAAAAGCCTATTTTGTTTCATTTTTCACAAAAATAAGAAGACCCGATAAATATTGAAACCCAAATAATTATCAGCATGACCAATGACAATTAGAACAAAAAAGAGTAGCGGTGGATGAATTATGCAAAAAAAAAAAAAAAAAAAAAAAAAAAAAGAATCTGTGATTCACTATTGAAAATGACCTAAAGGGGAATCTAAGAATTGAAATCTGAGCAAAATAGAATATATTCTAGACTCATTCAATATTTTTTCCAGATTATGCAGGCTATACAAGTTAATTTCCAATAAGGCAATTTTTAAATAAATATTGTCATGTTATATTTTACGATTTCTAATGGCTCCATTGATAGATTTTTAAATTTATATTTATAAAATAAACAATAAAATGTATAACTCAATGACCAACCTGCATTTAAATATATTTTATTGGTTAACTCATACTCTTACAGGTTTATTGCTGAGTATTCATTTTTGATATCAGTAATGTTGGCATTCTGACTTTTTCACCCAATCCCAATCTATAAATAACTTTAAAAAATTTTTAAAGGACATGTTTTGGTTTTTCTTTTATATTTGTCAGTTAAATGGATTTCTTCTAAATATTATCCTTTGAATAGAAATAAAGGAAGTCACCCTCAATGTAAAACATTTACAGGCTTACCTCTGAGATCTGGTCTGGTTTGGTCCCAGACCACTACAATAAAGAAAACATTACAAGGAGGTTAAATCAATTTTTGATTTCCCAGTGCATGTAAAAGTCATGTTGACACTAAATTGTGTTCTATTTAGTGTCCTGTCCAATAGCATTTTGTCTAAGAAAGCAATGTATGAGGCTTAATTTTAAAAATACCTTGTTGCTAAAAAATGCTATCATCATCTGACCTGTCAGTAAGTCACAATCATTCTGCTGGTGGAGGGTCTTTCTCTGAAGCTGATGGCTGCTGTCTGACGAGAGTGGTAGTCACTGAAGGCAGGGATGGCTGTGGCAATTTCTTAAGATGAGACAACAGTCAAGTCTGCAGCATCAATTGACTCATCCTTTCATGAACAGTTTCACTATGGCATGTGATGCTGTTGGACAGCATTTTATGCAGAGTAGAATTTCTTTCAAAACTGGAGTCAATCTTCTCAAACCCTGCTGCTGCTTTATCAGCTAAGTTTGTGTAATGCTTTAAATTCTTTGTTGTCATTCCAGCAATCTTCACAGCATCTTCACCAGAAGTAGATTCCATCTCCAGAAAATGCTTTCTTTGCTCATCCATAAGAAGCAACTCCTTAGCCTTTAGATTTTTATCATGAGATTGCAGCCATGCAGTCACAGCTTCCAGCTCTACTTCTAATTCTAGTTCTCCTGCTATTTCTACCACATCTGTTGTTACTTCCTTCACTGCAGTCTGATACCTTCAATTTGTGAAAAACGTGATATCTGAGAAGTGCAATAAAATGAGTTATTTTGTAATCATAAATTCAAAATTCTAAGTATTTTTCTTTTCTTTGTCCTGTTGTCCGATCTGGCATTATGATATCAAATAGATGTGTCTGGTCTTTGGAAAGGCAATGACTTTCTAAACCTACATCAGCTGAGATGAACACGTGGATGAATTCTTAATCTCTCCTCACTTTACTGCACAATCAAGCACTGAGATACTCTCATCTTCATCTTATCAAGTTAATCTTCCACTCTGTATCTCCTGGCAGCACACATGTGCACAGAGTACCTCTCGAATCTGCTAGCTATCTCTCCCAGGTATTTCTTTCTGTGTGCAATCCATGACAGAACCTTAAATTATGGTCACTCTCTCCTCTCCTTAGAAGAGTGCCATTAGTTAGTAGTGCTTCCTCACAATGATATATTGTCACTTTGGTACAGTTATGTCCCACTCAGCTGTGTCTCCTCTGTTGATTTCACCACTGTGATGTAAAGAAGGCCTGGGAGCCTGCCATTGCCCAGAATCACAGAAAGAAGTGGGGGTACAAATCTCCTCTGCTTCTGAATCCCCAAATTTCCTGGAGAATTATCTACTATTCCTGTGGATCTTAATCCAGGTTTGGGGTAGGACTTGCATACATCTTTCACAGTGGTCCTTAGGATCTTTTCCACTTTTCCTTCCAATTCTTTCTGGTCTCAAAGTTTAGAAGTTCTTTATATAGTTGTGTGTATGTGTCTGTGATTTTTTATTATTATTATTTGTGTGTCTTTCATGTGCACCTGTGTGTGTGTATGCATTTGTGGATTTCTTTGGTCTGTTTTTCATATATATCTGTGTGTGTGCATGTGTGTGTGTGTGTGTGTGTGTGTGTGTGGTGTTTGGGAGTGACGGTGAATCAGAAGTAAAATTGCCAGATTCTGCTTCCTCCCATATATTAATTTATAATCTATATTTTACTTGGATCACAGCCAGGTTTATTTATTTATTTACTACAAAAGTAAAATGAAAATTACCATTTCCTCTATTTCTATC